>NW_028234423.1:19171968-19204468 GCF_977035675.1 Penaeus japonicus | reverse complement strand
AGAAGGAGGGGGAGGGGGAGGGGGGAGGGGGGAGAAGGGGAAAGGGGAAACAGGGGGAGAAAGGGGATTAAGGCGAGGAGTGGGAGGGACCAGAGGGGAAGGGAGGAGGAGGAGGAGGAGGAAAAGGAGAAGAGGAAAGATAAGAAGGAAAAGGAAAAGATTGTGGAGGACGAGAAAGAGAAGAAGAATAAGAAGAATAAGAAGAAGAAGCACAGACTGCGTTATCTTCTCACCCTTCCTCTCTCTCCTCCTCCTCTTTCTTCTCTTCTTGTTCATCCTCCTCCTCCGTACAAAGAGTTTTCGCAATTTTATTTTGTCTCTATGGAACTTTTGCCACACGTAGCCATAGCAACTAGAACTTCGCCTCAACCAACTGTAATTTTCCTTGAAACTCTTTCCCTGTCCCTCCCTCCCCCCTCCCTCCTTACCCTCCCCTCCCCCTACTCTTTTTTTATAACCCTTCCCCTCTCCCTGCCTGTCTCTCTCCTACCTTTCTTCCTTCCACCACTCTCTATTTTTTCCTCTTCCCTCCTTCCTTCCCTATCCTCTATATACCTTTCCCTTTCTACTCCCTTCTTTCATCTCGAGTATTCTCCTACATCAATCAATACTCCTCACCTCACCCTTCTCAATCTACCTTACCACCCTACCACCCCCCTCCTTCTCATCCCCTCACTCTCTTCTTCACTCCCTCTCCCTCTCCCTCTCCCTCTCCTTGTCCCTCTCCTTGTCCCACGCGAAACGACCGTTCGTGTCGTACACTTACCTGGTTGTCGTTCCTTCATTGGTGACGTCATCACTTCCCTCACTGGACACCTGTAAAAAAGTAATGGAAATTAAAATAATCATATAAGCAGATATTACCATAATCATAATGGCGATGTACATGATACTACCATTACTATCGTTTATGCCATAACTTTTAAAACTATTACAAACAGATGTAACAATGATTTTAATAAAACTAATTATCATAATCTAACGGACACTGGAGAGAAGAACGCAGAGAAAAAAAGCAAACGAGACGTTCAAAAGGGCTGACTGGAGAAGAGCATCAAAAATGAGAGAGAGAGAGAAAGAGAAAAATAGGGAGGGAGGGAGAGAGGAAGGGAGGGAGGGGGAGGAAGGGAGGAAGGGAGGGAGAGAGGAGAGAGGGGAGGGAAAAAAGGAGGAAGAAAAAGGAGTGGATGTGGGAGGATAGAGAGAAAAAAATAGAAAGAAAGAAGGAAAGAGGAGAAAGAGGGGGGTGTGGGGGGGGGGGGGGGGGAGGCGCAAACAGAGAGGGGAAAGAGAAGCGAAGAGGGGAAAGGGGGAGGGAGGGAACAAAGCACAAGCGTGTCAAGGGCAGGGAGGTCAATGCGTTCCTTCGCTATCCATTGTTGCAACTCTACTTCCGTGTCTATCGCAAGGGCAAGGGCGTGGGAGTCAGCGTGCCTGACTGTGGGCAGCCCCAGGTGAAGTCCCTGCACTCAGCCCCCTGCCCTGGCGCAGAAAGTGTTTCGCGCCCTTCCATGCACTCGGAATCGGGCAAAGGGGGCCAGCATATATAACTAACTGCAAGGTTAACAACAACACCACCAACACCACCACCAACAGCAGCAGCAAGGACAGCAAGAGTGTATCAACGGGATGTGACAAAGCAGTACTACGTCTGAGATCGTAACCTGATGAATAGTACAAATATAATGACGAAACAAAACGATTCGAGATTCATGTATATACTAAGACACACGCACAGACACAGACAAACAGACACACAGACACACACACACACAAACACACACACAAGACCCCCCAATCCCCCCCACACATAAATATACATAAACACGGTGCCAAGAAGTACCGTCGGTCATGCGCACTGATTTATCATGCACTATCATGCACAGGGTCTCTTTGATTGTCATGATTCATCAGGCGCTGCACAGGGGCGTGATGCTTAACACATGTTTGCAGTCGTGTGCATGTCGTGAGCCAGGCTGGAAGTGACTAATGGTGCGGAAAGTGTATGAGAGAGAGAGAGAGAGAGAGAGAGAGAGAGAGAGAGAGAGAGAGAGAGAGAGAGAGAGAGAGAGAGAGAGAGAGAGAGAGAGAGAGAGAGAAATAAAAGAGACAGAAATCATTAACGTATGTTAGTATTAGTAAATGAATGTAAGTAAATTTAACCAAGTGCTTCTCCAATGGTAAAAGTGTGCATACGTATGAATTTGAAACAGCGCGGGCGTGTGTACGGTGTGCTCGGATGGCCTCAACCAAAAGCACGCAAGCAGTAGAATGCTCCGCCCGTTCTTCCCGTACATTAAAACAAATGCAGTTCGCCATTACGCGAGTCGTCGACGGAGGTCACGGGGGTCACGGCCGCCCGCAGCTCCTACGCTCGCTCGCTCGCTCGCTCACTTACGCCCGCCCGCCCGCCCGCCTTCGCCGCCCGCTTATCCTGTGCCTTCCAAGCCGCCGGGCAAACCCAGATGGAAATCGAAAGAAGTTCGAAGTCTACGAATTTGACACCAAATAGACGAAGGACGAATATTTGGGAAAACGTCTCGCTACTAGAGGTAAACAACTGTTGTTTTCAGATGCCATACAACAAACAAACAAGCAGACAAACAAACATACAAACAAACATATATTTGATCGTGAAGTCTTCTTCTACGAGTTGACTCTCTAAACTTTCTTTACCGTCCTTTTCTTTCTCTTTCTCCTTCTCCTTCTCCTTTTCTTCCTTTTCCTTCTTCCCCATATCCAGATCCACCAGCTTCAAACTCATTACCCCTCCTGCACCTTCTCCATTACCCTTTCCTTATCCTAATCCTCCTCTTTCTTCTTATTACTATTATTACTTATTACTTATTATTATTACTATTCTCCGTCGCCATCGTTGTCTCGTCGTCTTCGTTTTCGTTTTCCTCCTCCTCCTCTTTCTTCGTTTTCTTCCTCCCTTTTCCCTCTCCCTCCTTCTCCTCCTCCTATAAGCCCTTCCCCTTCCCCACCCTCCTCCACCTCTTTATTTACCCCTCCCTCCATCTCCCCTCCCTCCCTTAACCCTCCCTCAATCTTCCCCTCCTCCCCTAACCCTTCCTCGTCTACCCCATCCATCCCCCCACCCCCATCCATCCCCCACCTTCTTCTCTATTACAGCGTCTTTCATTATCGCTATTTATGTTCGTCCGCGGCTTTTAAATCGAGGTGTACTTTCGCTCGGGGACCCGCGGCGCCGATCAATCATGGGACTGCGAGGCCCGACGGTGCACCTTTAGTCTTTTTTAGTTGATGCCTTTAAATGCGCTCTCCGAAGGGTTGGGGGGGAGGAGGAGGGGGAGGAGGAGGGGGGGGAGGAGGAGGAGGAGGAGGAGGAGGAGGAGGAGGAGAAGAAGGAGGGAAACGGGATGGCTGAGGGAGGGAAGGAGGAAGGAAGGAGTGAAGGAATAGCAAGGAGAGAGGAGGGGGAAGGGATGAAGGGGAATGAAATAAGATAGAAAGGGCTAGAGAGGACGTAAGAGGATGGGGAAAGGAGAGGGGAGAGGGGAACAGGAGGAAAAGTAAACGAGAAAAGGGAAGAGGAGAGGAGGGGAGAGGAGGGGATGAGGAGGGGAGGGGAGGGGAGGGGGAGAGGGAAAGGGGGAGAGGGTGGTGTATCGAGTGGATGTGGACGCGGATAAGCCTAACAGGGGTAGAATAAGAGACAGATCTATGAACAGACGAAGAAACGAACAACAGTTATGAAAAAAAAAACGCCAAAGATGAAAAAATCCTTAACAATGAAAGCATCAGCAGTGACTCACAACACACTAATCAACGGCAAAATGAAACACAAATACTACTCTAAGGGAAATCCAACAAAGTCTTCGCAAAAATAAATAGACAAAAAAATGACTTTAAAAAAGGCAAGAGTAAGCAGAAACGTAGACAAACACGAGGAACTTATCGAGATTAAAAAGAGCGACGGCGGGCGGGCGGCCCGGCGAGCGAGCGAGCGAGCGGGCGGGCGGTGGAGCGAGAGACCGGACGCCGCCATCATATATTCATCTTGCCGAGTAGAGAAAATGCAACGATCATGAAAACGAAATAAATGACGTATTAAACATGCAGCTATATGAATGACCAAAAAAATGCACAATAGCACTTGAACACTCCGTACGGATATTGCTTTTAAGCACAAGCAACAATCCACACTGAAGGAAAGCGGACTACAGCTGCACCTGAACACGGATGTGTGCATGCATGTGTGTATGTGTTTGCGTGTGCGTGTGAGCGCGCGAACGAGCGACAGAGTGAAAGAGGATCGAATGTGAACAGTAAAAATAAACAGCAGTGAAACAGCACAAGAGCATAAAAAGCCCCTCAAAACGACAGCGCCTGCCACGAACCAAGCAACGAGACCCGGACAGCTGGATGAATAGGATCCGTCAGTACGTGTCTATCAGAGGAAGACCATCCCCTCTCCTCCTCCTCCTCCTCCTCCTCCTCCTCCTCCTCCTCCTCCTCCTCCTCCTCCTCCTCCTCCTCCTCCTCCTCCTCCTCCTCCTCCCTTCCTTCCCCTCTCTTCCCATCTCCCTCCTTCCTACCACTCTACCATCTATTCCCCTCCTTCCCACTCATCCACTCGCCCATCCATTCCCCTCCTCATTCCCATTTACCCTCCCCTCCATCCACCTATCCACCCCTCCCTTCCCCCATCCCCCCTCCGCCCTCCCTCTCCCTCCCGCCCTTCCCCCCGAAGGTTTACCAGTAATCACTCTACAAAGACATTAATTAAACACGGTCAACAGACGCGGATGGGCAATGTGACACAGCGTCGCGCTTTCCGGCCAGACAATATAATAATGGCGAGGGAACTGGCGCGCGGCTGACGACATTAACGCTTGTGTCTGTCAGTCAGGTGTCTCCCACTCGCCACAACACACCTGTCATCTGTCCCTTCCTCTCTCTCTCCCTCTCTCTCGCCCTCCCTCTCTCCATCTCTCTCCCCCTCCCTCCCTCCCACCCTTCCTCTCCACTGTCCACCACCCTCCCCCTCCCCCTACACCCCTACACCCAACCTCCTATCAACCTCCCGCGTGCCGTGTATCTGTCAGGCAGGTGTCCGCTGCCGATACAATACACTTGTCAACCCCGCAACTCCCAAGCCCCATCCCCAACCCTCCCCTTCCCATTTTCTCCTTCTCTTCCCCTCCTCCTCCTCCTACTTCCCACCGCCCTCACCCCATCCCCTTCCTCCAACAACAGTGCAGTCTTTCTCCACTATACACGTATCTATCTACCTCTACCCCGTCTACCTCCTCTATATACAGCCCCTCCCATCACTACCCCCCCCCTCCATCTACCTGTTATTATTCCGTAACAGACTTACAGGTGTTTCTACTTACACACCTGTTACCTCCCCCCCCCCCCCCCCATTCTCTCCCCCGTCACTCCCCCTCCCACCGCGACGCTCATCGATCACATACCTATAACAAAAATCCTTCCTCTTTACAGACGACGCTCTTCATCTTCCATGTACGTACGTACGTGTGTGTGTGTGTGTGTGTGTGTGTGTGTGTGTGTGTGTGTGTGTGTGTGTGTGTGTGTGTGTGTGTGTGTGTGTGTGTGTGTGTGTGTGTGTGTGTATTCATGCATGTATGTGTAAAATCTTATCGGCGACCACTACGTATTGCTACCAAATCCCAGTCATTCCAAGCTCCTTCCCTTCATTTCCTCTTGTTCCCCATCCTTCTTCCTTCCATTTTTGCCTTTTTACCGCTCCCAATCTGCCCCCCCCCCCATCACCCCGCCCTCCTCTTTAACCACCCACCCCTCCCCTTCAGCCCCCCTTCAAGGTATCGCCAAGGGATATTAAATATTTATCATAAGGGTGACATGGGGCCCACTTTTTCCCGCTTTGCGCTACGAAGGTACCCCTCCTCTCACGCCAGCCCTCTTTTCCCTCTTTTTTAATCCTCTCTCACCAAGCCTCTCTTCCTTCTTTCTCTCTCTTCCCGTCAAACCACCACTCAATCCATCTGTCTACTTATCTGTTTGTCTATTTATCTCTAACCCCGACTAACCCCCCACCACACCTCCCACCCTTCTACCTTCCCTTCTGCCTTAATTTCCGTCTCTCTCTCATTCCCCTACCGACCCCCCTATCCCCCTCCTCGCCGATCTCTTCAAAGACTCTCTAACATACCTGGGCAGTTCATAAGACCCGGCGCGCTACAGGTGCCCCCCCCCCACATACACACACACCCTAATCTCCTCTGGCCCTCCCCCACCTCCTCCGCACCCCGCTCCTCCTATCCCTACTCTCCCTTCGCACATCTTTCCCCTATCCCCAATCCCCCGTCCGCTGGTCCTCCCCCTCGATCCGACCTTACCCAACCGCAGGGCATGATTCACTATCCTCACTATCCACCAAGTCACAATACCTTCCCCTCTTGTCACAATGGGCGACCTTCGCAAAACGCCCACTTAGAAGAGTCTCACCATAATCCCTTTCCCCTCTTTCACTATATCAAATCGTCACATCTACCCATCCTTCTCCTTCTCCCCTCCCCCCTCTTCACACAAAAATATTCCTATAGAAGCCTAAAAAATTATCACCCCCTCCTCTCTCCCTTTCTCTCTCTCCACCCCCAAAAAACCTCCATAAAGCTAAAACACCCCCCACCTCTTTCTATCCTTCCTTGAACCTCACACCCAACCATAAAGCTACAATGCTATTCCTCCCCCCCATCCCACCCCACTACCTTCCCCTTCCCCTTCCATCCATTTCTCCCCTCCCTCAACCCCTCCTACCCCCTCCCCCCACGCGTGCACATCTAGCCTGGCCGGGGCGTATCAATTATTAACCGGGCGAGAATCTGACGGGTCGATAGTACAAATATCACCAGCTGGGTTTAGGTGGGAGGATGGGGGGTAGGAGGATGGGGGGTGGGAGGGAGGGGGCATGAGGTGGGATAGGAGGAAGTCGCGGCGGCGGCCTCCTCCTCCTCCTCCTCCTCCTCCTCCTCCTCCTCCTCCTCTTTGCCCGGTACCGCAGGTGAGCTGTGATCTCTGTGTGTGTGTGTGTGTGTGTGTGTGTGTGTGTGTGTGTGTGTGTGTGTGTGTGTGTGTGTGCGCGCGCGCGCGCGACGCTTCACACGAGTGCCGCAGTGTGCGCCGCGTGGCGTGGCACTCTCTGATGCTGGCACTTCTGCGATCCAATGGCACCGGCGGCTGAAAAGGCTCACCTCTAGGAGGGTCAAAATGCCCTCCTACTTATCTCACTCCTCACCCGCACTGCCCGAACGGAGCAAAATAAAGAAAAGGCATCAAGAAAAAAACAAACACATTTTAAAAATAAAACGAAATCAAATGAGACGCAGAACGAAAGGACCCGAAGAGTGACGTCATCGCCCGCGTCTTAGTCGGCGAAAGGAGAGTGGGGGGAAGGGGGAAGGGGGAAGGGGGTGGGGGAGGGAAGAGAAATGGGAATATATACATTGATCCGCTAATGATCTGTTCGACGAACTTGTCATCGCGTTTACACTAACGCTTTCCTAACCTGCCAGCGCCTCCGATATTTCGCGGGGAAGGAAGATATAATAATAATAAAAAAATAATCATTATTATTATTATCATCATCAATACATCAATGATTTTAATAATAAAAATAATCATTATTATCATCATCATCAATACATCAATGATAATAATAATAAAAATAATCATTATCATCATCAATATATCAATGATAATAAGAATAAGAATATGAAAAGACAATGAGAGATAGAATGGGAAGAAGAAAAAGAAGTAGAAGAAAGTAGGAAGAAATAATCACGACAAAATCTGTCGCTCGCAATAGATACAATCATCGGCGGTAGAAAATGCAACCCACTATTCCCATCCACTCATCTACTACCTATCGGCCAATCAATCTATCCATTATTCCTTACTCGCAACAGTGATAACACTCCCTCTCCACTCCCCTTGCTCTCTGTCTGTCTGTCTGTAACCTACACCTGTACTAAACGTATACTCCCAACACCCTGCCACACCTGAGTCATGCTCCACTTTACTTCCCCTTCCACCAACACCTGTTCTCGGCGAACATGTATACAGCTGAT
This sequence comes from Penaeus japonicus, assembly GCF_977035675.1. Taxonomy (NCBI): domain Eukaryota; kingdom Metazoa; phylum Arthropoda; class Malacostraca; order Decapoda; family Penaeidae; genus Penaeus; species Penaeus japonicus. The sequence continues at coordinate 19,196,387 of NW_028234423.1, read as the reverse complement.
GAAAACATGGTGTCCTTATGCTCTTAACTGATATTACATAAATACATAAATAAATATACATATAAATATATATACATTATTTATATAAATATATACACATTACAATATATATATTTATATATATGTGTGTGTGTGTGTGTGTGTGTGTGTGTGTGTGTGTGTGTGTGTGTGTGTGTGTGTTCGCGCGCGTATTTACATTATATACATATATATATATATATATATATATATATATATATATATATATATAATATATATATACATACATATATATACACATACATATATACATATATACATATATACAAACATACATATACATATATACATATATATACATATACATTTACATAGATATATATATACATATATATATAACATATATATATATATATATATACATAAACATATATACATATATATACACATATATACATACATATATATAAAACATACATATATATATATATATATATAATATATATATATATATATACATATACATACATATATGCATGTAAACATATATGTATATGTACATATACATATATACATATATACATAAACATATATACATATATATACATACATATATACATATATATATATGTATATATATATATATATATATGTATATATATGTATGTATATATGTATGTTTATATATAGGTATGTATGCATATATAGGTATGTATGCATATATATGTACATGTATATGTACATGTATATGTATATGTGTGTGTGTGTGTGTGTGTGTGTGTGTGTGTGTGTGTGTGTGTGTGTGTGTGTGTGTGTGTGTGTGTGTGTGTGTGTGTGTGTGTGTGTGTGTGTGTGTGTGTGTGTGTGTGTGTGTGTGTGCATGAAAACAGAGAAACGGGGGAAATCAAAACAGAAAGAAAGAACAAGGAAGTAGGAAGACCAATAAAAGAAAAAACGGGAAAAAAGGCAAGGAAAACTAAATAGAAGCACAGCGAAAAGGACAAACACCAAGGAAAACAACAGCTGATTGAGAGACACGCATAAGTCACACGTCCGTAAAGCAAGCGGTTCCAGGGGTCAGGCCCTTTCTTAAGAGATGTAATGACACGGCTGTAAATACCACTTGGGATCGAGAGCGAGTGAAAGGGGTGGGGTGAAGGGGTGGGGTGAAGGGGTGGGGTGAAGGGGTAGGGTAAAAGGGTGGAGTGAAGGCGTGGGAGTGGGGGGAGGAAAGGTGGGGGGAATAGGGGATGGTTGGAAGGAAAGGGAGGAGAGGTGGGGGGAATAAGGGAGGGTTAGGAGGAGAAGGAGAAGGAAGGGGTGACGGAGAGGGTGGGAGAGGGAGGAAGGAGAGGGAGAGGGAGGAGAGTGGAAGAAGAATAGGAGGGAAGGGGAGGGAGAGGGAAATGGGAATGAGTGATGTAGGAAAGGGGAAAATGAAGGGGAGGAAAGGGGAAAGGTACGAAGGGGAAGGGAAGAGGAAGGGAAAGGGGGAGAAAGGTGAAGGAGGAAGAAGGGAGAGGTTGTAGGAGAGTGAGAGGGGGAAAAGATGGAAAGAGAAAGGGGGTGGATAGAGAAAGGAAAGGGGATAGAAAAAGGGGAAAAGTGGAGGGAAAAGGGAAAGGAGAGGGGGAGGGGACAAGATAATTTGAATGGTTCATTTGGAGGGGAGGGGGGAAGAGGAGGACTCGTTTCATCGTGGGGCGCGCTTGACGACTGTGGACACGAATCACAAGAAACCCGACCAAGGCACTCACGAGAAAGGCAACACGAAAAGTAGCGATAAAGTCGCTACCAATAAATAAACAACGGGAACGGTGCTAACAACAACCACTATATTAATGGCGATAATGAAAGCAACAGTGACATCGATAATGATACGAGTTTTAAAATAATAATAATAGTAAATAAATAAAGAAAGAAATAATAAATTAACAATACAAGCCATAGTTATACAAACAATATAAACCTCCTAATGGGAAAAAGACAAGACAGACAACGTTCAAAGAAAAGCAAAACAAGAGCCACGTTCCCGCCCGGTCGAGTGCGAGGCCCCTCCGCGAAGGCAGGCGAGGAGAGTGCGTCTCGGCGTCGCTTCGCGTCGCGTCGCCTCACGTCACGTCACGTCACGCCACAGCGCCTCAAACGCCATCATCATCTATAGTGCCGAAGACCTCTCCGTCGTCACCATCTTCTGCCGAAGCTCGATTCAGACTCATTTTCTTTTTCTACTTCTCCTCCTCTTCCATCCCTTTAATTTTTCTTCTGCTCATCCTCAATTACCTCTCATCTCTCCTCCTCCACAAACCGTACCACCACCCTCCCCCTCCACCCACCTCCCCTCGGTCCCTCCTGCAGCGTCTCCTCCAAGTAATGAGGGCACAATCAAGACGCGACGCCCATAAATCCGGGCGAAGTGGTGTGGCGAGCGCCGCCCCGCCTCGCCCACTCAATAAATCATTCTCCGCGTGCGAATAAATCACCGGGGCTGAATTGCCCGCCGCCTCCGCATCATTGATTAGCAGGACCCACCGTGCCTACCTGTATAAACACCTGAATTAAACATAACAACACTGACCGAACTCGTGGTATTTTTTTTGCTTTAAATATTTCACATCAGAAGCGGAATCATTACGTGCAATGTTGCTGTTGTCGCGGCAATGCTTGAATCATGTCACATGACTTGACATGACATTGTGCAAGGGCCAAGTGCCCTCTCGACTATCATGAGGTTGGTGCCACGCGACATGCGCGGCCAGATGCCTCTACCTGTGATACATGCACGCGCGTGCCTCGTGTGTGTGTGTGTATGTGTGTGTGTGTGTGTGTGTGTGTGTGTGTGTGTGTGTGTGTGTGTGTGTGTGTGTGTGTGTGTGTGTGTGTGTGTGTGTGTGTGTGTGTGTGTGTCTGTGTGTGTGTTGCAGAGTGTGTGTGTCGCCGACGTTCAGAGCTGCTTGTGTGTGTGTTCTGCTGAGAATGAGGAGGGGGGAAAGGAAGAAGAGGAGGAAGAAAAGGAGGAAGAAAAGGAGAATGAAGGGAGGAGGGGAGAGGGAGAGGGAGAGGAAGAACAAGAGGGGGAGAAGGAGGGTGAGGGTGAGGAGAGGAGAGGAGAGGTAGTGGTGGTGGATAAGGGTAAAGTGGAAGAGGGAGAAAGGAAAAGGTGGAGAAAGAGGTGAATGAAGAAGAAATAAGAGTGTGAGGGAAAAAGGAAAACAGGAGGTAGCAAATTTAAGGTGAAGAACAGAAGATAACAAAAGTAAGAAACAAAGTCAGGAAATACAAAGAAAGAAAGAAAAACAAACAGGGTGCCACAGAAAGAGAAGAGAGAGAGAGAGAGAGAGAGAGAATCAACAGCAGAGCCCGGAAGAGGGGGGGGAGGGGCAGGTGAGGAGGAGTGGAGTAAGAAGAGGAGTTGGTAAAGGGTGGAAAGAGAGGGTAAGGGTAGGGGTAAGAGAGGGGGTGGGGGTAGGGGTGCACGAGGAGAAGAAGGTGCTCCCGCCTGCTTTGTTTACATAACGTTATTTGTTCTAAGAGTCAAATATTAACAGGATAAATAACCATGTCGGCACAAGGAGTGGAAAATTTATTCTGTGCCGGGTAAAGCAACGAATTCCTCTCTTCTCTTCTCTTCTCCCTTCTATTCCCTTCTTCTCTTCTCTTTCCATATACAAACCTTTCCTCTCACTCATGCCTAAGACGGTACAGCTAATCAATCCCCTTAGACTCCATCAGCAGTGACAATCACATGCATCCCCAACCGCCCACTCCAACACCCACAATCGCATCCACGTGAACGCCCAAGGCCGATCTGTTGATCTAAAAACGATTTCCCGAAAATCGACAGCGTTGCGCGAGAGTGGGTCCCGCGCGCGATTCGGTAGCGATGGCAAAGGAGGTCTCTTTTGTACACACAGCAGAGTGAAACAAAACAACAACAAAATACAGTAAGGCCTCGTTCAACACCCGGGTACGTTCCGAAACCTCCCGCGGTTGCGTCTGTTAATTAATTAGGTAAAATAGGTATGGTTATGGTTCTGATAAATATTATCTTTGTACATATGTAATCGAATAAATTATACGAATCAACAACCTCGCTCCTAGTTTTGTGTCTCCTCAAATAGCTGTGACTTGCGGTAGGAACGGATTGTGCGAATAACACAATTCGCACTACTCAATCTATAAGACCGATGACCACTCATGACATGGCCATCGCTATGGCATTGCAAATGATGCAATGCCCATTACCCATTCTAAACCTCTTGGACCACTCTTTTCAAGCTTCGGACCTTCAAGCAGGCGAGGAAATTCGTGACATGGCTGTGACCGCGGTGGTGCCAAAAGTATGTTATTCACTTATTCGCACTACCTCTCCCTCCACGGATAGTGTGCAAAGGTTGGACAAATGTCTGCCTCTTCTGGGATCTTGTCTTCTATAGTGTCCAGCCGATCTCCATCTTTGTCTTTTTTTCTATTATACCTTAGTCAATTCCCTTATCCACGTCGCCCTTTTCAAATCCTTCACAATTATTTGCAAAGCCCATCCCTCCATTGCTCTTTCCGCCCTTCTTAACTCCGCCGATCTATAGTTTCCGAGTTCAAGAACCGTGCGGTACAACGGGGCCTACACGTTCATCAGAAAATTTGCGTTGCGAAATGATTATATCGTGTGACCTTTTTGTGTTTTCCGATATGTTTTTTCCCCCTTTTCACGATGATGATGATGATTTTGAAACAATATCAACAACGAAAATAACAACATAGAAAAGCAATACCAAAGAGAAGCAACAGGCCTGAATAAAGCGAAAGATGCCGAGCGGAGAAAGGACAGAAAGCAAGCAAGCAAGCAAGCAAGCAGGCAGGCAGGCAGGCAGACAGGCAGGAAGGAAGGAGGAGAGGTCAGCATAACGTGATGGTCGGGCCAGGTGAAGCAGGGTGACGTGACGGCCGCCCAAGGGACCCGGCTAAGTGGATATACCATCACGGGGCCTCGTGGCTCAAGGTCGCTCCTCCTCCGGCTCCTCTTTCTCACTCTCCTCTTTTCGAGCTCCTCCTCGTCGCCATCACCTCTTTCTTTGGTCTACTTTTCCTCTTCCTCATCGCCGCTCTCGCTATTCTCACTCCTCACTCCACTTCATCCTCTTCATCCTCACTCTAACTCTCCTTAATCTTCCACTTATCCTCCTCATCCTAAAAAAAAGACCTTCCGATCTTCACCTACACTCCTCGCTTCTCCTTTCCTTCTTTCCTCTACTCCCTCTTCCCTCTTCCCTCTCCTTCCTCCTCCCTCAATTCCTTCCTCCGCCCAGGCCGCAAGTAGGGAGCGTGTGGACACCGTCGTCAACTACGTCAATAATACATGTTCAACGCAAAGGCCTGGCAGGGGAGAGCAAAGGGGGGGGGGGTTAGCAGGGGGAGAAACTGCCCAAGGCAGGGGAACAGTGGAGAGGGAGGGAGGAGGGAGGAGGGAAGAGGGAGGAGAGAGAGAGAGAGAGAGAGAGAGAGAGAGAGAGAGAGAGAGAGAGAGAGAGAGAGAGAGAGAGAGAGAGAGAGAGGGAGGGGGGGAGGAAAAAGGGAGGGAGAAAGTGAGTGAGAGAGAGATGAAAACAAGTGCAAAGGGTGGATGATAGAGGGGAAGTAAAAAGAGATGGAAGCAAGCAAAGGGAGAGGGGAAGAGGCGTGAGAGGAAGAGGAGGAGGAGAAAATACAAAGAAATACGAGAGGAATAACGGAAAGATTTAAGTTGGAAAAAGAGAAGGCATGGGAGGCAAGAGAGAAATGAGAGGCAGAGGAGGAAGACAAAGAGAGGCGGAGGAGGAACGGCGAGAGGTCAAAGAACGCACGTACACACACACACACACATATATATATACATACACACACACACAAATACATATTTGCGTACATACATACAAACAAACACATACAAGCAAACACAGACACATCCCCTGCTCGTGCCCCCCATCCCCCCTTCCCCCTACCCCCCAGTTCACAAAAGTTCACACGGTCCTCGTCACACCAGAGGGACACCCGACTTGACTTTCGATATACAGCATACATTCACAAAAAGCAAAGCTCTCCTCTCGCTCTCAATGCAATCCTTCGGCTTTTGTCGCGATGTCCTCGATTTCAAAAGGAAACACGTCGCCTTCCTCATCATCAGGACCTCCCCTCCCCCCTCCTCCTCCCTCATCGTCGTCATTTTTCCCACTCTCTCTCTCTCTCTCTCTCTCTCTCTCTCTCTCTCTCTCTCTCTCTCTCTCTCTCTCTCTCTCTCTCTCTCTCTCTCTCTCTCTCTCTCTCTCTCTCTCTCTTTTCCTCCCTATCCCTAAACTCCTCACTCCTCCCTCTTCTACCAACCCCCCTCCCCCCTTCCTTCCTCCTTTACCTTATACTTTTCATCCTCCACTCACCCACCCACCCACCCACCCACCCACCCACACCCACCCACCCACACCCACCCACCCTCCCTCCTCACTCACCACGTGCGCACTCGCCGCTTTAAATCGCCCGACCGCGTCTCTCTCTCCAAAGATACAAACCTGGAAAAAAGAAGAAAAAAAGGAAAATGTAGACTTGTAAAAATACAATAAAATAAATTATAATGTTAAAGGGGTGTGTTGATCAGTCATGAAAGGATTTTTTTTACACATTTTCGTCAACATTCAACATTTAACACAGTGCTATTCCCTAGTTAGCTGTGGCAAAGAACACGAATAATCGAATCCTATCAAAATAGTAAAAAATTGGATATGCGAAAGAAAGGGGATAGGATAAGAGAAAGGGGGTGGCGGGTCCTAAAATAATTGGTCAGTACCACTATCTTTAACAGTTTTAGAAAAAAAAAGACGAGGAAGACGAAGAAAAAGACGAAGAACAACAACAATAACAATAACAACACTAAGAACAGAAACAACAACAATGCATGGCCGCCATTGCAAGATTCATTAGCCGGATCCAGCATTGGCACCATCGGGGAAGATTCCAGAAAGACCCATCTGTGCTGACGTAAACCGGGGAAGAGTGAGGGAAGGGGAAGGAGGAGGAACAGAGGGAAGAGGGAGGAGAGGAAGGGGAGAGAGGGGAGGGAGAGGAGGATGAGGACGAGAGGGAAGGAGGGAGGGAGGGAGGGAGGGGGAGGGGCGAACAGTGCCAACAGCAACGCTAAAATACGAGGTAAAGGGTAGACTTGTGTGGGAGCCTCGGTGCCTCGCATGGTCGACCGGCAGTCATGCATGTTTCTCTTTTCTCATGCCATCATGCAATGTCTAACCCCCCTCCCCCCTCCCTCTCTCTCTCTCTCTCTCTCTCTCTCTCTCTCTCTCTCTCTCTCTCTCTCTCTCTCTCTCTCTCTCTCTCTCTCTCTCTCTCTCTCTCTCTCTCGCCTCCTCCTACGTCCTTATAGTCCTCACACAACGCATGTACAAACGTCCGTTTCTCTTCCATTCTCCCTTCTTCCCTCCCTCCCTCCTATCCCCTTTCCCTTCCCTCCCTCCCACACACAAACACTCGGCCTCACAGCAATAGCAATCCCTGGTTTGATTCCCATGCCAGGGTATTCTGGCCCTTACGCCACTGCGCTGTAAGAACCAGAGTGCCAGTCCTTCCTCACCTGGTGGCACTGCCCGTGCTCTTAAGAGGCCCCGGGCGATGATCTGAGAATTCCACATACGCAACATACAGAGTAGCAATAAAATGAGTATGAGATATGTTTACAGTCCGTCAAAAACATTGGTAATGAGCCGATGCGACTCCCTCGTGCCCGGCCCTGCAGATGCACCTGGTTATGTAGGGACTTATTTTGGTCCGTGACCAACGCATGAATGCACGCACGCACGCACGCACACAGGGATATAAACGTACAAACATATATACAAACTACACAAATGCACGCACGAACTTTTGCATGCTCGCCCTGATACAAATGCTGAAGCATTCACTTGTTTTCACCTCCCTTCCTCAATATACAAAAAAAACTACTTTCTCAAAGATCAACATTAGTCTTCTTTCTTTCTCTCTTGTCTATCTCTATCCATTCTATCCCTTTGCACTTCGTCCTCAATTCCATCCTGCTCTCACCAGAATACCATTTCCGCACCAGTTTCCACTTTCTCTAAACTAAGACAAGACGAAAGAAAAAAATCGGAAGCTACAAGACAGTACATGGACCTCCCCGTCCCCTTCTCTTCACCCCCTTACTTCTCTCCCTATCCCTCTCCATACCCCTTCCTCTGTCTTGTCTTGCCTTGGCTTGTCTTCCCTCCCCTCCTTTCCCTTTCCCTTTCCCTTTCCCTCCTTCCCTCTCTCGTGTCGCGGGCGCAAGCAAAACAACCCCGGTCACCAAAGTTCAATAATTCACGTCCCTGTGATACTCTTGCTACTGCGGTCGAAAACCTTCCTCGTTTGGAAGCCTCGGTCGCCTCCTGAAACCTACTGATGTGCCCCTGACCCCCCTCCCCCCCGAGCGCAAATCCCGAAGAGCTTCTTATGATTTTTCCAAATATTTATCCGCGTTCTATATCTATGTCTAACTTCGTATAATAAACCCTCTTGGATGCCTGCCTCGCTATCCATTTATATCACACGTTCTGAAAACACAAACATACTCGTACTAACACTAACACCACCATCAACAAGAGGATAACTGATCGTAGTGAAAATTAACACCCGATGAGATTGAAAATGCTTTTAGGAAACCCACTCTCTAACCACCTATTTATCAATCCTCTCTCACCACCTATCTATCAATCCATCTATGTATTGTATACACACATAAATACTTGTAGACAAAAAAGGGGGCGAGAGAGAGAGAGAGAGGAAGGAGGTATGAAGAAGGGAATTGGGAAGGGGAAGAGAGAGGGAGGGAGTCTGGGAGGGAAGAGATAGGGAGAAGGGAAAGGAGAAAGAGAGATAGGGAGAGCAGGAGGGAGATAAGAAGGGAGGGAGGAAGAGTAAGAGGGGGGGAGGGGGAGGGAGGGAGAGAGAGAGAGAGAGAGAGAGAGAGAGAGAGAGAGAGAGAGAGAGAGAGAGAGAGAGAGAGAGAGAGAGAGAGGGAGAGAGAGAGAGGAGAGAGAGAGAGAGAGAGAGAAAAAGAGAGAGAGAGAGGAGAGAGAGAAGAGAGAGAGAGAGAGAGAGAGAGAGAGAGAGAGAGAAAGAGAGAGAGAGAGAGAGAAAGAAAGAGAGAGAGAAAGAAAGAGAGAGAAAGAAAGAGAGAGAAAGAAAGAGAGAGAAAGAAAGAGAGAGAAAGAAAGAGAGAGAGAGAGAGAGAGAGAGAGAGAGAGAGAGAGAGAGAGAGAGAGAGAGAGAGAGAGAGAGAGAGAGAGAGAGAGAGAGAGAGAGAAAGAGTAAGACAAACAGATCGAGAGCAGCAAAATCAGACAGCAAACTCGGCCACTCTGGACACTTGCGCCCCCTTCTTAAAAATGCAACACACAGCAACGGCCGCTTCTGCCGCTTTGCCTTTTTAAGGGGTGAATTAGTAATCAGTGTAAATTAGTGGCAACATCCTGTTTGCGGGTCCTGCCACCAGCCTGCCCCTCGAGTCAGCCTGCTTCATCGGCCCCGTCTCGTCTCCTTAGTTTTCTGCTCTTGTTCTCTCTGCGTCGCTCCGGTTGCCTTTCGTCCCGCTCTCATTTCGCTCAAACACACACCTTTCTTCGCGATCTCTTTACCTTCTTAGAGTTTCCCTCTTTTATTATCATCCGCTGTCTCTCCCTTTGGTTGAGTCTCGTTCCTCAGTCCCAAAATCCCTTCATTTCCCTCTCCTTCTCCTCCTCCTTCTTCCTCCATATTTTCTTATCGTTTCATTTCACTCTCCCCTCTCTTTAGGGCTATCTTGTTTTTGTCTTCTTTCTCCTCCTCTTCTCTTCTATGTTCCCTGCCCTGTTCTCCTTCTCCCTAATTCCCTATAAAATTCATTTTCTTCTTTCCTTCACTCCCCTTCCTCCATCACAGCCTCCTCCTATTTCTTCTCTTTCCCAAACCTTACCACTTCCACTTCCACTTTCTTCTCCATTATAATTATTACTACTTTCATTTTCACCTATCATGTTCTCACCATCATTTTCATCAATCCATTTTTCTTATGATCATCACCATTCTTATTACTGTGATATCACCATCACCAGCATCACAATCAATCCTTTAGCAGTTCATCCTTCGCCCTCCTTTCCGCTCGTGCCTCCCCCTCTTTCCTCCTCTGACGGAACAAGAGCAGAACATGTACAGATCGACATCCCTCCTTCCCCCTTCCTCACTCCATCTGTTCCTGTCGTTTCCCGAACTACTCTTGCTTGTCGCGTGTCCTTGTCTTGAACTGCTCTTGCCCTCCGCCCTCCGCCCTCCACCCTCCACCCTCTCCTCCCCGCGTCACCCTCTGTCATCCTGCCCCTCCCCTTTTCCCTCCGTGGTCCTTGCTCTCGTCTCCCTGATACCCCGCCATAAATGTGCTATCTCACCCCCCCCCCTTCACCTCCCCTAAACCTCTCTTACCCTTGTTCACCCAACCCCCATTCATCCTGCCCTTCCCTTCTCCTCTCCTTGCTTCTGGCCATACCCTCCCCTTCCCTGTTGCCCTTACTCTTGTCCGCCATCCCCCAACCATCGTCACCCATCCCTCTCCTCTTCCCCAATCCCCCTTTTACCCTTGCTCTTGCCTCCTCCTCCATCCCAGCCCCCCCCCCTCCCTTCCACTCCTTCCCAACACCCTTGTAATTGTGTCAACCCTCACCCTTGTCCTTGACCTGCTCTTTCTGCTCTTTCTACTCTCTCTCTCTCTCTCTCTCTCTCTCTCTCTCTATATATATATATATATATATATATATATATATATATACATATATGTCTCTCTCCCTCTATCTACCTCTATCCCTGTTTCTATCACCCTCTCTCTCTCCCACTTCCTTCCAGTTCTTTCCTACTCTGTGCTACCATATTCTTCTTATTCTCATCATTGCACTCCCATCTTTCCTTTTCTTTTCTCATTTTCCATCCCTCTTTAGTTTGCCTTGACCCTTCAGTCGACCCCCCCCCCACCTTCTTCAAGTGTGACAGACAAACACACGCACAACCATACACACACACGAAAGAGAGAGAGAAGAAAACACACTACAAAAAAAAAGAATAATATGAAGAAGGAGCACGATAAAAGAGAAGAGAGAAAGAGATCAATATGGTAATCCTGCAACAAAAACCTCTCGGGGTTGCGTGCTGGCATACAAGGGGGGAAGAAGGAGGAGGAGGAGGAGGAGGAGGAGGAGGAGGAGGGGGAAGGAGGAGGAGGAGGAGGAGGAGGAGGAGGAGGAGGAGGAGGAGGAGGAGGAGAAGGAGGAGGAAGAGAAGGAGGAGGAAGGAAGGAAAAGGAACGGGAAGGGGAAGGGGAAGGGGAAGGGGAAGGAGGAGGAGGGAGTAGGAAGAAGAGGAAGGGGAGAAGGAAGGAAGAGGAGATAAAAGCTACAAGTAAGCGGAGAGAGGAAGATGAGAAGAGGAGAAAGGAAAAAGACAGATGAGAAAGATGCGGAAAAGTAATAGGAGGGAGGGAAGGAGGGAGGATAAACAGGAGACGAAAATCCGAGATATTGGAGAGAAATGGGAATAACAGCACGAGAAACAGTACTAGTAGTAGGAGCAGTCAGTCAGTCAGTCAGTCGGTAGTGCGGTCGGTCGGTCAGTCCATCGATAGGGCGGTCGGTCAGTCAGTCGGTAAGGCAATCGGTCGATCGGTCAGTCAGTAGGTAGGGCTTCGGTCGGTCAGTCAGTCGGTAGAGTGGTCGGTCGGTCGGTCGGCAGTTCGCTCGCTCGCCGCGTGACATATTGCAGCGAACAGAAATAAAGCAGCATTCATGCAATTACCCGGAATTACGCTAACACAATCCTAACCCACGCAGGGGCCATGAAGGGTCAAAACTCCGTCCGCTTGCCACGTGGCGATGGCCCCTGTCGACGCTCCTGAGGGAGAGAGGGGCAGAGGGATGGGGGGAGGGATGGGGGAGAGAGGGGGAGGAAGCGTTCGGTTTTCGGGTAAATAATAATACAGAAAAAAAGAAGTCACTCGGTTTATAAATCAATCCGAGGGTCGTGTGTACAACGAGAAATCTTTTTGAGTCCATTATTTTTTTTCTATTCTCTTTTATTTATTTATTTTTTTTTTTTGGTTTTCATCATGCATACATACACGTGTGGTTCTGGGTATGTTTTACGTCTATGTATAGATCCACATGCAAACAGAAAAAAAAGCAAAAACACACTCCGCCAAACACGAAAATACAAACAAACACATGCACGCAAGACTCGAGAACACACAGACACACGGTAGTACTGTATCTAGATTACGATTACAGTAGTTCAGGAGAATATTCGAGATCACTCTCGTTACCATCTAAGGAAAACATACGCCAAATATCCTAAGACTTAATTGCACGTAAATAAATAAAATATGCCGAATGACCGAACAAAATCACTCATAAATAATAATAATCATTAAAAAAATAATAAAAGTAACAACAAACAACAACTACAAGTAATGAAACAAAAGGGAAAAAACATAATAGGCTCTGTAGCAACAACGGCCGCGGCAAAACAGAAAAAACAGCCGGTATTTTTTACTTTCTTTTTTTGTAGTTTATAGCATGCCATATCTGCTCGTATATTCCCTCGCCGCCATTATCAGAAACATAACTTTGATCCCTAGTATTACAGGCACTGGCTGTAAACATACACACACACACAAACACATGTACATTAAACTTACAAACACACACACACACACACACACACATAAACATACATACATACATACATATATATACACATACACATACATACATGCACACATACACATACACACATACAAACAGACACATAAAAACAGGCACAAACACATACGCACACACGTGTACACGCATAATCATTCAAAAACACACACAAACACATATATTCACTTCCACACAAACAGACAAACGTTCACACAAAACCGACAGCAGCAACGAAAAATAATCCCCATCGCCCGGGCACCATCAACACCATCGTGACGCGAGCGAAACCTCCCGAGTCATCACCATCGACCCGGCGGCGTGCCATCAGCCCATCACCATGAACGTGCGGTCACGTGATCCAACCCTTCACCATCGTCGTTATCGTCGTCGACCTCATCATCTTCATCACCATCAACACTCTCCCCCAAATTATCCATTCCATTCGCCATCACCATTACCTACACCATCACTCTCCCCACTCACCCCCGAAAAGCATCCGGTCCATTTACTATAACCACTTGCCCTAAAGACCATCCATCTACTTCGCCATCGTCACCATCCCCACTCACCCTACCAAACCATCCGTCTACTTCGCCATCGTCACCATCCCCACTCACCCTACCAAACCACCCATCTACTTCGCCATCGTCACCATCCCCACTCACCCTACCAAACCACCCATCTACTTCGCCATCGTCACCATCCCCACTCACCCTACCAAACCATCCGTCTACTTCGCCATCGTCACCATCCCCACTCACCCTACCAAACCACCCATCTACTTCGCCATCGTCACCATCCCCACTCACCCTACCAAACCATCCATCTACTTCGCCATCGTCACCATCCCCACTCACCCTACCAAACCACCCATCTACTTCGCCATCGTCACCATCCCCACTCACCCTACCAAACCACCCATCTACTTCGCCATCGTCACCATCCCCACTCACCCTACCAAACCATCCGTCTACTTCGCCATCGTCACCATCCCCACTCACCCTACCAAACCATCCGTCTACTTCGCCATCGTCACCATCCCCACTCACCCTACCAAACCATCCATCTACTTCGCCATCGTCACCATCCCCACTCACCCTACCAAACCATCCATCTACTTCGCCATCGTCACCATCCCCACTCACCCTACCAAACCATCCATCTACTTCGCCATCGTCACCATCCCCACTCACCCTACCAAACCATCCATCTACTTCGCCATCGTCACCATCCCCACTCACCCTACCAAACCATCCATCTACTTCGCCATCGTCACCATCCCCACTCACCCTACCAAACCATCCGTCTACTTCGCCATCGTCACCATCCCCACTCACCCTACCAAACCATCCATCTACTTCGCCATCGTCACCATCCCCACTCACCCTACCAAACCATCCATCTACTTCGCCATCACCATCCCATCGCCGTGGAGCCTCACCATCATTACTTGCTTGTAATGAGCAGCATCGCCGCCATGCTAATTAATTACTCGCCACTGGTCGTAATCAAATTATTTGTTTTGCATATTTGATTAGTGAGAAAATGTTAACAAATACGACCAAAATGCCCCCCCAACCAATCTACTCCCCCACCTTTCCTACCCTCTCCTTTTTTTCGCTTCCGATAGTAATGCGTCACTACGAGACTAACTTTAGCGATGGTGTCAAAGGTCGGACTCGCAAGGCAATGGGGCAGAAGCGGTGCCCTTCTCCGGGCGTGCCAACAGATTCCCGTAATGGCGAGACTGGAATGGTGTCAACGAGTTGCCTGCAATCACAGAAGTTCAAACACAACGGTGCTGAAGACTAGACCCACGACGCCACGCCACGCCACGCCACGCCACACCAACGGTGCTAGAGAAAGACCAATACAATGAAGCTAAAGACCAGGCGTACGTAATAACGCGGGAGAGACAGTGCCGCGACATGCCCGATGTGCCAAAGGGGCCCCAAGAGGGCAGGGCCATCCCTAGAGATCGCAAGTCTGACGTCGAAAAATCATAAAGGAAATACATTCGGTGCCACGGAGTCCCGGGCGGTTCGGTCCCCGGCATCCTTGACACGCTAAGAAGGCACTGTCCCCCCTCCTCCCTACTCTCCTTCACGCCAAGCCGCTCTCTGTATCCTCAAGACCCCCCCCCCCCCATTTGATCACACCTCAGCATGGCGAGAATCTGGCCTCCTGCGGTCACGTTCTGGTCGGACGCCGGCGCGCAACGTGTGGTGTAGAGGCCTGTGATGCGGTCGCCGCGGTCGACTCGAGTGGCGCACCGACACGTTACTGTGGCGGGGCGAGTGCGGTTGCTGCGACAAGGCCATCATGCGTATTGCTGGTCTTAACACTCCCGGCAGGCACGGGAAGGGAAAGCGATTGACTATCGACAGAGGTCCTGGCGGCGCCTCTGCCGATGGGCCTTATGGCGCGCGGCGCGGCTGTGGCGTCAGTTCCGTGGCCGCCGCGAGTGTGCGGTGACGCCCGGGAGCGAGGTCGACCTTGCGACTCCCTTCTAAGTGGGCTGCTTAAAGGGGCTCAAGTGGCACGCTCCCGAGAGTGTGGGTAAGGACGCCTAAAAGAGCGAGGATGAGTAGGATGAGTGGGCCGAGTGGGTGCTGCGTTGATGGACATGAAGATAAGCGGTGTTGTTCGGAGTGTGCCCTATATGCCGTGACAGGTGTTACACATATGAATAAACAATAATAATAATAAAACAACACATACACATACCCACATAAACAAACAGAAGGGTTTATGAGCGAAGACAAAGAAAGCGGTTTTATTTCTTAATACATGCACCGCACACATGACGTAAGAAGCCAACAACTCGAGCGCCGGGGCGGGCATGTAACGGGTATCTCAGGGCCGGCGACGACCGCTCTGAGTCGTCCGCAGTGCCCGCTCGGAGGCCACCGTGTGTCCGAAGCGAGCGCCCACGCCGCGGGCAGGCGAGCTGTGGCGGAGGCGTGCGTGCATAAACCAAAAGCTAATGCCCGTCAACGATCAATAAGAGCCGTGCCACGCGAACCCGCGTGCCACGACCGCAGCTCGGCTCCCTCCGTGATCGCGCCGTGACAGCAGTCGCTACCCAAGAAGGCGTCCGGCGCGCCGCCCGCCTCGCCGTCAGAACGCATCGCAGCGGAGCCCGACGCGCAGCCAGGTCACAAACCGGATTTACAGCCCCGACGCAGAAACGGCAATCATAGACCACACCTATCAGTCAGGATACAGGCTTATACATGCACAAGACACACACTGAATGAACGTGCAAGCGAAAATACACATGACTCGTTTTCAGTATGAATGCATCTTGGTCCCCTGTTTTCCCTGGCGTCCACGACCCGTAGAGCGGAAAGCGGTCCACGAAACAGCTAATATTTGATTAATTAGGTAATAATGGGTATAATACTGATGATGATGATAATGCATTAACTGGATCTACATCATCAAATTACCAAAATGGGATGTTACCTTCAAACATTATTATCGCTATTACGGCATATTCTCCTCCTCCTCCTCCTCCCCTTTCTTTCCTCATTTAATTCATCACCACCTCTTGTCTCCCTTCTGGTGTTTATATAATCCCTCCGATCCACCTTCCGCGCTGCTTCAATTATGTAGCTGACCTTTCCGTCTTTTCCCTTCTTCTCCTATTTCATTTCGAACTTCCATCCCCTTCTCCCTCTCTCGCACATTACTCTATTGCCCAATTTCGCTTTTCCTTTCCGCTCTTTCCTTCCGATTAAATGACTTTTAGCGCCCTCATTGCCTTTACTTCTAATGTGGCATTCCTGTTTTCCGTCGCCTTTTTATCTTTATCGTCCCGCAATATACCAATCGCTCTCTACTTTACCTTTCTCTATATATAATCACTCTTTCCTTTCTTCTCTTTCTCTTCTCCTTCCATCTATACCCATTCTCCTCTCCTCTCGTCTCAAAAACAACTTTTCTTCTTCTCCGCCTCCCTTTCCATTTCCATGACTAATTAAATCTAATGACATCTTCTCACCCTTCCTTCCCTCTCCTCCCCTTTCTCATTTTCTCTCCTTTCATTTCTCCCCCCTCCTCTCCTTCTACTCTAGTCTCTCCTTTTTTCTTCTCCTCTCTCCTCCTCCTCGTCTTATTTCCTTTTCTCCTCCGTCTCCTTCTCCACCTTCTTCTCATGTTCCTTATCCTCTTCTCCTTTGCTACTAGTGCTCCTCCTAAGCGGCATTAAGCGCGACTTAATCCCTTCATCAAGATTCTTCTTTATCCCCCTTTCTTCACCCTCCCTTTACCGTCACGGCCTCTCATCGCCCTCCCTCTTTGATCCCCCATTTCTACACCTTTTATCCTCCTCCTCCTCTCCTCCCCTCCCCTCCCCTCCCCTTCCTCCTCCTCCTCCTCCTCCTCCTCCTCCTCCTCCTCCTCCTCCTCCTCCTCCTCCTCCTCCCGCCCCTCCTCCTCCTCCTCCTCCTCCTCCCCCTCTTATTTCTCTTTCTCTTTCTCTTTCTCTCTCTCTCTCTGATCCCTTCATTAGCACCAACTGCCTCAACATCCCTCGAAATTCATGGAAATAATTCTTAGGATCCACGTTGAAATCCTAGTGTCCCGCCTGTTCTCTCACCTCCCCCCTCCCCCCCTCCCCTCCTTCCCCGTTTCCCCTCCTCATTGTCCCTTCCTCTCCCCCCACCCCATCCCCTCCTCTTCAGATGTGAATAGGGTGCGTCGTAGTTATCAAATTCTTTGTTATAATTTGGTACATCCCTCTCCCTCTCCGTCTCCCTCTCCCTCTCCGTCTACCATTCCCCTTCCCTCCCTAATACCAGGTTACTCAAGTTCATACCTCAATCCACACCCCATCACCAGCGAAACACCTTCAAGCCTTTAATATAACATGTAAAAAATGAATAATAATAACAACAACAACAACAACAACAACAAAAAAAAAATAATAATGATAATAAATAATCGACGAAAAGGCCTCCTTTTCAACGGTTTCTCCCTCTCCGTGCCCGGATATTCCCGTAGACTTTAGCCCATTCTAACGGCCCTCCCTTGGTGCCAACCCTCTCCTCCCATCCCTTCCCCTCCCCTCCCCGTCCCTCTCGTGTCACTCCCTTCCCATCACAGCTGTAGCAAGCCCCCTCTCTTCCCTTCCCCTCCTCCCTTCCAATCGGCTGTGTCAACCACCTCCCTCCCTTACTTCTCCTCTCCTTCACTCCCTCCCCCCCCACTCCCACTAGACATCCCCCCCCCCCATGATTTACACTAATTAGCCATTCATAATACAAATATATTCCCTCCTCCGTTTCAGCCTCCGCAAGGATTGTTAAGACTACGCTTTGTCTACGGCTTTGCTTCTCACTTTCTCTATGTCTTTCCTTCCTTCCTCCTTCATCTTCCTCCATTTCTTCTTTTCCCTGCTTCTCTCACACTTTCCTCTCCCTCCATCTTCCAATTCCTTCTCTTAGCTCCCTTCTACCTCCCTCCTCTGCTCCCCCACTTCACCCCCCCCCACCCCCGCTCTCTTTCCTCGCTCCGCCAATGTCCTCTTTAACGCTCTCTCAATCCTCTCTCGTTTTCTTCTCAACCATTCACTTAAAAAATCTATCGCCGTCGCGCACCCCTCTCTCACCCCCAGCCCCACCCCCTCACCACCACCATACCCAAACGCTTTTTGATTCTCTTTCTCTTTTTCTTCTTTTCTCCCCCATTCTCTTGCTCCTCCTCACTCTCATTCTCTTCCTAATTCTATTGCTCCTACTCATTCTCTTCATCACTCCCCTTCACCCCCTCCCCCCTCCTTCCTCCTCTACCACCACCTTTCTTCTTCTTCTTCTTCTCCTCCTCCTCCTCCTCCTCCTCCTCCTCCTCCTCCTCCTCCTCCTCCTCCTCCTCCTCCTCCTCCTCCTCCTCCTCCTCTTTCTCAACCTGAACCTCGTTATAGCCCCTCGCCCTCTCCTGGCCCTTCACAACGAATATTTATATTTACTTTTGACATTTGACCTCTTGCTCTCTTACAATTGTTTATTCCCTCCCCCCCTAAACCTCTTCTCTCTGCTTATCCCCCCCCTCTCCCCCTCCTCTTTCTTTCCTTCACTCGCTTTGCTCTCCCTCCTCTCTCTCCCCTTCTTTCAGTTCTCCTTTCGCTTTGCTCTCCCTGCTCTCCTCTGTTCTCTTTCGCTCTCGCTCTCTCTCACTCACTCACTTATTCTCCCCCTCGATGGCACTTCGCCTTCGCCGCGTCTGCGTTTCCGTCCGTCCGCCCTTCTCTCTGCCTGTGTGTATCTGTCTATGTCCTCCTTGACATATCCACCTGCATGGATACAAGCACAGCCGAGCAAGTCCTCAGCCCTTGCAGCACACATGTTGCATGCAATATTCCTCCCGACATCTTGACGGAGCCTGTCTCTGTTAACAACGACAATTAATCGTGACTTAACATGGATTTTATGTGGAAAATGCATGGCGTGTGTCGCCCCCCCTCCCCCCCTTGCCTGCCTGCTCCCCCTCAGCCTGATCGCCCGGCCTGCACGGCACCCCCTGCGCCACCTGCATGCTTCCTGCTATGCTTTCCTTCACCACTACCACCACTTCCTCCTCCACCTCCTCCACCTCCTCCACCTCCACCTCCACCTCCTCCTCCTCCACCTCCACCACCTCCTCCACTCTCTCTCTCTCTCTCTCTCTCTCTCTCTCTCTCTCTCTCTCTCTCTCTCTCTCTCTCTCTCTCTCTCTTTCTCTTTCTCTCTCTCCCCTCGCAGCCTCGCCATGGCTTCGTCTTAGCCAGGTTCCCTTTAATCCCCTTCTTGCAACCTCCTATTTCCCCTCGCTCTCTCTCCCTCCTCCTTCTCCTCCTCCTCCTCCTCCTCCTCGAAGCCTCCCAGCCTCCCCTCTTTCTCCCGCGTCATATTTATTTCAGGGACATAAAGGAATGCAGCACACACTCCCCGGGACTCGTGTCTACTTTGTCCATGGTTTCCACCACTTTACTTTCACCCCCCTCCTCTTTCCACCTCTCTCTCTCTCTCTCTCTCCCCTCTCTATTTCTCTTTCTCTCCACTTATCTATCTCTCTCTCTCTCTCTCTCCAGCTCTCTATTTCTCTCTGTCTCTCTCTTTCTCCCCACCTCTCTAATTCTCTCTCTCTCTCAACCTTTTCTTCCTCTCCCTCTCCCGTTCATTATTTCCAACCTTTCCTTCCTCATATTCTTCATTTCCTGTCGCTCTTATGCCTTGTCTATTTCAGTCTCTCTCTCTCTCTTTTTCTTTCTTTTTTCCCCTTCGTGTTTCAGCCCTTCGGAATAATTGCACGTTCCCTCCATCACGACCCGTTCTGCGAATCCCTTAATCACATATCAATATCACCGTCTCCCCTTCTATTCTTTCAACTGTACTTCAGTCTCTCTCTCTCTCTCTCACCTCTTCCTCCTCTCTCACCTCTTCCTCCTCTCTCTCTCTCTCTCTCCCGCTCCCTTCTCCCCCCTCTCTCTCTCTCGCCTCCCCCTGTCTCTCTCTCTCTCTCTCTCTCTCTCTCTCTCTCTCTCTCTCTCTCTCTCTCACTCTCACTCTCACTCTCACTCTCACTCTCACTCACTCACTCTCTCTCACTCTCTCTCTCTCTCTCACTACTTCTTTCCGTTTACCCCCTCTTCAATCCCTTCCCTGTACCCTTGTCCCATTTTTTTTTTTCAATCAGCCTGTCTCCCTTTTTTCTTCCCTTCCACTAACCCAGAAAATGCATTCATCCCCCTCTTCCCTCTCCCCCCCCTTCTATACTTACAAACGGTTCTCCATTTTCCATTCTTCAGACTCCGCCAACCCCCTTCACCTCCCCTTTCATCACCTACCCTACGACCCCTACCAATACTCCCCCTCCCCCACACCCTTGTCTCCAGCCTCCATCCACCCACTCACCCTGTCCCTAGACCCCACCCACCCACCCTATCCCCAGCCCCCACCCACCCACCCTATCCCCAGTTCCCACATCACCATCCCTGTCCCTGGTACCCCCCCTCACCACCCACACCCGCCATGCGCGATCGAGACGCCCTCCGTCAGGCAACAATCCCAGGGTACAGCGCGACCTCCCCGTAACTCCTCCCAGGGGCTATTGGCGGCACCGGGGAAAGAGCTATCGCGTCTGGCCTTGCCCTGCCCCCCACTTTCTTTTCCCCTCTTTCCCCTCTCGTACTCTCTCTCTCTCTCTCTCTCTCTCTCTCTCTCTCTCTCTCTCTCTCTCTCTCTCTCTCTCTCTCTCTCTCTCTCTCTCTCTCTCTCTCTCTTTATTTCACTCTATTTATTCTTTCATATATTCACCCCCCCCCTCTCTCTCTCTCTCTCTCTCTCTCTCTCTCTCTCTCTCTCTCTCTCTCTCTCTCTCTCTCTCTCTCTCTCTCTCACTCTCCTTCTATCCATCCTACTGCTTTTTCTCTTTTTCCTCCTTTCACTCTTCCCCTCCTCCTTCGTCCCTTTTTGCATATCCCTTGCTTCCTTCTCCCATCTCCCTGTTCCATCCCCTTCCCCCCGCATCCCTGAATAATAAAGAAAAAAAACAGACGAAAGCAAACACACACACAGACACAGACACAGACACAGACACACACACACACACACATACAGAGGCTTGTGAGTGGAGAGTCCGCGAAAGAGGAATGTGGCGTAAGGCTAAAAATACGCCCGCTCGCTTGCTCGCCCCCCCCCTCCCCCGTTCCTCCTTCGCCAAGCCTCTTTCCAACTTTTCCCATCGTCAACTCGCGACCATTACTGCCAATTGAATTGATACAGTACCTACTTGAGACTACCCCCCCCCCTCCTCCTCTCCTCTCCTTTCCCCTCTCTCCCGACCCTCTAAACACTCCCGCTTTTCCCTCATCCATCCCTCTTCTCTCTCTCTCTCTCTCTCTCTCTCTCTCTCTCTCTCTCTCTCTCTCTCCTGTCTCCCTTTTGCTTTCTCCATCCCCCGTACAAGGGGGGAGGGTAGGGAGGGAGGGGAAGGGGGAGAGGGAGAGGGAGAGAGAAAGGGAAAGAGAAAAAGAAAGAGAGAGAGAGAGAGAGAGAGAGAGAGAGAGAGAGAGAGAGAGAGAGAGAGAGAGAGAGAGTCATTCTCCTCCAGTCTCTCTCGCAGAGAAATGGTATAGGGAATGAAATCAATCCTCCTGCCGATGGGAGAGGGGAGGGAGGGAAGGGAGGGGGGAGGGAGGGAAGAGAGGGAAAGGGGAAACTGCAGAAGAGTAGAGCACAGAGAAGAGGAACAGAGGAAGGAGGAACAAAGAACGGCGAGGGAGGGGGAGAGGAGGGAAGAGGAGAGGAAGAGGAAAGGAGGGACTAAGAGGGGGAATAGGGGGTGGGGGGAAAGAGGAAAGGGGTAGAGGAGCGAAGAGGGGAAAGAGGAAAGGGAAAGAGAAGTAAAACGGAGAATGGGGGAGAATGAGGGAGAGGGGAGAAGATGGGAATCCTTAAACGTTATCATCATCATCACTCCTTTTACATCATTCCTGATAACACACACACAAATAAATAAATAAAATACAAAATGAATAATAATAATATTAATAATAATAATAATAAACAAAAACGACCGCCATACCTCATGACAATGAAACCAACAGCCCCCAAACCGCCGTTCAAATTTCACGAAATAAGTTCGGGAACTATCAAGAAAACACAAACAAACAACGAAAACAATCATGACAGAAATGAATGCATTGAGATAATATAACAAAACTTTTTTCTTTCTTTCTTTCTTTCTTTCCTTCCGGAACTAACGCCTCTTTCAAAAGTAGTCATCAAAAAGGTATAAAACGCTATATGACTTTAAATCACCGTTTGGGACCAATAAAAAAGGGCTTTTAGAGGCAAATTTCCAAATAAATTGGTTGAAAAACGGTCGAGTTAAAAAAAAAGAGCGAAAAATGGGAGCAAATATCCGAAAGCATTTTATTTCGTGACATTTTGGCCGTCGTAAAAAGAAAAAAATATAAAGTACCAATTCTTTTTTATTTCAATTATGCCATATGAACTACATAAAAGAAGGAGCATCACAGCGTAGCCATATTGGTCTATATATTCTTTTAAGCGGGGGGGAGGAGGAGGGAAGGAGGGAGGGAGGGATGAGGGACATGCAAAATAACTAAACAGAGAAGTACATAAAAAGGCCTTCATGATGATAAAATTTTAGAGAAATGTAGTAATAATAATCAGCAGTCTCAATCATAATGTTATAATAGTAATAGCAATAATAAATAATATGCATAATATTAATAATAATAACAGTAACAATCAATCATTACAACAATAATAATGATATAATAATAATAATAATAATAATAATAATAATAATACCAACAACAACAATGATAAGGGTCACAAAAACAACAACAACAACAACAGCAATGACAATTACAACAACAACAAACATACAATAACAATAATAACAATCAATAATAATTGTAAGAGCGTAAATACGGCTCGAAAGGCCCTTGTCGCGCGGCGCCAAAGTGAGAGTCAACAAACCTCCATCATCACCGATATTGGGATTCAGATCAAGGTGTATCGATTAAATCAATAAAGAAATAAAGGGAGAGAAGGGAAAGATTGAAAGAGAGAGAGAGAAAAAAAAGGTAAATAACCAAAAAGATGGTTATTTTTATGTTCAGAAACTTAAATATATGATGAATATACTGATAATCAGAAAGGGGAAATAAGACAGGAGAATAAGGTCAAAAAACGAAACAAAACAGTAACAAAGAAACAACAAAACCATAAAACATTAACAAAGGACACAAGGAAAAAAGAAAACAAAATGGAGAGAGAATACAGTCGTAACAGTATAATCAAATTTAAAAAAACGAAAAAGAAGGAAGAATAAAAACGAAATATCGAGAGATAAAAAGGAGCGGAAGAAGAAGGCGCGGCGGAGAGCAGCCACCTCATCGCCCCGGGCTACGGCACCCTCTCCCCAACTACAACTCCTCCCCACTTCCCCTTCCCCACCCTCTCCCTTCCCTTCCCTCATCTCTCCCTACCCCTTCACCCACCTCTCCCCTCCCTTCCCCATCTCTCCCTACCCCTTCCCCACCTCTCCCCACCCCTTCACCCACCTCTCCCTACCCCTTGCCCATTTCTCCCCATCCCTTCCTCCTTCTGTCCAACCACAATGCCCTTCGACCAAATCCTCCCAATCACTAAGACGCTCCATACCCTTTAAGAAAGAAAGGAGGAGAGAAAGCAAGAAAGACAGAGAAGGAGAAAGAAAGAAAATGAATAAATAAAAAGTTCCCCGCATTATATAATCAGCGACACCTTTCTTCCTTCTCTGTTTTGTCGTGGCGGCGGAACCTCGAGTCGCAGCGCTGGCTGACTGGTGCTGCGTTGGTTCCCTCGGCTTCGACGCCCTCCTCCTCCCTTCGAAGGGAGTATGTGGGTAAGGGGATATGCGTGCACCGAGACACGGACATGCACACAGACAGACAGACAGACAGACAGACAGACACACACTATTTGCTTAATAGAAGAATCTATCTAACACCCTTCCTCTTCCCCCCTCTCCCCACCTTTTTTCCTTCTCTACCTCACCCCACCTTTCCCGCGTCATTCGCACCTACCCCCACCCCCCTATCCGAATCTCAACCCTGGCGAGTCTTCTACAAGGTACAAAGTAGCCTCAGGTGACAGCGAGTGCCACACGATCAAGACAATAGGCATGCATAGG
>NW_028234423.1:19151968-19161968 GCF_977035675.1 Penaeus japonicus | reverse complement strand
AGGGAGAGGGAGAGGGAGAGGGAGAGGGAGAGGGAGAGGGAGAGGGAGAGGGAGGGAGGGAGGGAGAGAGGGAGAGAGAGAGACAGAGAGAGAGAGCGAGTGCGTGTGTTTGGATATGACACCAGAGAGGCAAAAAGAGGGCATGCACGATATGAAAGCGAAAGGGAGAGAGGAAGGGCATGGCCGGGCAAGAGGGTACGGGTATGAAAAGGGAGAGGGGGAGGGGGCGCGGACATGGCCAAAGGGAGGAAGGGGTTCAAGAGGTGCCCAACACAAGACTCATCCGCCATGCACAAAAAGCTGGCGTAAATCTTTAGACTGGGTAATTTCAAACCGTCAGCGGCAGGTTGCGTTGTGATGCACGGCCACTGGCGGGGCTCCAGATGCCGCTGAGGACTTGCGCGCGCGTGCGCTCTCTCTCTCTCTCTCTCTCTCTCTCTCTCTCTCTCTCTTTATCTTCTCACTGAGAGAGAGAGAGAGAGAGAGAGAGAGAGAGAGAGAGAGAGAGAGAGAGAGAGAGAGAGAGAGAGAGAGAGAGAGAGAGAGAGAGAGAGAGAGAGAGAGAGAAAGAGAGGGGGGGGGGGGGCGAAGACAAACAGAATTAACAATCGTAAGAATATGATTAATAGTGAAAAGAGGATAGAAGAAAACGAAGACAAAACAAAAATACCAAACGCAAGAATACGAACACGTGGGAGAGAGAGGAAGATAAAAAAAAACGAATATGACCAAACCCGCGAATAAGTGGGGAAAGGAAAATAATAAAAACGAAAAATATAGGAAGAATTAGTAGACACTTGAATAAGGAAAAAACATTAAATGTACATTATAAAAACAAAAAAGGTGCAAAGACCAGGAAAGGGTAAAAACGAGAAAAAAAACGCTAAGATTTCCTGTCGTTCCCCCCTTTTCTTTTAGTCCCTACCCCTTCCCCTCTACCTACTCCTCTCCCTCCTCTATCCCCTAAATAGAAAAACCCTCCCCCTATCCTCCTTCCCCCTTACCCAAAAAAGAGGGTGGGTAGGCTTGTTTCCCCCCTCCCCCCTCTCCCCCCCGCCCATTTGAAGCGGTCGCTAAAAATGCCAAGGCCACGAGGCCGCCCGCGAGTTCCGCCGTGACGAAGGAGCGGATTTGGGGAGCCGAGGGTGTGACGCCAAAGGGGAAAAAAAGGAAATAAATGGGGAAAGAAATAGGAGTCACAATGGACGGGAAAAGGGGGGGAGGATATGAATGGAAAAATAAATATTTATCAAAGAGGTGTAAAAGGGTTTTCAAAAAATCGTAAAACGGTTTTAAAAAATCAAAAACTTTACAAAAAGGAATCATAATGTGTGTGTGTATATATATATATATATATATATATATATATATATATATATATATATATATATATATAAAGAGAGATTAGATAGATAGATAGATAGATAGATAGATAGATAGATAGAGATTCGAGTCGCAAAAAGCTTAAAAGACACCAACTAATATAATTGATGAACCAAACAATTTATAAAAATAAAAATGCAAATCAGTATTAGAGATAAAAAGTAAAATTCTGAACAAGACCAGTACCGAGAAATATAAAAACAAAAACATCCAACAGATTTTACAAAGTTAAATCGAAATACAAACAAACCATAAAAATATGAACAAAACATAAAAACGTTTTTGTTTGATAGCAGATCAAACAAAAACAAGAAACATCAAAACAATGGAAAAATCAACGGATAAAACAAACACAAAATCACAACAATAAATAATACCGTTCCCAGAGTAACACAATACCAACGAACAATATTAATACAGACAAATACCCATCAAAAGCGAAAAGCGAAAACCAAAAAACGGAGGCAAAAGAGTGTCATTCGCAAAATAGCGACCGATAAACCCGGGCCGTCGCGTCGCAGCGACCGAGAGACAGATCAAAGCCGGCCGCTAAGTCCCTTAAGATCCCCGCGTTCCGTGCTGCTAAATAGCGATGAGTAATAATGAAGAAAAAAAAAAATATATATATATATATGGTCGCGTTCGTCACCGTCATCCCTATCGCAGTCTTCGTAGTCGGCGTGACCATCGTCATGAACGTCATCTTCCTCCCCTTCCGTCTCCATTTTCGTCGTCGTCGTCGTCTCCGTCGCTAAGGTAATCGTTGCCGTTGCTGTTTCGTCGTAGGTGTCAGAGGGAGAGGGAGAGGGAGAGGGAGAGGGAGAGGGAGAGGGAGAGGGAGAGGGAGAGGGAGAGAGGGAGAGGGAGAGGGAGAGGGAGAGGGAGAGGGAGAGGGAGAGGGAGAGGGAGAGGGAGAGGGAGAGGGAGAGGGAGAGGGAGAGGCAGCGGCGGCGCGGCGTGGCGGTGCCATGGCGAGGCCCAGGGTCTTTGGCGAGGCCTTCCCGACGCGCGGCCGTGGAAGACAAAACGCCGTCACGTCTGGCTCATTGAGACGTGTCTTCCGAGGCCGCCCCAGTGAGTGACTGTGTGTGTCCGCAAGGTGGCCAGAGGGCGCCCCGCACTCACGCCCGACGAATGCCTAATGCCAGTCATGCGCCGTCTGCATGACCCGTTTTCATTTCTTCGCCGCTTCCGAGTCATCCATTCTCTTCTTCACGGTTATTGCCTTATACAGTTCTTCCTTTTTCGTTTTCTTTCTTTTCTTTAGATGGGATACTTCCCAACCTTCTTCTACTTCTTCCTCCATCTCCATCTCCATCTCCATCTCCATCTTCTTCTTCTCCTCCTCCTCCTCCTCCTCTTCTTCTCTTCTCTCCCTCCCCCTTTTCCCACACTACAATTCTCATATTTGCTCTTCTCTGTCGCCCTGTCCCCACTCTTCAGCTTGGAAAACGGCTTTATATTATTCAATATTTAAAGGTGATTCTCGTCCGTCCCCTTTCCCCTTTCCCTTATCAATCTTTCTTATTCCTTCTACATTCATTCTCTCTCTCTCTCTCTCTCTCTCTCTCTCTCTCTCTCTCTCTCTCTCTCTCTCTCTCTCTCTCTCTCTCTCTCTCCCCCTTTTGGCTTTCCCTCCCAATCTCCTACACGCCCGACCACTCGCCTTCCCTTCTTCAAGACCTCTTTCTCTTTCCCTCTCCCCCCCTTCCCCCCCCCCATCCACGCGTCGGTCCCCCCCAAAAAAAAAGAATTCCAAGACGATTTCCATTTCCACATGATTACCGCCTCCTTGATCCGTTCCCTGACCTTCTCCCTGACTTCTTTTTTCCTCCTCAATCCTCCCCTTCCCTCCCCACTCCTCCCCCCTTCCCCTCCATCACTCCTACCCTACCCCCTTACTTTTCCCTCTTTAGTTTCAATTTTGCCTGCGAGTTCTCTCTCTCTCTCTCTCTCTCTCTCTCTCTCTCTCTCTCTCTCTCTCTCTCTCTCTCTCTCTCTCTCTCTCTCTATCTCTCTCTCTCCGTTCCGTTTAATTTCTTGCTCATCCCCTTTCACCATTCCCCTTCTCCTTCTCCCCTTTTTTCTTTTTCTTTTTTTTTTTCTTCTTCTCCTCCTCTCTCTCCTCAATATTTTCCACTTCCTCCTTCCCCTATTTGCTTCTTTGACCTTTCTTCGACTTTCTCTTTCCCTATAATTATTCTCCTCCTCTCCTGACATCACTCTCTCCTCCTCCTCTTTCCCCTCGTCTTCCGCTTTATCCCTTTATTTCTTTTTCCCTTCACTCCACAATTTTCCCCTCTTTGCCCCGCCACCTCTTCCCAAAGCCCTTTCTTTCGTCCCCTCATTTCCAGGCAAAACAAATCTTAAAACGCGCCTAATTTCACCGTCCCCTTCTCCTTTCCCTCTCATCCCCTCTTCCTCTCTTTCTTCTTTTATCCATGCCTCTCTCCCTCTCACTCTTCTTTTCGCTTCCCCCCCCCCTCTCTCTCTCTCTCTCTCTCTCTCTCTCTCTCTCTCTCTCTCTCTCTCTCTCTCTCTCTCTCTCTCTCTCTCTCTCTCTTCCTCTCATTTATCTTTTCTCTTTTCTTTATCTACCCCCCCCCCCGAAAATGCTTTCTCTCTTCTTCCTCTTCTCCATCTCTTTTTTCCTCTTTTCTATATCTCCATTCTCTCCCTCCCTCTCTCTCTCTCTCTCTCTCTCTCTCTCTCTCTCTCTCTCTCTCTCTCTCTCTCTCTCTCTCTCTCTCTCTCTCCCTCTCTCTCTCCTTCAATCGTACGATCTCTCTTCCTTATGTCTTCTCCCTGGACATTATTAAGAGCTTGACGTCCAAATACCTAATATTTTCATAAAAACGATTCCATTTTTTTCTTGTGTGTGTGTGTGTGTGTGTGTGTGTGTAAGCGCGTGGATGTGTTTTATGAATCAATTTTATCCCCTTATTTTTTTGCTTTTCTATCTCAAGTTTCTTCCAACTTCTTTTCTTGTAAGTTTCGGAAACCAATTTTTGTGACTTTTTTCTTTCATAAATTTCTTACACGTTCCTTCCTGACATTTTTTTTCGAACCTTCCCCGTCTGTTTCTTTCAGAAACTGTCTTGCCACTATTAAATTCGCTCTACAAAGAAGAAAACAAAATCGCTCGTATCATATGAATAATTTGATATGTACTAACTTTACTGTTTAAATGATAATACAAAAATTACATATATGGAATTAAGTAGTCTTTATCTCTCTCTCTCTCTCTCTCTCTCTCTCTCTCTCTCTCTCTCTCTCTCTCTCTCTCTCTCTCTCTCTCTCTCTCTCCCTCTCAGTCCCTCACTTTCACTCTCACTCTCACTCTCTCCCTCTTCCTCCTCCCCCCCCCCTCTCTCTCTCTCTCTCCCGCTCTCTGCCTCACTCTCCTTCTCACTTCCCACCACTCGATTTTTTTTTTCCTTCTATTACCATCTTTTCGAGAGAAAGACTTCCCGCCACCACAACAATTTTCCCCCACACAACAATTTTCCTACACCTGACACCATAACCATTCCCACGTGATTCACGCGTCCGAGACCATTCCCAAAAGCTGGACCGGGCCATTTGTCATCCGGCAGGGGGAGTCTGCCTTCAATATTTTTCTCCCTATTATTTTTCGGGTTATGTTTTTCTTTTTTTTTTTACTTTTTTTTTCTCTCTCTTTTAATCTCTCACTCTTTATTTTCAGACTCTCTCTCCTCTCCTCTCTCTCTCATCCGCTCCGGCTCCACACACGCCTGTCTTCTTTTTCTCCGCTCTACTTTACCTACCTACCTCGCCCCACCCTATTTTTGCAACCTTCCGAGTGTGAGTATGTAACATCATCATCATTTTTTTTCTTTAATTCTCCTCCACCTTCTCATCCAAATAGTCTCATCGCTATCACTGCACCATCATTTTTCCCTCTTCAAGATCACCATCACCAAACACGTCATAATCTCCCTGTCTTTATTTCTTCAATAAGCCTTTTCTATCACGCCCTCCGCCACTGCCGCCCTTTTCTTCTTCTTCTCTTCTTCTTCCTCCTCCTCCTCCTCTTTCTCCTCCTCCTCCTACTCTTCCTCTTCTCCCTCTTCTTCATCTTCATCTATTGGTTACTTTATTGCGCCGTTTCCCCTCACTCGCTCTTCTACCGCCTTTCGTCTTCGCCTCCCCTCTTTTAACTTCCATTCGATTCTATTTTATTTGGTAATTCCTAAAAACATTGATTGTTTTTTTTGTTTTTGCTTTATTTCTTAAAATTCTCTCTTTCGCTCCTTTCTTCCCTTCCTTTTCCCTCACTCTCTCGTTCTATCTCTAACCCCTCTCTCGTTCCCACCCTTCTCCCGCCCACTCTGTCTCCGTATTTGCCTCTCTCTCTCATCCTCCCTCTCTCACTCTCCCTTTCCCTCTCACTATCCCTCCCTCCCTCTCCCTCTTTACCGCCATCATCGTCATTACCCCTTCTTCCTCCTGTCATCAGCGCCGTTCTGCCCTCCGTCTGCTAAGCGTCTTTTATTGCCCTCCACTAATCATGCTGGTTATTACCGGCACCGAGGAGGAGGAGGAGGAGGAGGAGGAGGAGGAGGAGGAGTAGGAAGGGGAAGAGGTGGAGGTGGAGGAAAAGGAAGAAGAGGGGGAGGAAAGGAAGAGGAGAAAGGTGGAGGGTGGTAGTGGTGGAGGAGGAGGAAAAGAGCAAGAGGAGGCAAAGAGAAAGAAGAGAAAGAAAAGAGGAGGGAGGAGAAGATGAAGGAGTAGTAGCAAGTGAAGGCGATGAAGGGAAGAAAGAGAAAGGAGGAGGAGAAGAGGATAAAGAGGAAAGCGACAAAAGTAAAAAAGAAAAAAGGTGACCCCACAGACCCAGAAAAGACACCGGCAGAGCTAGCCTGGCAGACTGGCAGATAGCAGGAGAGGGAACGAGCAACGACTGCAGTTCTCTTTCCTTCGCTCCGCATTTGCCTCCACCTGGAATCACCTTCACCTAATCCACAACGGCTCAGGCGAGTCTCCTATAAAGCCCCCGAAACTCCCTCGAGGAAATAAAGTCACAGGACAAATGCCTACGCAAATTACCATTATATATATATAACTATATATATATATATATATATATATATATATATATATATATATATATATATATATATATATATATGCACATAACCATACTTACATATTACACAGCTACCTGGTATACACAATGTGTATAATCATATACATATATATACTGTCTATATATCCATTAAAGATCAACCCTACAATACACACACAACATACCCATGTATTACAAAAGCAGAGACACACGGACGGCCGCGCAGGCTCCAGCATCCTTATATATATCAGTGACTCTAGATTAGCCTTTATAATAAATTCGACAAACTTTATAATGCTTGAGAAAAAGAGAGAAAAAACGGTCAGCCGAAAATCATTTGCTAAACAATTTGACGACATAAGAACAAAAAGAAAAAAGAACAGAACCAGTGATGCGACAAAGAATACAATCCTTACAAAAGGAGGAGGAAGAGAAAAAGAAGATGAAGAAGAAAATAAAAAATAATCACAATAATGCTAACAATTGCAATAAGGATAAGAACAACGATAACGACACAAAGAAAAAAAAGAACGAAAAACAAACGGAACCCAATAAGAGGCCAGAACAAAAAAAGGAAACCAGAAAAAAAGAAAAAAGGACAAGAAGTCAGGAATCTCCACTGGGAAAAATCCAGAATGTGAAGAAAAAGGAAAACCCGAGATCTTAAAGAAGACAATCCAGTGCACCCCCTCCCCCCTTCCCCCCGCGCCCCCCAAAAATCCTCATAAACGAGAAAAAGCGAACGCAGGAGGAGCAAAGGAGGATGAGTGAGAGAGTGAATGTGAGAGAGGGCGTGAGTGAGTGAGTGAGTGAGTGAGTGAGTGTGCATGTTTATTAAGAGTGTGAAAGTGTGAGAGCATGAGAATATGCAAGGCCTTGTGCGTGTGCTTGCGAGTGCGTGAGCATATCCCCAAGTGCATGCAAGCGCCCTAAGCAAATACCCGTGCGACTGCCTGTCATCAAGCGCGAACGGAAGCGCGCGGGCGCACGTGAGGGGCCCGCCGCGGTGCGCCGGCCAGGAATCCCCGCCAGCGGACAGCGCGTTTACCGGCCGACAGGAGCGGACACGTGTAATGCCATTATCTCGTAATATCACAGCAACGCCAGCGCCACAGGAGCAAGTGCGGTCAAGCTGCAGACAGAGGAGTGCAGCGTGAGCAGCTTGCGAGATGAGGACGGCGGTGGAGTAGTGGGGAGGAGGGCAGGGAGGTGAGGGAGGGGAAGGGAGGGGAGGGGAGGGGAGGGAGGGAGGGGAGGGGGGGAGGGGAGGGGAGGGGAGGGGGAGGGGAAGGGTGAGGCGAGCAACAGCAGCTTCAGCAGCAGCATGAGCTCGTTATCATGTGCGGCGGCCAGCATGACGTGATCAGCAATGACAACGACAGCAGAACAGCAGCAAGAGAGCGCCAACCCCCGCACACACAAATAACAAACAAAAAACCCGGCAAGGGCGAAGCAGAAAAAAAGGTTAAAAAATACAATAAACCACAATAGAGAATAAAGGGCGAGAAATTCGGCGAGAAATTCGACGAGCAAATAGACGAGAATAGATCAGCAAGAACGAAAAACGGAAAATGTAAATAATAATAATAACAATAATAACAAAAACAGTAATAATAACAACGGCAACATCACGAAGAAGAAGAAAAATAAATAATAATAACAATAACAATAATAACAGCAACAGCAGCAACATCAAGATGATGATGAAGAAGAAGAAAGAGATGAAGAGAAAATAAAAAAATAAAGAACAAAGTAAAAAAATAAGAGGAAGGAGAAAGGACAAAGGAGACCCGAGGGAGGGAAACAGCCCTAAGAGCATCAACAGCATCAACAGCATCAACAGCATCAACAGCAGCAGCAGCAGAGAGAGCAAGCGACCACAGCGGCCCGGGTCTGGCGTCATAATGCGAGGCCGACTTGACGCATGGTGGTTGGCGGTGGTCCAACTACCAACCAGCCTGTGCCTCTCTACCATATTACCCGCACGATCCCTCCCCTCCCCTCCCCCCCTCCTCTCTCTTTCTACCCTCCCCTCTCCCCTCTCCTCCTCTCTTACACTTCCCCATTCCCTCCTTCCCCCTCCACCCCTTTCTCCTTCCATACCTCGTTACACCCTTCCTTCCCTCCTCTTTCTAACAAAGGCAATACTATTCTTTTCTGTCTGTTTGTCCGTCCGTCTGTCTCTAACTTTATCAACTGTCTCTTATCCTAAATTTCCCCCTTTCTTCTATTTCATTTTTATTTTTTCTATTCGTGACTGTTCCTCCGATTCCTCTATCCCCCCTCTTTCCCATCGTTAACCGGCCGCTGATTTCGACTGTCTTTAAGTAACTAAAAAACAACAAAAAACACGGTAATAACATAACACTACCATAGAAATTAACTGAACCATTATAAAAAAATAATACTAATAAATAAAAAAATCAAGATCGATCGAACATCGTCTCCACCATTCATGTCTCACAACGTACCTCCTTGCAAAATAATTAGTATGCACAATTAGACATCCGCATACTCGCCCTCTATAATGAGCAAAAATGGGGCCATCCACACTAATTCCTCCATGAACCCCATGACTTGATAAATAATACATTCGAGCCAATTTCCTTTTTCTCTTTTTTAGAATCTCACTACAGTAGCCGAAGTAAAAACACATCTTACTGAAAATACCAACCACTTCTCGTATCCCTTTGAGACGGCCAAATCCAAACAAAGAATGAAATTAAAAGAAATTAAAAGGGCTTTCGGCCAAGATGTCGCTTGGGTTCCTTTGAAGAGACAATCGAATGAGAGACGCCCCGCCAAGAAACGTCTGGAAGAAGGTAGAGGAAAAGAGGAAAGATTACTATAGGATCTCCATGACATGCAATGATGGTTGACGCTTATCCACGCATCTAACAAAGAAATAATAAACTAAAGAAATCAACAATAAAACAACAAACACAACATACATACATATATACGTACGTGTACACAAACAAAGACAGTCGCCTAAACACAAAGCCAGACAAAAAACCTTCCTTCAACAGGCCGCTCCTTGCAATGCCAACCATAATCAATCCTGCAATGCCCCCGTACTAAACCTACTTACATACCCCCCCCTTTCACCCTCCCTCCTCCCCTCAGACCACAAGCGATAACCGCCGAGGGTGGTCCGCCCAGTGACCGTAACCGCACACCTATAAAATTCGACTTCGGTTCATCACTCATATAAATAAATAGATAAATAAATGAACAAAAAAATATATTTAAAAAAGCTGCTCCGATGTACTGGACTTTATTTGTACGAATCGCTTATTCTGATTTGGATACCATTATGATCGTAATTCATATCATTGCTATCCATGTAACTACTGCTATAACAATTATTGACAGAATTAACGTTGGTTCATTATCCTCATATCATGCACACGATTACTATGTGCATGCATATATATCTGTGTATATTTATACATGCATACATACAAACACGCGGGAGCACATCCAACCACTCAACACATACACATATGTAAGCTTACATCTGATTAT
>NW_028234423.1:19134468-19144468 GCF_977035675.1 Penaeus japonicus | reverse complement strand
GGAGGGGGGAGGGTGAGTAGGGGGCGGGCCGATCACATGCGCGGCTTTTATACGCACTCACATTCACAGAACGGCGAGGTCAAAATAGGTATGTATTTTTTTCCACATGGCGAAGGCAAAATAGGTATACTTTCTGCATGGCGAAGGCAAAATGAGCATACTTTTCGCATGGTAAAAAAGATATTCTCGGATCGTTGACGTCCGTTTAAGCGGTCCAGGGAATAAATATCTCAAGTCAATATTAGTACCTAAACGAAAGTGAGAATGGATGACTTCGTCTATACAAAATAAATAAACAAATACAATACAACACTCCCAAACAAAGACGGTGAAAGGGTATAATACGACGACCTAACCACGAAAAATATCAAGCAACAAAAGACAACAGAAACGAAGACGAAGTGCAAAAAAAGGAATAGATACGATCACTCTCAGGAAGCCTTTCCCACGACCCGGGTCCCACACGGATCGCACACACGCACAGACCAGGACAATCACACGTACAAGCAGACAAGCAAAGAGATGCACTCACAGAGTCATTCATAGACACTATTAGACACAAACTTAGACAGAAAAGCGTAATAGCGCGCGCGCATACACACACACACACACACACACACACACACACACACACAATCACATACAAATGTACACATATTAATTCCATTCGACAGATTGGCATTCACACAACCACATGCATATACAACCATACTCCTCCTCTTCCACCCCCCTTCCTTCCCCCACCAATAAAACCTCTCCTCTTCCTCCTCTTTCCTCTACCTCTCCTCTTCCTCTACCATTTCTCATGCCCTTCGATCTTCTCCTCCGCCTCCCATCACTCTTCTACCCCGCCCTCTCCCATCACCCTCGACCTCCTCCTCCTACTCTTACCCCCCCCATCCCATTCCTATCCCGACCCCCTCCCTTTCCGCCCACACACACCTGTCACGTCTGCACGTGCAAGCGCTCGCCGTCCTCGCCGCTACCGCCGCATTACGCCAGCGAACGATGACGACTTACGACGTACGTGACGGAACACGACACCGATCCCGACTCCCGAGTGTAACAAATCCCGCAATTGCACGTCGTCAAAATTGCAACGAAGGAAAAAGGAGAGAGAGGAGAAAAAAAAGGAAGATCTCGGCGAGCAGGTCCGTTGCCCTCCAGCACGCGAGCCTCCCAATTGCAATAATGCTCGGTCGTAATCATAAGCATAATCATAACAATGGCCGCAACGAAGTATCAATAAAATGAAAACGTGTGCATAATCCATGCTCTGGGAGTTAAAGCTTACGAGAGACTAAGACTTTGCTCGACCGAGGGAACACCGGCGCTAAGTGGAGGCTGGAACACTTGTATCCTTAATCATCATTATGCAATTTAATGGCTTTGCATTTATAAAGCGGGGAAGGTTAAACGCCCTCAGTGGTGAGGTATTTTGAAGATGAAAGATACACATTTCAAGAACTCTTACCCGATTCGTTGGTTTTTATCTATATTCATTTATGATCGCTTGTGATTGAAAAAAATGTAAAACAGGAAAAAATCACATCACATTAATTACCTAAAAAATGGTAGAGCTCCCAATGGTATAACAACAACCACTTGGGGAAAATAAATCCCAATAGGCCTGTAGTAGGCAGAATACACGAACACTTCTCACCCGAAGGAGTCAGTAAATTAATTAAATTAGACCTACTGAATGATTTACACGAAAATTACAATCCATAGCATCGATCGGCCGGTAAGACAACAACCACTACCACAATAACAACAAAAATAATGATACTTTTAATCAATCTTCGTCCGTCGTAGGAAACGGCCTCTCCCGCCCTCTCGCAAACCCCTTTTTATACCGTAGACCCGAAGTCATCACACTTCAAGTCATCATCCCCTCCTTACCGACCGTCTACTATCCAAGCACCACACCCTAGCCCTTCCCCTCCTACACCGAGGCTTGCCCATGCATCACCATCACCATCATCACCATCACCGCCACTATCATCATCCCCACTCGACGTAAGTACTTATCACATGTCGTGACAGTGTAATCAAAGGCGGAGTTTTGTAGCATCGATGACGAAGCAGTAAACACTTCCCCCTCCTCCTCTCCTCTCCCTCCCTAGACCCCCTCCCCCCCCAACCTCTCTTTAGCGTCGCAATCGAGTCTGAGAGAAATAAAAGCCGCAGGAAATATAGCCAGAGAGGGACGGGGGGGGGAGGTAGAAGGAATGGAGGAGAGGGAGGGAGAAGGGTAGAGGGAGGACGAAGGAGAGAGAGAGAGAGAGAAAGAGAGAGAGAGAGAGAAAGAGAGAGAGAGAGAGAAAGGGAGAAGGAGAGAGAGAGAGAGAAAGGGAGAAGGAGAGAGAGAGAAAGGGAGAAGGAGAGAGAGAGAGGGAGAAGAAGAGAGAGGGAGAGAGAGAGAGAGAGAGAGAGAGAGAGAGAGAGAGAGAGAGAGAGAGAGAGAGAGAGAGAGAGAGAAAGACTGATAATAGAGAGAAAATGGAAGACCGAAAGAATAGTGATAAAAAGAGAAAGAAAGAAAAAAAAATAACACGCGGATCACTAGTGGCTACGGCATTGAAATCACCACACACCGCGGCGACGGGAAATCCTCCTC
This sequence comes from Penaeus japonicus, assembly GCF_977035675.1. Lineage (NCBI taxonomy): Eukaryota > Metazoa > Arthropoda > Malacostraca > Decapoda > Penaeidae > Penaeus > Penaeus japonicus. Next base: position 19,141,848 of record NW_028234423.1, on the reverse strand, counting down.
ACTCTCTCCCCCCCTCCTCCCCTACAACACCTTACCCCCTCTTAATCTCTCTTTACCCCCTCCCACCTCCCCGCCCCCTTCTATGCATCGCTTTGCCCCCAACGCCCGCCCTCGACCCGCGGTAGGGCGGGAGGTGAGCGCCGAGTAGATGGCACTCCGGCCGATAGGAGGAGGAGGAGGAGGAGGATAAGGAGGAAGAAGATATGGAGGAGGGGGAGGGGGAGGAGGAGGATAAGGATATGGAGGAAGAGGATATGGAGGACGCGGATGAGGAGAGACGATGTCAACTGATGACTCTCAATCCCGTGGTTGTCATTGCTAAATATATATATATATATATATATATATATATATATATATATATATATATATATATATATATATATATAAATGAATAAATAAATATGAACAATAGAAATGAGCAAGTTGGTGAACAGGGTCTGTGTAGTGACAAAAAGCTAAAAGTAACACCCACCCCTGCTGCCTAGGGGGGAGAGATATAAATATATATAGAGAGAAAAAGAAATGCTGGATTCAGAGTGCAACCTCAGTAACACTTCCATGCTAACCTCCCTACCTTGTTTCCCAACCCCCTAAGGACACCCCCTCCCAATCATTTCTTTACCTTTCCCACTTAACCTTCTCATTTTCCCACTTCTCCTCCTCCTCCTTCTCCTTCTCCCTCTCCCCCTTCTCGACCACACTTGATTCTTTTCACTGCGCCCCCTTGTCTGTCTCTCCCACCTTCTATCCTTCCTCCCCCTTCCCCCGCTTCCCTGTCCCTGCCCCCATCCCCGCCCACATGCGTGTCCCTGGCGTGTGAGAGAGCGGCGGGCGGGCCATATACGGGAAGTGTGGGCGGGGGTGGCCGAGCGGGTACAGTACACACCGGGCTACACCACCTCCGGATAATTATCTACACCAGTTTTTGTGTGTAGCGGCCATGGTGGGGAGGGTGTAGCAGGAGGGAGGGAGGGGGTTGGGGATGGGATGGGGGGAGGGGGAAGGTGGCAGGGGATGGATTGATGTGGGGAAGGCGAGAGAGAGAGAGGAGGGAGGGGAATTATTTCATATCATAGCTCGGGTGTGACTCAATGCTCCCTCCATTTTGCTCACGCTAAGACACCTGCACAAACACCCATCCGCACATCAGCCCAAACAGCATATTCAGAGTACACATGCCCTACATACCGACCGATCCACAAACAAATAAATCTACATGGGCGCTCATGGTTAGAATTACAACGCCCTTGCTGCCTCGTTCAAACAATCAAACAAACAGACGAACAAAGAGACACGATGCAGATATGTTTTCGTTTGGGTGGACGGGGGCGAGGGGGGCGGGGAGAGGGGGTGGCACAAACCGGCAACTACCCACAAGAACACCGTAAAAAAACAATACAATAAAAATGAAAAAAGCGAGAAACAATGGATACAAAAAAGATTTTTAAAAAAATATCCAGGGATGAGGGGAAAAAACAATACTACAACAGCGATGAAACAAAATACATGCAATACCGAAAAAAATGTAAAATTGTAAAAAATAAGAAAAATACAGAAGCCATCACACTCACACACACACACACACACACACACACACACACACACACACACACACACACACACACAATAATAATAATAATAACAATAATAAATAAATAAATAATAACAATAATAAATAAATAAATAATAACAATAATAAATAAATAAATAATAATAACAATAAAAATAAATAGATAATAAATAAATAAATAAATAAATTAATTAATTAATCAATTGAAACAAAAAAACCCCCCCCCCCCCGTCCCAGCTAAGCCTCCGACGAGTCCCGGCCAACACAGCCTCCCATCAACCTCATCGTCTCTCGACTCCCCTTATCTGATGTCATCTCGGACACGCACCCGTACGCCCATCTCCTGCTCGGTGTATTTATTTAAAATCTTTCTCTCGCCCCGTTCTTATCAGTTACCGGATTATCTCTTTCGCTATTATCTGGACCAGTTACCTGTTACTTATTGTTACCTGTTATTGCTGTTAGCCATTGACACGCATCTGTTACGTATTTACCAATATACCTGTTAGCCTGTCAGTTACCCATTCATTAGGTTATCTTCGTCACCTGTCACCTCTCGTGCTTCTTCTTCTTCTGAAACCTAACCTGCACCCTCCCAACCTTTTAAAGAACACCGCATACATGATGAAATCCTCTTTTCCTCCTCCTCCTCCTCCTATATCTTCCTGTCACTTTCATCTACTCTGGTCTCAAGCAAAAGCCTCACAGGCAAAAGGCAAAAACCAAGTTTTTATGTCTCTTTATATTCATCTACATCCACTGGTTGTTTACTCTTCATTCTCATCGTTTCATCTACTTAATAATGTCTACATTTACAGACAAACACACATACACATACAAATATAAATATAAATACACACACACACACACACACACACAAGATTCTATAATCGTTATTTATGTGTGTGAGGGGGGGGGGGCAAGAGCCGGTAGCCGCCGCAAGCCGTCGTCCGCATCGGTCAAAATTCCACAAGAAGTGAACAGATCGTCGCCCTAATTAGCCAAACCGCCCGACGCCAGCGCGAAGACCATTTTAAATGCTCGACGGGCCAAAACTAGACTATCCCACCGGTGCTCCGTCAAGGGCCCAGGGGCGGGATTCCCACTTCGCCAAGACGGGAAACTCGGCCTTACGCTCACCCGAAGGACAAGGTAGACGCAGCCGACACTGCTCGAGAAAGAATGCGAAGAGAGAAAGAAAGGAAGAAAGAAAACAACAAGAGGCTATTTTCCATGCCTTATAAGCAAGTGCTGCTACAACGCCATCGTCTTCGGGCTGAGACAAGGGCAAGCCACAAACCATACACGGGCGGTAAGATGGTCCCTTATTAGAAGTAATATGGGAGAAAACCGATCTAATTGTCAGCCAGGTTAGCGACAGAGTCAATCGCGTCTGCCTCACGCAAATGGCACAACCAAACACAGACAAACAATCCTACAAACGGGGAAGTACACGAATACACACACAACAACAATAATACTAATAAAAAGGGACCAAAGGAGGAGAGGGGAGGAGAAGAGAGGAGAGGAGAGGGGAAGAGAAAAGAGATGAGCGGGCAGGGCAGGGCAGGGTAGGGGAGGGAAAGCCAGGGCGAAGGGAGTGGAGCGGGGCAGGACAGGAAGACGGTTAGTAAGAATGAACGGGCTATAGCAAGCAATACCTGTTTGCGAGCGTGTGCGTGCGGGAGGATATAAGTAGAATGCTAAATGAGAAAATGCAGGAAAGAAAGGGTCAGAGGGGAAGGAGGGGGAGGAGGAGGGGGAGAAAGGAATAGAGGCAGGGAGTGGAGGAAAAGAGGGAATGGGAAAGGAAGGGATGGAAGCGATGGGGCAAGGGGGGGAAGGGGGAAAGAGAGAGAGGGAGAGAAGAAAAAGAAGAGAGAGAGAGGGAGGGAGAGAGAGGGAGAGAGAGGGAGAGAGAGGGGGAGAGAGAGAGAGAGAGAGAGAGAGAGAGAGAGAGAGAGAGAGAGAGAGAGAGAGAGAGAGAGAGAGAGAGAGAGAGAGAGAGAGAGAGAGAGAGGGGGGGGGGGAGGGGGGAGGTAGGGAGGGAGGGAGGGAGGGAGAGAGAGACAGAGAGAGAGAGAGCAAGAGAGAGAGAGACAACAACGCCCAAAACTCCCCAGCCACGATGAAAGGAAAGGGGGGCGGGACAAGGCACGCACACGAAAGGGCGAAGGCACAAAGAGGGGCGCCGAGGAAGGGCAAGACAAAACGAAGGCAAAAAAAAAGAAAAAAAAAGAAAAAAGAAAAGCGGGCGCAGGGCGGACGCGCCCGAAAGCGGTCAGTGTGGGCTTCAAAAGGGGTGAAAACATTCCGTCATAAGCCAAGGCTTTCATCCCTATAGACGCCATTCAACGTACTTACATAGAAAAAATCAGCCCCGTTACTTCATCGGGAGGGAGAGAAAGAGCTCGATCGAATGGACATAAAAAACGCAAGGAGCCTTAAAGGATTCGAGACAGATGGACTGCCAACAAAGATACATAGGGTGAACAATGTAGTCTACTCTGTGAATACAGGTTTAAAAAAGAAAATAAATTAGACAAACGTACTTATTATATACATGCCAAGACGATATGTGTATACAGACGTACGTGCAAAAGTTTGCATGCACGCGCGCGGGTGGGTGAGAGCGTGTGCGAAAAAGGGGAAATGGGAGAGAAAGTGCCCCCCCCCCCGACAAAAGATCCCTCCTCCAGAGTTCGCAATTCGCAGAATAAGCGGAGGACACACAGACAAACACGCACACGCGCATAAAAAGAAACGGAAAAATAAACAGAATAAATAACGTGTCGGGCGGCCCTCCAGCGACAGGGTACGGAGGGTACAGACTCGGGTACAAGCAAGGGACAGCGGCAGAGGCAAGAAGCAGAGGCGGCAGAGAGAGCAAGCAAGTTTATGTAATAACCACATCAGCTGTGGTGTGTCATTAACATTATTCTGGGCCACGCGTGGACAAGTGGGACACTCTGCATTATGCATTGTCCCTACACATGCAACCTCCTCCAGCCCGCCTCCACGGCCCCAAGCTTTCTTTGTTGCTGCTCCTGCTTTTGATCCGCTGCTGCCTCGGCTGATGCCTCCACTGCTGCTGCTGACGCTCCTGTTACTCTCGTGTCTGATTCTGCTGCTCATCCTATGTCACTTGGACCTCCTTCTTTTTCTACTGCTCCTAATTCTGCTTCTGCTTCTGATCCTGATGCTCCCCCCTCTCTTCCTCCCGAAAGATATATACATGATGTACTATGTGATCAAGTTTTTAGAAGAAGGATGAATATTTTTTTCCGAAAATGACAACACACACACGAACACACATGTAAGGGAAAATTATATGGTGTTAGGGATATGCATCATATAATTTCATTGGTGTTCATATATGTATGTGTGTGTGTGTGTGTGTGTGTGTGTGTGTGTGTGTGTGTGTGTGTGTGTGTGTGTGTGTGTGTGTGTGTGTGTGTGTGTGTGCGCGTGTGCGTGCGTGCGTGAGAGTGAGTGTGTGAATGTGAATGCGTGTGTAATGTATTTGAGTCATAATCCCTGCATGTCTGTCTGTCATCTGCTTTAAAGGCGGGTCCTTCCTCCTCTCATCTAAATGTGCAGCGCCGGAACAAGGGCTGGCCGCGGCGCCATTTTTATCCCTCCCCCCCTCCCTCTCTCTCTCTCTCTCTCTCACTATCTTCCCCGCATAATTTGGAGTTTTATTTTCCGGAGCGGCGCTTTGCTGTCGGCATATTTCCCCTGCACAGCCTCCGCACAATGCCCGATGCCCGCCCGCCTCGCTCACTCACCCGCCGCCACGCACGCCATCGCCGCCACGACCGACTCGCGACGACCCGCCCTAGTTGGCCTTCGCACTCACCTGGAGGGAAAGGAGAAAAAACGGAATTAGGATCTGCGAGACACTCGAGGCATCTTCGATAAAAAATCGTCTAATGCAATTGGAATACTACATGCGTGAATACATAACTGTCAGCTTATATGACCAACTATCTATTTATTTATATATACATATATATATACATATATATATATATATATATATATATATATATATACATATACATATATGTATGTGTGTGTGTGTGTGTGTGTGTGTGTGTGTGTGTGTGTGTGTGTGTGTGTGTGTGTGTGTGTGTGTGTGTGTGTGTGTGCGCGCGCGCGCACGCCTGTGTGTTCAATCGTGCACAAATATTCACTCACCAACAAATATACACTCTGACACACATATAATTATAAATTCACGCAAACATAAACACACTAACACACACACACACAAGTATGAAATCCAATCTCTGCAAATAGTAATCGTTCAAGACAGGACTAACTGGTTATCTGCTCAATGACAGTCTGTTCATCATCCGAAAAATATAAAATCTTTCGTGACAGCACCACTTAGCTTAGTATAAAAAATGATGATAAATAAATAATCGGCAGGGGAGGAGGAGGATGATAAGGAGAAAGAGGACGGGGAGGGGGAGAAGGAAGAGGACGTGGAGGAGGAGGATAAAGAAGAAGATAAGAAGAGGAGAGAGAAAGAATAATTCGATCTTTAAATAGCAATGAAGATAAAATAAATTAAACAAACTGATAAAAATAACAAGTAACATATCAACAACGAAAAAAGTCCAGTGAAAAAAAAAAAATATATATATATATATATACACATATCTATATATAGAGAGAGAGAAGGAAATGATAGTGATAATGCTAGTGATAATAATATTAATAACAAAAATAATTACTACAATTAAAATAATAAAACAGAGACCGAGCTCCTTTGCACATGAACACTAAAGCACACCGGAAATCCGCATCAGTCGGACACGTAAAGGAGCTGTTTGGGAGCGAGCGGAGGCCGTGACGTCACGAATCAGCTGACGGGTCACGCAGCACATAATAACACTTCTCGAATTCACGTAATACGGGAGGAGAAAAGAGAGAGGGAGGGAGGGAGGGAGGGAGGGAGGGAGGGAGGGAGGGAGGGAGGGAGGGAGGGAGGGAGGGGAGGAGGGAGGGATGAGAATAGGGGGAGGGGTGATGAGAGCCGGGGTAATGGGGAGCAGGGAAGGAGGGAGAAAGAGCGGGGAAGGAGGGAAGGATGAGAGGAGGGGTGTGTAGAGCGGGGAAGGAAAGAGGGATGAGAGGATGGATGACAGGAATGTGGGAGAAAAAAGAGAGAGAGGAAGAAAGACGGAATGAAAGGAGGAAGAGAAGGCGAAAGGGAAGAGGAAAGGTGAAATGGGAGGAGGGAAAGAAGAAAGGAAAAGAATAAGATTAGAAGGGAACAAACAAGGAACAGAAGGAATAGAGAGAGAGAAGTAGAGAAGGATTAAGGGAAAGGATTGTGGAGATCCACAGCTACCTGACTGGAAAAAAACAGCTGTTTCTACCCACCTCCATCCCTTCTGAAACGTCAACTCCATCTACCCATCATTCCTCTCCCTCGCTCATTGATTTCAACATCCTTCCCTTCAACCTCCTCCCCCCCCCCTCCTTCCTTACAACCCTGACCCCTGACCCCTAACCCCATCCCCCTTGACTGAAACCCCCATTTATTCAAAACAAACCGTAACTAATCCCTAACCACCCCCACCCAATACCCCCACCCCCACCGTACCCCATGCCTAGACGTCGAATCAATTTCACTCGAGAGCCAACATAGCCAACTGACCCCCTCCCCCCTGCCTCTATCCCCCCCATCCTCTCTCTTTCTTGCCCCCTTATGGGCAAAAAAGAGAGAGAAAAACAGCGACCGACTGATGACGATAATAAATAAAATAGCATCCTATCGATCAATAAGAAAGAGG
>NW_028234423.1:19126968-19129468 GCF_977035675.1 Penaeus japonicus | reverse complement strand
TCGTTCCTAACTCACTCCCTCCCTTCGTTCCTAACTCACTCCCTCCCTTCGTCCCTAACTCACTCCCTCCCTTCGTTCCTAACTCACTCCCTCCCTTCGTCCCTAACTCACTCCCTCCTTTTGTCCCTAACTCACTCCCTCCCTTCGTCCCTAACTCACTCCCTCCCTTCGTTCCTAACTCACTCCCTCCCTTCGTTCCTAACTCACTCCCTCCCTTCGTTCCTAACTCACTCCCTCCCTTCGTTCCTAACTCACTCCCTCCCTTCGTTCCTAACTCACTCCCTCCCTTCGTTCCTAACTCACTCCCTCCCTTCGTTCCTAACTCACTCCCTCCCTTCGTTCCTAACTCACTCCCTCCCTTCGTTCCTAACTCACTCCCTACCTTCGTTCCTAACTCACTCCCTCCCTTCATTCCTAACTCATTCCCTCCCTTCGTTCCTAACTCACTCCCTCCCTTCATTCCTAACTCACTCCCTCCCTTCGTTCCTAACTCACTCCCTCCCTTCGTTCCTAACTCACTCCCTCCCTTCGTTCCTAACTCACTCCCTCCCTTCGTTCCTAACTCACTCCCTCCCTTCGTTCCTAACTCACTCCCTCCCTTCGTTCCTAACTCACTCCCTCCCTTCGTTCCTAACTCACTCCCTCCCTTCGTCCCTAACTCACTCCCTCCCTTCGTCCCTAACTCACTCCCTCCCTTCGTCCCTAACTCACTCCCTCCCTTCGTTCCTAACTCACTCCCTCCCTTCATTCCTAACTCACTCCCTCCCTTCGTTCCTAACTCACTCCCTCCCTTCGTTCCTAACTCACTCCCTCCCTTCGTTCCTAACTCACTCCCTCCCTTCGTCCCTAACTCACTCCCTCCCTTCGTCCCTAACTCACTCCCTCCTTTTGTCCCTAACTCACTCCCTCCTTTTGTCCCTAACTCACTCCCTCCTATTGTCCCTAACTCACTCCCTCCTATTGTCCCTAACTCACTCCCTCCCTTCGTCCCTAACTCACTCCCTTCCTCCCTCCACCCAACCGCCCGTCCGTCCGTAAGGGCTCTACCCACGCCGCCCAAAAACAAACAATTATGATCCTTCAATTACAATTACAGACGTCTCATATCAGGCGGGTCGCGGGCGTGGGAGTTGGAGGGAGGGAGGGCTTTGGGGGGAAGGAGGAGGAGCAAGGAGAGGAAGAGAAGGAGGTGGGGGAAGAAGGGGGAGACGGGGGGGAGGGGTGGGAGGGAGGGTCAGAAGAGGTGGTGTTGCGAGGCGCCCACGTCACTCCACCTCCACCTCCTCTGGCGCGCAGAGGTCACAAAAACTGAATTTCCTTTCTTGCCAGCTTTACCTCTCGGGTCCCACGCGTCCTCGCCCGCCTCCGTATCGTGGGTGTTGGTTGGACTGTGTGCGCGCTCACATCTTGTAACTGATAGAGACTTAATCTCCCGCCCTCAAGACTGCAAAAGCCGGATCACGCTGTCCTTTGCAACACTCGGCTTAACACACGCCCGTTCTCGCCTCGCATTCGCGGAAAACCCCGCCGAATAATCGACAAATCGTCAACAGGTAAAAGAGGCGAGCGATTAAAACAGCTGAGGGGACCCGAGCCGCGGGAGCTGCCATCCTGTCGAGACCATTAAGTCACCGCCGGCCAATCAGCACGCAGATTAACACGTAAATGACCAATGACGGTTCTCCTTACATCCTTTCTGGGTTGTAGGACGGCTGACCAACCACAAAGGGTCTCTCTCGCCGCCGCGGCAGGGCTCCTGGTCAACGAGCCGCCGCTTCGCTCTCCATCACTCGCGCTCGTAATGATCTTTCTTATTATCGGTGATCACATACAATTACGTGTAAACTACGGTCGTTGCGAAATGTCTACGTGTATAAATAAGGCTCTCGGTCTTTATTTACACCCAAGTTCATTTCATCCGTCGAGTCCCAAGCCGCGAAACAAACAAAGGTTAAGGAGACAATGCACCGGCAAAGTCGTCAATTTTAGGCCTCGAGGCGGAGGGAGTAAGTTCAACTGCCGATGCTCACTGCTTTCACACTTACCCAAAGCCTCGTTAACACTTGATTATACACACACTCAACTCATAATTCATAAGTATTTTTTTCTGCTTTTTCTAATGGTGATGTACTGAATCTAATGTACTTTTGAGGTATAACGTATTTCTTGAAACCATATAGACCGACAAAGAAAACAAAATGTATACAATTAAAAACTACCCTACACGTGCATAAATATGTGCGAATTCGTATGTAGACACAAACCGATAACAAGAAGGCAGAGGGAAGCGATGGATAACTTGAAGGAGGAGGGGAGGAGGAGGAGGAGGAGGAGGAGGAAGAGAGCGGAGGTGAGGGGCAGGGGGCGGGATCTGGGAGTGTGGGGGAGGGGGCAGTGACAATTAATGATGTCGAGAAGGCGTGTTGCCCGGGGTCCTAGACCTGGTATTCCCCAGCTGCTGGTTGTGTGGCGGAGGGAGGGAATGGCACGAATGTGGTAT
>NW_028234423.1:19114468-19121968 GCF_977035675.1 Penaeus japonicus | reverse complement strand
GATGCTGTGGTAGGCGCTGCTTTGGCACTGCCTTCCTCTCTGTGGAATATGTTGTGGTAGGCACTGGTTTGGCACTGCCTTTCCTTCTGTGGCGGATGCTGTGGTAGGCGCTGCTTTGGCACTGCCTTCTCTTCTCTGGAATATGCTGTGGTAGGCACTGGTTTGGCACTGCCTTCTCTTCTCTGGAAGATGCTGTGGTAGGCGCTGCTTTGGCACTGCCTTCCCTTCTGTGGCGGATGCTGTGGTAGGCGCTGCTTTGGCACTGCCTTCCTCTCTGTGGAATATGTTGTGGTAGGCACTGGTTTGGCACTGCCTTTCCTTCTGTGGCGGATGCTGTGGTAGGCGCTGCTTTGGCACTGCCTTCTCTTCTCTGGAATATTCTGTGGTAGGCGCTGCTTTGGCACTGCCTTCCCTTCTGTGGCGGATGCTGTGGTAGGCGCTGCTTTTGATAGATTCTGCGGTAGATTCCTATACGCATCTTCTATGTCATACAGACAGATGAGTCGCGATAAAAAGGGGCCTTCATCTGGAACCCAGTTTCCTCCGCCGAAGTGGTCCTGGTTATAGGCTGGTGCTGCGGGATGCGGCGGCGGTTACTGCTTGCGCTTCCTGACACTGCCTGTTGGACAGGTGGTGCGGCCAGTCATCATGCAGACCTCTCTCTCGGTTTCTGTGGGTGTATGTTTGAGCGTGTTTGAGTATGCGCGTGTGTGAGGCTGTGAGTGTGAGTGTGAGTGCACGCGCGCGCGCGTTTGAAGAGGGGAGGTGAGAAAAAGGTTCATTCGTGCGTATTGAAAAAATTCAGCATTCCAGTATTTCCGTCTAGACTGGTTAGCTACCCCCCTCTCTCTAACCAACCAACCAGACATCCAACTAACCAACCAACCTACTTACCCTGTCTCTCTCTCTCTCTTCCTCTCTCTTCCTCTCTCTTCCTCTCTCTTCCTCTCTCTCTCTCTCTCTCTCTCTCTCTCTCTCTCTCTCTCTCTCTCTCTCTCTTGATGTCATACAACCCACCTCGCATGCGAAGAACTTGTTAACATTCTGTTTGGTCATTATGCTATTAACGGAGACTGAAGGACGCACATGGACATCCTCTCCCTCTCCCTCCCTCCCTCCCCCTCTCCCTCCCCCCTCTCTCTCTCCCTCTCCCTCTCCCTCTCCCTCTCCCTCTCCCTCTCTCTCTCTCTCTCACTCACTCACTCGGCTAGTCAATTCAAGACGCGCGGGGCATCTCCTTGTAAGCGGTCCGCCGCCCGCGCCGCCCCCATCGACCTCTCGCTTGGCACGGGCGGAGGTGAGGCTTTGTGGCTTCCCGTCACCTGACCTGCCGTACCCCCTGGACACCTGCACGGCCAGGCCGACACCCAACACGATTACTAATACTACCACAACGCTTCTGCCGCTTCGACTGCTACTACCACACCACGATCTCCTCTATAAGCACCATAGCTACTTCTACACTACCACTGCCGCTACTATCGCTACCTCCCAAACACCACTACCGCCGCCGCTCTATTATGATGGTCTACATTACATTACATTTCTGATTACCATCAGCACTACCACAACACCTGCCTGGTAGCTCAGTATCACCATCGCTACTCAAACAACTTCGCCAACTACCACTGTTCTAACAATTCCCCACCCACGACCACCAGCGCCCCCGCACAGCAACACAGCACCACTGTTACCCCCTCCCCCCCTTACCACCATCACAGAAGAGACACGTCAGGAGGGTCTCTGGCTACTCCGCTACTCTCGTTGAACAAACAAACTCTTCGCTTATTACACTCGCCCTCTCCTCTCTCCCCTCTCCGTCCTTGTACGACGCTCTTAAAAGCTTGATCTCTCTCTCTCTCTATCTCTCTTCTCGCTCCTTCCTTCCTCCTTCCTCTTTCCTCCTTTCTTCTTTCCCTCCTCTCCTCTTTCTCACATCTCTGTACCCTTCTTCCCCACCTTAGCACTCCTTCGCCCCACCCTTCCCTCATTCCCTCCCATCTTCCCTCCCCCCCTTTCCCCTCAGCACACGTACCCAGGACAGTAAAGCGCCGATGAAGGGGGCTCACAACCGGCTATTTACCCGGGTGCCATAACCACACGATCACGTTAAATATAATAAGGTCCTCGGCGCACACACACATACAAATATTATATATACACACGCATCTGATGTTTGTATTCGTGTTTACCAATTTTCTTTTTTCGCGATCCTAGCCTCTCACGTGTCCCCTTTAAAAAAAGTACATAGCACACAGGATATATGTGGGGTATGTGTGAGTGTAAACATGCATATATATATATATATATATATATATATATATATATATATATATATATATATATATATATATGTGTGTGTGTGTGTGTGTGTGTGTGTGTGTGTGTGTGTGTGTGTGTGTGTATGTATGTATGTATGTATGTATGTATGTGAACTTGTATGTGTATATGAATGTGTATGTGTGTGTAAATGTATGTGTGTGTGTGTGTATGTGTGTGGTGTGTGTGTGTGTGTCTATATATATATATATATATATAATATATATATATATATATATATATATATATATATATATATATATGTGTGTGTGTGTGTGTGTGTGTGTGTGTTAATATATACATATATACATATACATGTATATATATATATTTATATATATATATATATATATATATATATATATATATATATATATATATTATTATATATATATATATATATATAATATATATATATATATATATATATATATATATATATATATATATATATTCATATTATATATCTTGATAATTTTCTATAACTCTCTATAGCCAATAACTAACCAATCAAACGAATCATTCCTAAACACCAATCACGCCCGTTCCTCTTGTGATCACCAGCAATAAAAGCCAGCACAGAAACACCGAATATTCACAAGTCAGTCATCTCCGACCCCGCCCGCCCGCCCGCCCGCCGCCCCTCGTTTACCATCCCTACCATCCTATCCTATCCTTTCCTTCCCTCTCTCCCTATCTCTCTCTCTCCCGCCACCATCCACCCCCTCTCCTCCCTCCCCCCCCCTCCTCCTCCTCCTCCTCCTCCTCCTCCTCCTCCTCCTCCTCCTCCTCCTCCGCCACAGTCCACCACAGCGACGACGACCACCACCATCGCCGCGGCCACCAAGGCGTTAACACCCGGTAAGAACATCATCGTCTCGCGGGTTGGTAGCCAGGCACGGAGGGCACGGCACGCAAGAGGGGCGGGGCAGGCCAGGGGCGGGGAAGGAGGGAGGGGAGGGCGAGAGGAGGGGAGGGGAGGGGAGGGGAGGGAAGTAGGGAGGGGAGGGGAGGGGAGGGAAGTAGGGAGGGGAGGGGAGGGCGAGAGGAGGGAAGTAGGGAGGGGAGGAGGGATGGAGGGAAGTGGAGGAGGGATGGAGAGAAGTGGAGAAGGGAGGAGGGAAGGAGGGGAGGATGAGAGGAGGGAAGTAGGGAAGGAAGGAGGGATGGAGGGAAGTGGAGAAGGGAGGAGGGGAGGGAGGGAAGTGGAGAAGGGAAGAGGGGAAGGGAGAGGGAAGGCAGGAGGGGGGAAGGGGAGGACAAGAAGGAAGAAAAAGGGCAAAAGAATAGGGAGAGGGACGATGGGGAGGGAGGGTAAGAGAGGAGGAGGAGGAGGAGGAGGAGAGTGAGGGTAAAGGAGAAGAAGGAGAGTGAAAGAGAGGGAAAGAAGAGAGGAAAGATAAGATGGAAGGGGCTAGAGAGAGGGAAGAAGGGAAGGAAGGGCGAAACGGAAGAGGAAGAGGAGAGGGATGGAGAAAAGGGAAGGATGAGCGAAAGAGGTAGAAGGGGGAAAGGGGGAGGAAGAGATGAAGACGAGGAGGAAGCATCAGCCAGGAGAGAAGGAGAAAGAGGCTGGGAAGAGAGCAGGAGCAGTGAAAGAGAGGGGGAGGGGGGAGGGGGGAGGGGGGAGGGGGGAAGAGGGAGAGGAGGATCAGAGAGAGCAGGCGAAAAGGGGACACTTGGATTCTCATTACGCCCACCGGGTCCTGAGGTGCTAAAATTCTGTCTCAGCGGGCGGGTCAGTCTCCTTCTCCCCCCCTTCTCTCCCTCTCCCTCTAACTCTCCCTCTTTCTCTCCCTCCCTCTCTCTCATGCATATATGTCCGTCTCTCTCCCTCTGCCTCCTCCCCTCCCCTCCCCCTCCCCCCTCCCCCCTCTCTCTCTCCCAAGAGTCAACACGCGCTCCACTTGTTCTATAAACTGCCGTTAGATCATCGGCCATTATCCCGCCCACCGCATGCCCAGACGCCCGCAACACCACCCCCCCTAACCCCTACCCTCTACATCCAACCCAAACCCTAGCCCCTAGCCCCCCCAATTCACTCACTCACTCCCATCCCCATCCCCACCCACCTCACCCTTCTTATCCTTGTCCGAACAGTCACAGAAAGATTGGAAGGAAGGGAGTGGGAGAGAGAAGATGGCATGGGCAAGAGAAAGAGAAAAAGAGAGGTAGAGACAGGGAGTGGGAGAGAGGGGGGGGAGAGAGAGAGAGAGAGAGAGAGAGAGAGAGAGAGAGAGAGAGAGAGAGAGAGAGAGAGAGAGAGAGAGAGAGAGAGAGAGAGAGAGAGAGAGAGAGAGAACGTAAGAATAAGAATAAAAGATATAGATGAGGAATGGATGAAAGAAGAAAAAAATGAAGGAAGCAAACATTGAAAATAAAAGGGATGAGAACGAACGAATGAGGGAAATAAAAACAAATGAATAAATAAATAAAAATGAGGAGGAATAATGAGGGAAGAGAAAAGCGAATAGGCAAACAAAGGAAAGGAATAAGAGGAAGTGAGAGAAGCAAGAATAGAGAGGGGAAAGACCAGGGCCAACAAGGGGTAAACGCAATACATAGAGAAAGCGTAAGAATGTAAAGATAAGCGTTGAAAATGAAGAAGAAAAAGAAAAAGAAAAAGAAAATAACAAAAACTATGAAGAGAAAATGTGAAATAAAAGAATAAAAAAGGTGGATGAAGGAACATACCGAAAAAACAACAAAAAGCAACAAAAAGTGAAAAACAGAACAAATACAACAACTAAACACCAGAGAAGCAACGAGGACGACAACAACAGCAGCGGCACAATTCGTCCCTCTTCCAACTCCTTCCTTCCATATCTGGCAATATTCTCTCCCTCACACCACTGAGCGTCCTTAGCCCTCTCTCTCTTTAATTCTTCTCTTCCCCTCTTCCACTTTGCTGTTTTTTTCTTTCTTGTTCCATTCCCCTTCGATTCTCCTTGCGTACTTCACTCGCCCGTTTGCCTTTCCTCTATTTTCTCTCTTTCCCTCCTCCCCCCTCTCTCTCTCTCTCTCTCTCTCTCTCTCTCTCTCTCTCTCTCTCTCTCTCTCTCTCTCTCTCTCTCTCTCTCTCTCTCTCTCTCTCTCTCTCACTCTCACTCTCTCTCACTCTCACTCTCACTCTCACTCTCACTCTCACTCTCACTCTCACTCTCACTTTCTCTTTCTCTCTCTCTCTCTCAAATTCACTGTTTCAAGTAACTTCCTTTTCTTCTTTTCCACCATTTTTTTTCCTTCCTTTCTCCGTCTCCTCATCTCTTTCCCTCTCTCCTTCCCTTCCTTATTTTTTCCCTTTTCTCACTCTTTCCTTCTCTCCTTTCCTCCACCCCCTTCCCCTCGCTTCCTCCAGTCTCTTTCCTTCCACCTCTCCTATCCTCTCCTTCACTCCCTAGCTTGCTTGCTTCCACCCTTCCTTTCTCCCTTCCTTCCATCCGTCCCTCCCTTCCTTCCTTCCCTCCCTTCCTTCCTTCCTTCCTTCCTTCCCTCCCTCCCTCCCTCCCTCCATCCCTTCCTCCCTCCCACCCACCATCCGTCCCTCCCTCCCTCCCTCCCTTCCTTCCTTCCTTCCTTTCTTCCTTCCCTCCTTCGTCCCTTCCCCGCCCCCCTTAAACCCATTGCAAACGCGTGTATTTTTCGGTGATAATTCTTGCGCATCATTACCCGGGCTTGGCCATCCCCTCGCCTCGTTCCTCTCCCATTATTTCCACTCTCCTCGCTTCTCCTTTCTCTCATTCTCCCTCTCTCTCTCTTGATCTCTCTTCTCTCATTCTCTCTTACTACTCATTCTTTTCCGATTCATCTCATTTTCCTCTCCTTCATATTCTTTCTCTCGGTCCAACTACTCCATCTCCACCTCCACCTCCCTCCCTCTCTCTCATCTCCTCCTCCTACTCTTCTGCTCATTCCTATCCTCCTCATTCTCTTCTTCTTCTTCCTCTTCCTACGAGTTTTCTGTAATTCTCTCAACGTCAACTTCCTCCTATTCCGTCGCCTCCCTTTTTCACACCTTCTTTCTTCTTCTTCTTCTTTCCTTTCACCTGAAGCTGTACGGTTAACAACAACAACAACAACAACAACAACAACAACAACAACAACAATACCACAGGAGAGTGGAGGATGAGGAAAAAAGAGAGAGAAGAGGATTAGAAAGAGAACAGACATGTGAGGAGCCATGGCGTATGTGTGTGAGTATGAGTGAGTGCGAGTGTGCGAGTGTGTGTGTGTGTGTGTGTGTGTGTGTGTGTGTGTGTGTGTGTGTGTGTGTGTGTGTGTGTGTGTGTGTGTGTGTGTGTGTGTGTGTGTGTGTGTGTGTGTGAGTGTGGATGTGTGTGTGAGTGTGGATGTGTGTGTGAGTGTGAGTGTGAGTGTGAGTGCGAGTGTGTGTGTATGTGCGTGTGAGTGTAAACAACATAAAGCATCACCAAGAAGAGCTGCAAAACACATTATCTTATTACCTTCTTCCATCGTCGTCTCACTTATCCACGTAAACTCTCTCTCGCTGTCTGTCTCTTCCATCATTCTATCGGTCTATTAACAAGGCTACGTATCTGCTGAATTTTCTCTCGTTTTGCCCTATCCATCCTTGTTCTCTTTCCTCCTTCCCTCCTTTCTCCCTCTTTTCTTACCTCCCTCTCCCACCGTATCTGCTCATTTCTCTTCTCTCTTCTCTCTCTCTCTCTTTCTACATCTCCCTCTCTTCCTCATCTATCTCTATCCTTATCGCCGTCCCCCTTCTCCCCTTACGAGACTTTGGGCATAAAAACCAGACAGATTTATGACAGGCTTAACAAGGTACGAGGGCGACAGGTGGAACGCTACCCCACCCTTCCCTTTCCTTCCCTTCTACTCATCCTTATCCTCGCCTGTCTGCCTCTCTTCTTATTTGTCCTGCCCCCCCCCCTCCCCCCCCCCCCCTCCTCTCCTCCTCCTCCTCCTCCTCCTCCTCCTCCTCCTCCTCCTCCTCCTCCTCCTCCTCCTCCTCCTCCTCATTGCCCTTGTCAAATTCTTTTTTTAATTATCCTTCTCTTCTTTCCCCCATCCCTCTTCCTCCTATTCTGCCCTCCCCCCCTCCCCCTTAACCCATATACAAACAGTTCGCTTCCCCTTCAACTCGGATATTTCCTCCCTGTGCAAGTACCCTATCCCCCCGCCCACCCTTTCATTGTCATCTGT
>NW_028234423.1:19106968-19109468 GCF_977035675.1 Penaeus japonicus | reverse complement strand
ATTCCCCAATGAATTTATTGCTATGACCCTAAAGCTAGAGACGGGAGGAAAAAAAAGGAATAAACAAAACCAACCAACTTGCATCCCCTCCAATACAAGAGGAACGAGGAAAGAAAAAAAAAAAAAAAAAACCGGGAAAAAACAAAAAAAAAAAAAAAAAAAAAAAAAAAAAGAAAAAAAAAAAGAAAAAATAAAAAAAATAAGGGCAAAAACAAAGGCTTTCCAAACGGCACACGCCGCCGCGGCTGAGCACACCCACGCCCACATCCTCGCTCGCCGCCCGGTGCTGCTACGCCCGCGACGGAAAACAGTCAGGTCTCCCGCCCGCCCCACGCACGCTTGAGGGGATCCGAATGCATGTCCCAGATTGCGAACTCGGCGCTCCCGACATGGTCAAGGCGAGCTCCGAGGCACGAGGCAGGCAAGCACAAGGGGGAGGAGGGAGGGGGGAGGGGAGGCGGAGGGAGGGGGCGAGAGGGAGGGCAGGGGAGTAAGTACCACAGCAGCCGCAGACGTAAAACCTCAGCAGGACAACGCGGGCTAATGGAGGTCGCCCTGCTGCCCGCGTCCCGCCCGCGTCGCCCCAGCGACAGGACCCATTAAGGGCGTTTCTCGCGCCTCGGCTTCCACGCGGGGTGCGCCCTTGTGGCCGCCATAGTCAAGAATTGACTAATTCTTCAGTGTCACGAGGGCTCCACGCTGCTCACTGCAGAGTACGGCCGCCGTCACGGCTGTGCTGCCTCGCGTCGGACTGCACCAGGCCGACCCGCCCTCCCGCCCTCCCGCCCTTCCGCCGCCGCCGCTCAGGTCGCTCGCCAGTCGCCACCTCACACGCGAAGACGCCCTGCCACGGACGCCCCAACGGACGGACGAATGGACGGACAGAAGCCGGACTCGTCTACACCAGCAGGCCTCTTGACAAGCGCACTGACGCCTCGTGTCAAAACTTGTTAAGGCCCAGACTGTGATAATGTCAAATGTCTTGCAAGTCAACTGCAAAAAGAGAACCCTCTAATCCCCTTGCTCTCCCCTCCCCCTCCCCTCCCCCCTCCACGAGGCACACAAGCAACTGTTAAAAGTCCTCTCCCCCCCCCCCCCCCCCACGAATAATCAACGCGGCGAGTGTTGTCATGTCCTCATCCATCACTGGCACTGTTGCCACGGACGGACGTGCACAGAGTTAAAAGACCTCCTCCTCCTCCTCCTCTTCCTCCTTCCCCTAGCGCCCCTCCCTCCCCGTCCTTCCCCCTCGCACCCGGGCTGTTAAAAGTCACCATTAAAGTCCCACATAACGGAGTCTGACTGACACTGGCACGGGCAAGGACATGGAAGCTCGCGCGATTACGTCACGGTCTGGCAGCATCGCGGTGACGGCCAGTGACTCATGCACAGGCGCGCACGAGAACAACACTGGAAGGAAAGAACAAGTAAACAGGGGGAGGAGGAGGGAACGGGGGAGGCAAGGGCGATACTTTGAGGACAATGGAGAGGACAACGGGGTGAGTGAGTGAGTGAGTGAGTGAGTGAGAGATAAGAGTGTGAGTGTGAAGGAGGGAGACATACACCACGAGCAAGATAACAGGAGGTAAAAGAAAAAAAAGGATAGGAAAACACAAAAGAAAAAGAAAAACCTCTATACCCACCAAATAAAAACCAATCCCCCCACAAGAGTACATATCCCCCCCCCCAACCCCACGAAGCAACCCCGTGACCCCGCCCACTCAACGACAGCCTCTCTCCTCACAGCGCCCTCTTAATACCCCTACCCCTCCCCGCCCCGCCCCCTGTACCCACTTCAGCCTCACCCCCCCCTCTCCCCTACCGCTGCCCAATGTAAACACACCAAGTTACCCTCGCGAACGCTAACAGATCTACGCTCATGGAGGGAGAAGCCGTCGCCGCGCCGTTGCCTGTTCCGACTTGCACATGACGATTATGCAAGGGGGGGGGGCGAGGGAGAGAGGGGAGAAGGAAGAGATGAAGAGGAAGGAGGAAGAGATGAAGAGGGAGGAGGAAGACATGAAGAGGGAGGAGGGAGAAAGGGAGGAAGGAAGGTGAAAGGGAGAAAGGAAGGAGAAAGGGAGAGAGGACGGGACGAAGAGTAAGGAGAGCGGGAATGAGGGAGGGAAGGAGGAAGGAGGAAGGGAAGAAGGGAAGGAAAACGGGAATAAAGTGACAAATATATTGGTAGACAGATTGACTGAGAGAAAGAAAATGAAAAGGAGAAAGAGCGCGAAATGCCCCTCACCCCCCCCCCCCAAAAAAAAAAAGACAGCAAGACAACCCACAACCCACTGAAAACCAAAACAAATAAAGCAAATGAACTCAGAGAAGCAATTTGCACATTCCCTATCCATTATCCACTCAGCGATGGGCATAGCAGTCTGTTCTTGGGCAGCTACAAGTTATACTGCGCTCATGACGTCAGAGCTAACAAAAACATATACACATAAAACAAAAACAAGCATCGGGTACCTCGTAAACAGAGGAATTTACAACA
>NW_028234423.1:19089468-19101968 GCF_977035675.1 Penaeus japonicus | reverse complement strand
GAGAGAGAGAGAGAGAGAGAGAGAGAGAGAGAGAGAGAGAGAGAGAGAGAGAGAGAGAGAGAGAGAGAGAGAGAGAGAGAGAGAGAGAGAGAGAGAGAGAAAGAGAATCCTAACCACGTGTATCCGCTTGTGTATCTGCGTATAACCCTCATTTACGTGTTTGTACACTTGCGCATTGGCCTTTGCTTGAACTAACACAATATACAAAGGCATCTGCATCTTCAGCACGCCGACGATTCGGGTGACTGTCATAATATTGGTGGGTTTAGTGAAGAGAGGGGAAAATGGCTTGGCAGATTCTCTCTCTCTCTCTCTCTCTCTCTCTCTCTCTCTCTCTCTCTCTCTCTCTCTCTCTCAAAACCATCCTCCTCCTACATCCGCACGAATCCACACATACACCTAGTGTACATCCACACACACACACAGACGCACGTACAGAAAAGTGACGCATCACCAGCTGGCCGGGTTTGTTGACACACACCGTTGTTGACACACGCCCGGCGCGCTCTCTGACACTTGCCAATACCGACTGCCACGCTCTCGGCACCTCTTCCTTAACATTATCACTCTGTCGTTTTCATTAATCGAATGTGGCTTCACCCCCCCCCCTCTTCTCCTCCCCCTCCCCCTCGATCTCCCGATGGAAAAATAGGACGAACGGATGGAAAATAAAGATTAAAAGGGCGCGAGGGATAAAAGAGAGAGTCACCGATATCACTCTCGCTTATTGAAACGCTTGGCTGTTGGGTTGTGCGTTTGTGTCTATCTGTCTGTCCGTATGTCTGTCTGTCTGTCCCTCAACCCTCGCTGCTTGACATGTTGGCTTTCCATCGTCAATGCATCGCTGCCTGGCTCGGACGCCGCCCACACGCGCGCCCACCTTCCCCTTCAGCGCGCCCGCGACACCTGTGACCGCGCCCGAATTACGTCACGCCGTTCAAAAATAACTGAGCTGGCGCTCTCGCTCTTCTCTCACTCTCTCTCTCTTTCTCTCTTCACTTCTATTTATTAAATCATTTACCTATTCTTCTCCCTCTCTCATGCATCTTTCCTTCCCTTCCCGTCTTCCTGCTACCTCTCCCTCCCGAACTCTCTCTTTCGTTCGTTCGTTCATCCATATCCCTATCCTCCCTCTCCATTCTGACCCTAATATTCATTCTATACTTCTTACCCTAGCCCCATCCTCGCCTCTCAATATCTCCTATCCAACCTCATCCTTTCGAATCTAATCCCATCCTACCCCCCTCAAATTCCCTCCTCTCCCTCATATACCCAACAAATCCCCCCCCTCCCCATCTTCTAAAACCTCCCCTCCCTTCCCTCCCTCTTTCCCCCATCCTCCCTGTATTCCAACCTTCCAAACCCTCTCCATCCCATCCTCCCATCCCTCCCCCATCACATCCTATCTTTCTAACCCTCCCTCCTTCCCCAATCCCATCCCATCCTCCCATCCTCCTATCCTTCAAACCCTCCCTCCTCCCCCATCCCTCCTTTCTCACATCCCATCATCCCATCTTCCCATCCTTCCATCCCTCCCCTCCCTCACACGATCCTTCAAGCCCCACTCGCTCCTCCTCCAAGACGCCCGAGCCGAAGCCGCTCCGCGTTCTGGGAATCCTCGGCGGGAAGGAGATCCGATAAACACATCCTAGCGCTGCCTCCCTCAGACTCGCCGCGACACGGCCAGTCAACCGCCTATCCTATTTACAATGCTATTGTGGTGGTGGTGATGATGATGATGATGATGATGATGATGATGATGATGATGATGATGATTAGTATTACTTGTATTATCATCTGTGATGTATTAATGGTGCAAGAGGTAGGTGGGATGCAGGGCGAGGGGTGGGGGTGAGGGTGAGGGTATGGTATAGGGGTGTGTGGGCACAGTTCACGCTGCGAATCAAGGGTTGGACGAAAAAAACGGAAGACGCAAGTGAGGGTGATGAGGCGGGAATGGCGAGGTGCGACCCTCTGAAGTGAGACCCAGAACGAGGGCGAGGGTGAAGGTGAAGGCTAAGAGTGTGGGGCAGAATGAAGTGTGAGGCTAAGCAAGGGTGAAGGAGGCCACAGGGTCTGCGGCTTGTTCGAGGGAGATCAGAGGGGAGCAAGGGTGCTCTACCCTCCCCCTCCCCTCCCTCCCCCCTCTCCCATCCTACCTTGATTCCTTTCTTCCTCCCCCCATCCCATTCCCTCTCACTCCTCCCCCGCCCTCCTTTCTTCTATCCAACCTTGATTCCTTCCCTTCTCCCTATCCCACACCCCAACTCCTTTCCCCCCTCCCCCTCCCCCCTCCTGACCTGATATAAAAACACATCTCCAATAAGCAGGCAGGCAAGGAAGCAAGCAAACAGCCGATTTCCGTGACAAAACCCGCGCGTCTGCCTCGTCAACGCCAACTCGCCGTGACTTTCGCGGCGCCAAATTTTCCCGACCGGCGATGGCGCAGACGGGGAACTTTGCTTACCGACGGATTATTTATTTGTGCAACTTCGGGCGCAAATAGATATATAAAGAGGAGGGGAAGGGGGGGGGGAGATGGAGAAAGGGGAGAAGTGGGCGCGTGAGGGGGAGAAAAATGACAGCGAGACAAGGTTAATAGTTTGCCGTTCAAAGTGAACTGCTGGATTCGTTTTTGAAATTACTATCTTCATACTTGTCATATTTATATTTGATAAAAAGCTGATACCAGATAGCAATGTAATCGTAAACAGAAGCAGACAAAAGTCTGTCTGTCGGTCTCACAATCACAGGCCACCAGGGATAAACGAGCACGCCCGCGATAAACAAACGAACAAACAAACACAACTTCCCCGCCGGCCAGAAGAAAACAACAGGTTATGGTGTGCGATGAACGCCCGAGGTGACATCTGGCGGGGGATCTGGCAACTAAGAGGAGCAGCAATGGGAGAAGGAAGAAAAAATAAAGAGCAAGCCAGATCTAAATAAAACGACTTATAAGACAAAAAAAAAAAAAAAAAGGAGAGAAAGAAGAAAACCAGAAAATCGTCTTCTTTACCACTTAACTTCACTTAACCTGCCAAACGTGAGCACACTTATACGCCCTTCACTGTATATATCCCGTGTGTACCTACGCATAAACAACTATATCCGTTTTATTTATAGGAGCGTATGTATTAGGACTGCGGAGAAGCACGTGGATGGAAATAAAGGGGAGGAGGAGGAGGAGGAGGAGGAGGAGGATGAAAAGGTGGGGGAGAGGGAGGAGGAAGAGGAGGAAGAAAAGGTGGGGGAGAGGGAGGGGGAGGAGGAGGAGGAGGAGGAGGAGGAGGAGGAGGAGGAGGAGGAGGAGGGGGAGGGAGAGGATGAGGAGGAGCAAAAGGAAGAGGAAGGAGGAGGAGGAGCAGGAGAAAGATGAGGAGTAGAGGAGGAGGGAGGAGGGAGGAGGAGGGATGGTGGTGAAGCGAGAGGAGGCGGCCAGGGAAAAAAAGCAAAAATTGTGGAACAGTAATTACAATAATGTTAATGATAACGATGATTACCAATGTAATAACAATAATACTAATGATCATGAATGCAACTACCTCTTCCTAAATAACAGTAATTCATATCAATGAACATCATCATCATCACAATCACTATCAGTACACCACAACGATTGGAAGAGCGAAACACGACCAGCGACGACAAAAACAAACAAACGAAACGCAAAAAACGACGACAGTATGACACAGCGGCGGTCTCACCAGCAGCGTCACAATTAATAAAGACGAATTCCTAGGGGGAAGCATTACACGGCTGATGAGGATAGCAGCAGGAGAAGCAACGGCGAGAGAGAGAGCGAGAGAGAAAAAAGAGAGAGAGAGACAAGGAACGAAAAACAAAATAAATAAAAGAAAAAGGCAAAAATGAAAGAATACGAAGAAGAGAAGAACAGAGGCGACCCTCTTGGATATCCACATGGCAGCTAACAGGCACGAGCGGCCGACTGACAGACAACAAAGACGCTGACACAAATAAAGCAGCTGCAAGCACACACGCACACTCATGTGGGCATACAAATAAACACACACACGCACACACACAAACGCGCACCTCAATACCTACAGACACATATACACACACATACACCCACATACCTACACATACACTCCTATACACCACCACCCTCTCCATACACACCTATACACACACACACACAACCACACATGTACGTTTAAGGAAGTATGTGTGTACGCACCAAGCACACAACTTACCTCACCAGCGACAACAAAGAGGCTGACGCATAAGAAACAGGAGATGGTAGCTATTCAAATAAAAAAAGGGGGAGTGGAGGGGGGAGAAAAAAAAGGAGCGTAAGAGTATGAGGGAAAAAACAGGAGATAAAAAGAAGGGGAAGGAGATTAGCATAAACATGTTTGAATCACAGATAACGGCGGCTCAAACAAAAATAAACACGACTCCGACACAGATAACAGATCCAGATTAAGGAGCTAACGAATAAACACAGGAGACACTGGTGCCGTTAATGTATAAACATACGCAAACGCACGCACGCACGCATGTGCACACGCACACAATTAGTTAACACTCATTTGACATCACATTAAAATAATACTTGATAGTTGGATCAACATCATCATCATAATAGTTATTCATTATCATTATTAATAATGGAGATAACAATAGCAATACAATTAAAGGAAAAAGTAACTTTCAGAAGTAAAACGAAAACTCTATGAGATAAAACAATAAAACAAACAACACAATCAAAACCGAGTCAACAAGGACAACAACAAAAAAAACTAACGAAGGAGTTGGTCACACAAACAACAGAACTGCAAACAAAACGGCAAACAGGCGAGGCTGCCGCAATCAACAGTACTCGCGTCGCAAAAAAAAAGAAAAAGAAAACAGTAACTGTAGCAAAGGCGAGGGTGGAGGAGCAGTGTATGTATGTGTGTGTGTTTGTGTGGGGTTGTATCGCTAAATATACGTCGCCAAGAATGTGACCCCCCTCCTCTCCCCCTCCCTTACCCTCTTCTCTTCTCTTCTCTTCTCTGTCTTTCTCTCTCCTTTCTTCGCTTCAACTAATCCTCCATTACCTCTTTTCACTTCCCTTTCTCTCTCTCATTTCCCTCCTCTGATGATTACAATTCCCCTCGTCGGCACATCATCGCCCTCCCCCTCCTCCCCCCTCCCTCCTCCTCTTCCGCCCGTACATGCCTCACTTGCACCCCATCTGGCGCCCCCATCCCCCATCCTTCTCCCTCTCCTCCTTTTCCTACCCTCTCTTTCCCCCTTACCTTCCCTTCCCTTCCCTTCCATTTTCCTCTCTCCCCATAACCTCTCCTAGCCTCCTTCCCTCATTCTTCTTTTGGATTTCGCCACCACCCCCCTCTTCTCCTTCATCTTCTCCTCCCCTTAAACCATCTCCACCTTCCCCTCTCGGACCCCCCCCCCTCCTGTTCGCAGACCTCCGCGAGGGGACCCCAATTTTTATCGTCCGCTTTTTTTTCTCTCTTTCTTTCTTTTCCCCTTTTGTGGTGTGTTTTACTGTTTCCGGAGGGCAAGCGGCGGCGGTGGCAGTGGTGGTAGACAATGGTGGTGATGGTGGTGGTGGTAGGCGCCCGCGATGGCATTGGTGGTTGTGGTAGCCGGGGTAGGAGGAGTAAGAAGAGGAGGAAGAGGAAAAGGAAGCAAATAAGATAGAAGAAGAAGGAAGAGGGGGAGATTGAAGAAGTGGAGGTAGAGGAGCAGGAGAAGAAAAGGAAAAGGAGGAGGGGGAGGAAGAGGAAAAAGAGGAGAAGGGGAGGGGGGAGGAGAATGAAGAGGGTGAGGAGGAGGGGGGAGGGTAAATTGTAAATCCGGCCGCAGTGCCATATGTGGACAAAAGCATTTCCATCACAGCTGTTTAGGGCAATCCCAGCCCATGCGGTACTGCGTGGGGGTAGGCGGACCCTATATGCAGAGTCCCCGAAGCACCTGATTACACAAATGGTACGAGACTCAGTGTCAATTCGTGGAAAAAAAAAGTGCTAAGCAACTGAGGCGCATCAATTCCAAAGTAAAGATACAGTAGTATTTGGGAAACGCGATCCCGCTCTCCGAGTCTTGAGTCTGTGAGTCTGTCTCTGTCTGAAAGTTTTCAAAATCAATCTTTCAGTCTCTTTCAGTGTCTTTCTGTCTCTCCCTACATGAATCCGACGGCGCAAAACGGGCGCCGGGCACACGAACGAGGCAGCGTGGGCTGCATAGTGTGCAACAGAGGTGTGGCAAACGACCGAGAAGGCGAGGGGCGTGTGTAGGGCAAGAGTGCAAGGGCGCACCGATGCAAGGTTGCAAGGGCGTAGGGTGAAGGGTGGCGCAGAAAGAAGTAGAAGAAAAGAAAAGAAAAAAAAAATGGAGAAGCCAAAGAAAGAAAAAAGAGAAAAAAACATTCCAAGATAACTAAAAGGAGAAGAACCCGAGGACAAAACAATAAATAAATCAAAATAAAAAAGGAAAAAAAAAATGAAGAAAAGATGTTCCCTCCTCCCTGCCTTTCACGATAGACCTCCAACAGACCGACCGACCGCGCGTCCCGATGGCAGGAAGCGGAATTACGGGCGTGTGCAGCGGCCAAGGAGTAGTGGAGCCCAACCGCGGCCGAAAATGATAATGCGCCGCCGAGCTTTTTCAGCCCTTTCAGTCGGGCCTCATGGGCCGAAAAAATCACAAGGCGACAGAGAAGGGAGAGGGAGAGGGAAATGATAATAATAACGACAATAAAACATTATATATATATATTATATATATATATATATATTATATATATATATATATATATATATATTATATATATATATATATATATATATTATATTATATATATATATATTATATATATATATATATTATATATATATATTATATATATATTATATATATATTATGTATATATATATATTTATTATATATATAAGGTTATTATAAGGTCGAGGTAGGGGTTGGAATAAGGGCAAGGGAAAGAGAGAAGGAACTGCGCGCTTTTCAGGTCGACGAGATTCAAAATTCCGCTTCCGAGAAAAACTGCTGATCAAGGAACACTTCTCGACGAAGGGTTCAGCCGTTTGGATCCTCGCGTCGACGCTGCTCCGAAGCACACTCGGGAACGACCAAGAAGGGTGGGGGGGATTGAGTGGGGGGGGGGTGTTCTTGATTTATTTAGAGGGCAGTATTGAAGAAGCATATCTTTAAGAACTATTTAAAACAGGGGGATGGGTGGGGGGTTAGATACCTTTAAGAACAAGGAATACCTCGACACCTTCTTCCATGGCAATCGCATCTCGGTTGACGATACAATAGAAAGAAAGAGCGAATAACTATTTACGCTTCCCCCGAAATAAGTTCAAAATGCACGCACTGTTCGCTGGTCTCTTCAAGTACATGACAGGACCAGTAAGAGTTTTAAGTTCCCTCAGAAAAACAGATAAACACACACAAACTTTGTGTCCTCCTCTATAACACGCACACGCACACACATACTATTCTTAGCCTCCACCTTCCTCTCCACCCTTACCCTTCTCCCCCTCCCATCACTATTCCATTTCCTTCCCTCCCCCCCTTTCACACCCTCCCCCTCCTACATCCTTCCCATCTCCTCCCCTCTCCCCCCTCCCACCCCCCTCCCATTCCTTCCCCTAACATACCACCATCCCCCAGACCTTTCCCCTCCCCTCCCTTTTCCCCTCACACTCATTAGCACAAACGCGTGTGTGTCTACTGTAGGTATTATCGCTTCCCTTCGCCGACCCTTCTGGCTCCCCTTTCTTGTTTCTTATTTCCCATCCTCTCCCCTCTTCCCTCGTCCGTCTTCCCTAAATTAAGACTTTGCTCAAGATAAAATACTTTCCAAAACGTGACCAAAACATGTCCTCCCTTGTGCCGAGTTCAACATTAAAAGGGGATACGGGGAGGGTGGTGGTGGAAATAAAAGCTCGTGGATTTAAATAATCATCACTACAATCAAAATAATGATGATCACGCTAATAATAATAATAATGATCACGCTAATGATAATAATAATAATAATAATAATAATAATAATAATAATAATAAAAATTAATAACAGTAACGATAATAATAATAATAATAATAATAATAATAATAATAATAATAAAAATTAATAACAGCAACGATAATAATAATAATAATAATAATAATAATAATGACAACAGGAACAATAGTTTTTACTTTTTACCAGCATATCATTATCATTACCATCTTTATACAAGGCAAGAGATATACACACGTGCAAGGTGTCGTGTAGTGTCGCGTGGTGTCATGTCGGAGTCGCACCTGACCATCCAGACACATTACACCCAAATAGTATCCCTCAAATCGCACCACCAAAACGATAAACCCCCCACCCCCACCCCACCCCCACCCCCACTCCTACCTTTTATTCCGTTTCGTCATTCGTCTCTCGTCCTGATCCTTTGGCTAGGACGCGGAGTCGACTAGGTAAGGAGGACAAAGCTTTCATAATAAAGTCAATCGTGCTGGATGGTTGGATAGCCTAAGCAGGTGGGACGGAGTGAAGAGTTGGAGACGAAAAGACAGATGGACTTCTGAAACATGTCTATATCGATGGATATACAAATCTATCCATCTACTAGTGATATCCAAATGGTAGATAATAATACTGTTCCCTTTGTCCCTCTGACGTACCCTTCGATACACACACACTCTCTCACCTAACTTTCGCTGCCTCTTTGACCTCTATTACTGTCCCCGTATCTGTACTTGTCATTGTCCTTGTCTCTATCCCTAACTCTCTTTGTCCTCGCCTAACCTATCCTTGACCCTATCCCCAACTATATTTCTATCTTTGCTACTACCCTTATCCCTAGCCTTAACCCTCTCCCGGCCCTTGCCCCTATCCACAACTCTCTCTGTCCCTATTCTTGCCCCTACTTCGGTCTTTATCCACACACACACACACACATATATAGTGCTGTAGTACTATATATATATATATATATATATATATATATATATATATATATATATTAAGGAGTATATATATATATATATATATATATATATATATGTATAATATATATATTTATTTATTCATATATGTATGGTTATATATATCATATATATAAATATATATATATATATATATATATATATATATATATATATATATATATATATATATATATATATATATATATATATATATATATATATATATATATATATATATATATATATATATATATATATATATATATATATATATATATATATATATATATATATATATATATATATATATATATATATATATATATATATATATATATATATATATATATATATATATATATATATATATATATATATATATATATATATATATATATATATATATATATATATATATATATATATATATATATATATATATATATATATATATATATATATATATATATATATATATATATATATATATATATATATATATATATATATATATATATATATATATATATATATATATATATATATATATATATATATATATATATATATATATATATATATATATATATATATATATATATATATATATATATATATATATATATATATATATATATATATATATATATATATATATATATATATATATATATATATATATATATATATATATATATATATATATATATATATATATATATATATATATATATATATATATATATATATATATATATATATATATATATATATATATATATATATATATATATATATATATATATATATATATATATATATATATATATATATATATATATATATATATATATATATATATATATATATATATATATATATATATATATATATATATATATATATATATATATATATATATATATATATATATATATATATATATATATATATATATATATATATATATATATATATATATATATATATATATATATATATATATATATATATATATATATATATATATATATATATATATATATATATATATATATATATATATATATATATATATATATATATATATATATATATATATATATATATATATATATATATATATATATATATATATATATATATATATATATATATATATATATATATATATATATATATATATATATATATATATATATATATATATATATATATATATATATATATATATATATATATATATATATATATATATATATATATATATATATATATATATATATATATATATATATATATATATATATATATATATATATATATATATATATATATATATATATATATATATATATATATATATATATATATATATATATATATATATATATATATATATATATATATATATATATATATATATATATATATATATATATATATATATATATATATATATATATATATATATATATATATATATATATATATATATATATATATATATATATATATATATATATATATATATATATATATATATATATATATATATATATATATATATATATATATATATATATATATATATATATATATTTTTGAAAAATGTAGGAGGAGAAAAGGGGAAAGAGATGGGAATAGAGAGAAAGTAGTGAAATAACGAAAGGAAGGGAGAAGGAGAAAGAGAAAGAGAGAAAGAGAGAGAGAGAGAGAGGGGGGGGGGATCACACGCTCGACGACCCAAGTAATCCCCGGAAGGAGATTTGGCGGCTGCGAGAGGACCATCGGCCGCGGCGTCCTTCTAAAGGCTGTAGCGAGCCCCCCCCCCTCCCCTCCATCCACTCTACCCCCTATCCTATCCTTAGGACAATAAACAAGAGAAAAAAAGAAAAAAATCAAACCTGACGCCTTGTACTGCCGGAGGGTAATAAGCGTTTTCCTCAATCTCATTTAAAAAAAAAATTCTTCCGAGGTAGGAGGAGGGGAAGGAAGGGAGAGAGAGGAGATGAGGGCAGGGAAGAGAAGAGAGAGAGAGAGAGAGAGAGAGAGAGAGAGAGAGAGAGAGAGAGAGAGAGAGAGAGAGAGAGAGAGAGAGAGAGAGAGAGAGAGAAAGAGACAGAGGCGAGAGGCAGAGAGAACCTGTAAGTGCCATACTCACAGCTCCGTCACCCCCTTCCTTAACTCCATCTCACTCCCTAAACCCCCCTCTCGCCCATAACACCAACCCGTTTCTATTCCTATTACCACCTCTCCAACCCCCCTCTTACGATCCAAAAAAAAATACTTACCTCCCCTCCCATCCGCATCCACATCTCATCCCCCTCTCCCCCAAACAACACTCCCAACCTTACTCCCTCACCCAAAGACACTCCGTTCCTTACTCTCAGCCCTACAACTCTCCCACTAGAATACTCCCAACCTCCCTCACTCCCCACATATCTCCCCTTAGAACAGTCCCCCACCAAGAATACTCCCAACCTCCCAGTCACCCAGCCCCCACCCCTCCCCCCGGACCCTCCCGATACGAAAGGGGTTGCACAACAAGGCGTCCGTCCGGGGGTTGTTAAGCTGTGTAAAGCCTGGAGCCGAGAGACACTGCACGATCACCAGTGTTGCAGCGGCCTTAATCCTGAGCAACCAACACCACGCAACCCTCGCCTCCTCTGCCTACTCCTACTCCTCCTCCTCCTCCTCCTCCTCATCATCATCATCATCATCATCATCATCATCATCATCATCATCATCATCATCATCATCATCATCATCATCATCATCATCATCAGCAGCAGCAGCAGCAGACCACCACCACCATTATCTTTTTCTTATCCCCTCCTCCTCTCCCTCCCACCCTCCTTCTCTATTCCCTCCTTCCCACCCTATTCCATCTACCCTCACTCCCTCCTTACTCTCTCTCTCTTCTTCTCTATTCCCCTCTATCTCCCCCTTCCTTCCTTCCTCCCTCCCCTCCCTTCTCTTTCACTCTCTACCACCCTCTCCTCCCCCCCCCTTCCCAATCCTATCTCGTCCTCCTCCCTCTTCAGTCCTTCCTTCGTTTCTGCCTCTCCTTCCAAAACACTGTTAACTCAGAATTAGGATTTATACATCATAATCCCCCCAAAACATCAGCAAGCACACTCTTAACCCCCCACCTTACCCTACCCCACCCCACCCCCATCCCCACCCGACCCCCAACTTTAGAAAAAGCCGACCCCAATATCCTCGTTTCACAAACAAGGTTTACACTGTTTACATAAATCTGAAGCTCATAAAACTAGACGATACAAAAATATGATAACAATAACAATGATAATAATAATGATGATGATGATGATGATAATAACATCATTATCATCATTACTATTACTATAATCATCAATAATCATAAAATCAAAAATATCAATACAATCAATAACAAAAACATAATCATTAATAATATCATTACTAATAATAACAACTCAGCAATCATCATTACCATCCTCATTGTTAACATTGTTTATAACATCACTACTGAATTA
>NW_028234423.1:19069468-19081968 GCF_977035675.1 Penaeus japonicus | reverse complement strand
CCAAAAAAGGGTTAAAAGTCCGGTCCAAAAGCGAGCACGAGACCCAGGAAACGATAACCCGATTACTGCCTCCGAGCGCGTCCACACTCGCCCGCCGCGCCGTCTCCCGCCACTTAACTGGGGTGATTTTATCAATAAACTCGTTCTGTGAGCGGAGCAATTAACACCTGGCAGACTCGCGGAAGGTGTCCGGCTTCCCGTAACGCTGTCTGCCTTAGCCTGTCTTGCCTTTGTACTTGTCCTTGTCCTTGTCCGTGCCCTGCGCCTATCGAGCTTATACACCATGCTCAGTTTTACCTTACTCTGTCCTGTCTTGATCTGTTATGCCCTGGCCTACCTTGTCCCCCCTTTTACCATGATCGGCTTTGCCCTATTCTGCCCTGCTATGATCTGGAATGCCCTGTTTGGATGGGGCATGGCCTGTCCTACTCTGCTATGGCTTGTGCTGCTTTTCTATGCCCGACCCAAGCCTGTTCTACTATGCCCACTCCTGCCTGGCATGGTATGCTATACCTTACCTTGCACTACTATTCTATGCTATGCTCCCGACACGTCTATAAGCTCGGGAGGAGATTCGCCCCACCCAACCCCCAAAATATTCTGCAATTGCTTTTCCTTTCTCCCTGCCCCCTCATTCACACTCACTCTCCCTCCTCTTTTGCAAGCCAGTCATAAAATCCCTTCTAGCTCTCCCTCTCCCTCTCCCTGCCCGCCCGCCCGCCCTCCCATACAACGACCTCCCCTCGGTAGCCTTCACCGTCCCTCTCCCTAAGCCCTCTCCTTCCACCCACGCACCCTTTACCGTGAGGCTATGGCAACATTTAGCCGCGGTAGGATCTTCTACGTCACCCTAACACAACAAAAACTCCCCTTCCTTCTCCCCTCCCCTCCCCTACTCCCATCCTTCCCATCCTTTCACCTTCCCCGGTACTCCCCTCCTCCCCCTCCTTGCCCCTTACCATGCACCAAGGACACGGCTACGAGACTACAGCTACTTCCTCTTTTCCTTCCACGATACCCCCCTTTTCCCCTCCTCCCCCTTCTTCCCCATCTCCATTCTCATTACCTTTCCACTTCCCCCCTCCTATCCCTACTCCCTTCAACCCCCTTCTCTCTCCCTTCCTCCCTCCTTCACCCAATCCTCTCACTCCCCCTTAATCATCACGTCACGTCATGTCACGTCACGTCAACAATACGTCGTACTCGGCCGGCCTGTTGTTGCCATGGAGAGCAAAGGGAAAGAATTGCAACTGAATACTAATATATATATATATATATATATATATATATATATCTATATATATATATGTATATATATATATATATATATATATATATATCAGAAGATAAAGACTCTTTATAATAAACACACATGATTGAAAGAATCCAAGTGCCTTGTTTGAAAGAAAAAAGTCTTTCAAAAGACCACTGAATAACACCGCCCCCAGTCCTCCATTCCACATTAAGGACCTGGATAATCGCCCCCCCCCCTCCCCGACCACTCACCTACACACATAGAGGGAGGTCCAAGAGCGACGGCAAGAGGACACGCGGGCGAGCAGACATGCAGCAACTTATCCGAGGCGCTCACCTGTTGGAGAGAGAAAGATTGTTGAATTTCAGTAGTAGTAGCAGTAGCAGTAACAGTAGTGATGATAACAGTAATTGTAATAAATCAATAACAATAACAATTGACATAATAACAGCATGGATAACATCAAAATATTATTTAAAAAAAATGATATGTGAATTATGCAGCAACGTACAAGGCTTCTACATGTCAACTACTATTTCCCGAAAAAAAAAGAGTTGACCAAGGAAGCGGTAATGGACAAAAAAAATATATATATATATAAAATATAAAATAAGACTAAATCAAAATCAACCACGTATAATAAGAAAAAAATCGAGAAAATATATACACAGAAGAAACATAAAAGCGGCGGAAGGAGAGAGAAAAAAAATAAAAATAAAATAGTCGAGTCTTCCCGCAACGGCCGGAGACCGAAGGATAATAATATGTAAACACGACATAACAAGGTGCGCTCGGTAAACTTCGGCAGAACGACCGACCGACCGACCGACCGACCGACCGACCGACCGACCGACCGACCGACCGACCGACCGACGAATGAACTCCTACTCCTCTTCCTTCCGCGCCGCCTGAAGGAAGGAAGGACCGATACACCACCTGATCCCGGGATAGTCGACCATTATTTTGCTTTCATCTCCTCCACATTTTAAGTTTCCTTGTTTGGATATTTATGGGGGGTCTTTGTTGTTGTTGTTGTTTTTTATTGTTGTAGTAGTTTTATATGCGCTGTATTTTTTTATTCGGTCTAATCTCATGCTCCTTTCTGGGATGTGTGTATAGCATAAGTTTTGGAGAATACACTCTTATCATACGACGGATTTAGGACCAATTTTGGCTACACTGGCGAAAGGCGTGTATGTGGCGACGGTGTAGAACACTGTTAAAACATAACCATACATATATAAAGAAGAGCCGAGACCAGAAACAAAGAAAATCCAAACCCAAAAAAGAAGACAAAACGCAAAACACAAAACTCGCACATCAAAACGGAGGAGGGGGGAGAGAGAGAGAGAGAGAGAGAGAGAGAGAGAGAGAGAGAGAGAGAGAGAGAGAGAGAGAGAGAGAGAGAGAGAGAGAGAGAGAGAGAGAGAGAGAGCCGGAGAAAAGGCGAAGAGTTAAAGAAGTCTAGAGAGAGCAAAGAAGCAAAGAAGCAAAGCGGCGGGCGCGCCGAGGGCGAGCGGCGGCCGGAGTGGGAGGACCGGCAAGAGAAGCCGCCAATATGTGCGCAATGTTTACGATCTTGAGGAGAGAGAATCCGCGAGAGAGGAACTCGGGGCGGCGCCGGTGCCAACACACACACAAGGTAAGTCGAGCGGGCCATCGGCGTGGCACTGTGCCCAAGGTGCCCAGGCCTCGCTGTCGCCGCACTTGCTTACTCATGCCATCCGCTACCATAGACCAGTGCCCATAATGATTTCCCGTCCCTCCTTCATCCTCTAACTCTCTCTCTCTCTCTCTTTCTCTTTCTCTCTCAATGTATGGTGTCCATTTCTACCTGTCTGTCTTGTTTATATTCGGCCTCGCTCGACCTCTCTCGCCATGTCCTTTGGTTCCTAACTCCATTTCTACCTAGCTGTCTGTCTGTTTGCATGCCCATCCCCTTTTACCCTACACTCATTCCTTTCTTTCTTTCTTTCTTCCCTCCCTCCC
The DNA here is from genome assembly GCF_977035675.1 of Penaeus japonicus. NCBI lineage: Eukaryota > Metazoa > Arthropoda > Malacostraca > Decapoda > Penaeidae > Penaeus > Penaeus japonicus. The sequence continues at coordinate 19,078,724 of NW_028234423.1, read as the reverse complement.
CTCCTCCCTCTCCTTATATCTTCAACAAAGAACCGAATACGAAATAAAGACGATATCAATGAAACAAACAAGAACACAAAATAACAACAAAAAAACAACCATGGATAACGATATAGAAAAAAAAAACATTACGAGAAAGTAGGCCGCGCAAACCGTAGGGAGAGAAGAGATGCAGAATTAAACAACGTGAAAGTCACCGTCACCAAACCGACCGACCGACCGACCGACCGAGGAAGAACAGGAGTGGAGAGGAAAGAAAGTAGAGAGGACTAAAAAATAGAAAAGAAGTAGATAGAGAGGAAATGCATTTAATTAAGAAGGTAGACAGATGTGGAGAGGAGTAAACAGGAGAGAGAGTAAAGGAAGCGGAGGAAGAGGGGGATCATGATGATTAGGAGGAGGAGGAGGAGGAGGAGGAGGAGGAGGAGGAGGAGGAGGAGGAGGAGGAGGAGGAGGAGGGAGAGGGAAGAGGAAAGGAGGGGTCAGCCTCCCTCCGGCACCTCTTTCAGTCCTCCTCCCTAAGTCGCCGCCGCCGTCACCATAGCAGAATAAATCAAATTCAATTTATTCATCATCTCGTTCGTTTTATCCTCAAGGTCACCCACCGCACTTTCCAAGAAACGCATAAACTTCCCATACAGACTTCTCTCTTCTCTCTCTTGCATTCTCTCTCTCTCTCTCTCTCTCTCTCTCTCTCTCTCTCTCTCTCTCTCTCTCTCTCTCTCTCTCTCTCTCTCTCTCTCTCTCTCCCTCTCTCTTCCCTTTCCCTTTCCCTTTCCTTTTCTCTCTCTCTCTTTTCCTTTCCCATCCCTTTCTAACGAGAATAAAACCGGCAATATCAACTAGAAAATAAAGAAAATACAACAAGAGCAATGGGAGGATGAAGAGGGGAAGGAGGAGGAGGAGGAGGAGGAGAAAGCGAGCACGTAGGACGTAAAACTTTTATACAAGGAATTCATGTAAAAAGATCCGCTTGCCAATCAAAACTCTTACCATTCGACTGAAATAAATCTTAGAGAAAATCTATAACATGATCAAAACTTTAAGCACTCCGTTCTCTCAACTCCCTCCACTCCCCGACTCCCCTTTACTCCTTTTTTCTTATCTTTAAAAAAGTCACATTCTCTTTCTCTCTCTCTCTCTCTCTCTCTCTCTCTCTCTCTCTCTCTCTCTCTCTCTCTCTCTCTCTCTCTCACACACACACACACAGAGCGAGAGCGAGAGAGAGAGAGAGAGAGAGAGAGAGAGAGAGAGAGAGAGAGAGAGAGAGAGAGAGAGAGAGAGAGAGAGAGAGAGAGAGAGAGAGAGAGAGAGGGGGGGGGGGCACTTGTAAGAACCTCTCCCGTTCCTTAACGAATACGCCGAGAGTAACTGTGTCTGTCGGGTGTGGGTACAACTGAAGTTCCCATCACGTGGATATCATGAGGACGAAGCACCGCACGAAAAACAAAGGAGGGGGGGAAGGGGAGAGAGGTAGGGGAGAGTGAGGGAAGGGGGAGAGGGAAGGTGGAGCGGGAAGGGGGAGGGAGGGGAGAGAGGGAGGGGAGAGAGGGAGGGGAAGGAGGAAAGAGAGAGGGGATGGGGATTGGGAAGGAGGGAAGGGATGGGGGTGGGGGGAGAGGGGAGAGAGAGGAAGGGAGAGTGGAAGAGGAGGAAGAGAGAGGACGCGGGGGAGGACGAGAGGAGGAGGAAGGGGAAAGGAAAGGAGATGGTGAGGGAGAAGGGGGGAGAGAGAGAGAGAGAGAGAGAGAGAGAGAGAGAGAGAGAGAGAGAGAGAGAGAGAGAGAGAGAGAGAGAGAGAGAGAAATAGATGTGCCCAAAGAATATAAGTAGGGAGTGAGAAAGGGAGAGAAACAGAGAGAGAGAAAGATAAGAGGGAATGAATCCCGACATACCTAAGCACCACTACACACTGCCAAAGTAAACACGTGCAGTAGCGACAGAGGCGGCAGCAACAGCCGTAAAAAAACAACAACAACAACAACAGCAACTACAAGAAAATAGCAATAGCAGCAAAAACAGCACAAACAGCATAACGAAGAGTCATTACACCAGCACCAAAAAAGAGCATCGAGATCACACCCTGCCCACCAGTGCCCAGTGCCCAGTACCCAGAAGAAAAGCAGCTGCCCTTCTTCCCAGTGGGGGTGTAGTGGGGGTGAGGCAAGGAGTGGGGGTGGGGCAAGGAGTGGGAGTGGGGGAGGGGGAGGGGGGGGCATACACAAACAGGCGCGTAAGTCGGTAAGTAGCGAGCGACTCCTCACCGACCGACCGACCGACCGACCGACCGACCGACCGACCGACCGACCGACCGACCGACACAGCGTTCCCGCTCGCCAAGAATGTCACGTCCCACGAGATTATCAAGGAGGGGGAAAAAAGAGACCCGAGTTCGCACAGTCGGGAGTGTCCGTCTGTATCCACGTCCAATGGAGGAGGAGGAGGAGGTGGGGGAGGAGGAGGAGGAGGAGGAGGAGGAGGGGAGGCGGAGGGGGGGAGGAGGTGGTGGTGGTGGTGGAGGAGGGGGAGGTGGAGGAGGAGGGGGAGGTGGAGGAGGAGGGGGAGGTGGAGGAGGAGGGGGGGATGAAGAGAAGGGGGAGAAGGAGGAGGAGGAGGAGAAGCAGGAGGAGGAGGGGGAGGAAGGGGAGGAAGAGGAGGAAGAGGGGGAGGAGGAGGAAGAGGAGGAGGAGGAAGAGGAGGAAGAGGAGGAGTAGGGGGAGGAAGAGGAGGAGGAGGAGGGAGAGGAAGAGGAGGAGGGGGAGAAGGAGGAGGGGGAGAAGAAGGAGGAGGAGAAGCAGGAGGAGGAGGAGGAGGAGGAGGAGGAGGAGGAGGAGGAGGAGGAGAAACAGGAGAAGCAGGAGGAGGAGGAGGAGGAGAAACAGGAGAAGCAGGAGGAGGAAGAGGAGGAGAAGCAGGAGGAGGAGGAGGAGGAGGAGGAGGAGGAGGAGGAGGAGAAGCAGGAGGAGGAAGAGGAGGAGAAGCAGGAGGAGGAAGAGGAGGAGAAGCAGGAGGAGGAGGAGGAGGAGGAGGAGGAGGAGGAGAAGCAGGAGGAGGAAGAGGAGGAGAAGCAGGAGGAGGAGGAGGAGAAGCAGGAGGAGGAAGAGGAGGGGATGGAGGGGTGGGGGGTTGCAGGGGACGGGAGGAGGGGATGAAGGGGAGGGGTTGCAGGGGACGGAAGGAGGGGGGGGGGGTTATCAGGGATGTGAGATGGGAAACGGAGGGGGAGGTGGGGAGAGAGAGAGGATGGGGGGAGGAAGAGGGCGCGGCAGAGGAAAAGGAGGAAGAAGAGGTAAATTGTGAAGAAGTCCCGAGAGTCATCTGTAAAAGGATTGCATGAACAAGTTAGGTACTTTTCATACCCTGAAATGTCGGGAGCGACTGAGCGACGAAAATCGAAAGAAAGATAAGAGATACAAAGAGAGAGAGAGAGAGAGAGAGAGAGAGCGAGAGAGAGAGAGAGAGAGAGAGAGAGTGTGTGTGTGTGTGTGTGTGTGTGTGTGTGTGTGTGTGTGTGTGTGTGTGTGTGTGTGTGTGTGTGTGTGTGTGTGTGTGTGTGTGTGTGTGCGCGTGTTGGTAAACATACTGCTTTATGAGGCCAGTGGGACAAGGAGTAATTAGGAATTCACTCACTTTTCCACTCGAGTGCTCCTGGATTGCTTCCTGGTTTCCACAGCACACAAACAGTGTATGAAAAGGTGCCGAGGGGTAATATATAACGCTTTTCGTTTTAAAGCGAAAATGTGTTATATATATATTTCTTCAGAAATGAGAGAGTGAAAGGGAGAGAAAGGGAGAGAAAGGGAGAGAAAAGGAGCGAGAGAGAGAGAGAGAGAGAGAGAGAGAGAGAGAGAGAGAGAGAGAGAGAGAGAGAGAGAGAGAGAGAGAGAGAGAGAGAGAGAGAGAGAGAGAGAGAGAGAGAGAGAGAGAGAGAGAGAGAGAAAGAGCGAAGAGAGAGAAAACGAGGGAATGAAAAATAAGAGACCGAGAGTGAGAAGAGAAAACACGCGAAATACACGCATGCCCTCTCCCCTCGTCACCCACCTCCCCACCCTACCTCTCCCGATGGGTGGTAATTAACCCGTCTTACACCTGCGCCTATCATCACGCCCGCACGTAACGTAACATCACGGCGATAAACGTCACATCCCATCCGCATCACTCTACCCCGCTATCATCCACCCCCCACCCCTACCCCACCCCGCCCATGCTCGAATCGCCCTGCCCCAATGCCCCCTACCCCCTTCCTTGCACGCCCGTCACTCCATTACCTCTGGCCGATTTTCCCCTCGTGGGCGGCGGTGGGTGGCGCTTGAAAGAGAAGCGGTTGGATGGAAAGGCTCTATCTGTCATCTTCAACTACCATTTGTTTGTCTATTGCATCAACCAAGTAAGACTTGTAGTAAGTGCACCATGCAATGGATCATCTGCAGTCCACTTATTATGCATACATAAGAAAAAACAAAATTAATAAACAATATAAAATATATATAAAACATAACCCTGTCCCTGCCGCGGGGACGATGAACAAGCAATTCTCGAGGCAATTAAGTAAAAAAATGTTATCATGATAACGATCCGACGCCAATGAAAAATAGATTAGTGGTTACATCGGGAAGTGTCACGTGACACACGCATCCTGTCGCCTGTCTTCGCCATCTCAATTATATCAACATGTACATAGCCTGGCGTTATATTTGCTACATACTCAGGAGAATTTTGAAGTTGATTTTTTTTCGACATCTTTGATACTTATATACTCAGACGTTTTAAAGAGTATGTTACATTGCAAATCCGTCATATTCGAGAGTGCATCTGTAGACTGATCGCGTACTTAGCACGAATATCACCACCACCATTACTATTCTCATTATCATCATAATAACAACTACCATCATTATCATTCGAACGGTTTCTAATGGTAATACAATAAAATCCATAAAACGAAATTCTAGATATTTTTTCTCTTTGCCAAATCTTGACACGTAGAAAAAAAAAAAATGTGCTCCTATTCACATATGCATTTCCCAGAAACGACTCATCACCAATACTCTCCAATCCTGAAACGTATTGAAAAGATACAAGTACAAGAGAAGCAGGCGCTACCCTGACATCATGTAAAACCCATTTCGGGACTGTTTGAAACGTGCATTTATCACCATAGTACCAGGCCGAGTGCATCTGCTGTAGTACTGGTATCGATTACATTGCTAACCCAGACGAAGGCTAGTGTGTACTGCTTTATTTACTGCACCCATGGCCGATGACTTCATGACGGTAAATAATATACTGTTCCATTTACTTCTTGACAGCTAGGAAGAATGGTCGTTTTTCTTTCCTGCAGTTAGGTATTTCGAAAGGCAAATTGAAGGAAAGATTAGTTAACGTAACATTCATAACAACCCTTGTCTAGAGATCCATAAAGCCTTGCAGGTTGGGTAGTTTAGATTGTTTTTTTTTTCATTATTTAAAAAAAATATTGGCGGTTGTCTGAAAAAAGACATGCATCTTTTTTTAGAAAGCCAGCCAAATTGTTATAGTAAAAGAGTAAAAGTTCATAAAATAAAAGAGTAATAAGTGTTCAGATTAGCCACCTCCCCCTCCCCCTCCCTCATGCAGCATTATGCACTAAGCTTTTCCTCTGCAGAACAGGATGCACAGTGTTTCAACTTCCTCGAGAGTACATCATCAAACGCGCCCTGCCGCCCACCACAGCCTGGATTCTCTTTCAGCACCGTGGAAGGTACGCCTACGCCTACGCCCACGCCCACATCCACGCATGTCGCCCGCAGGAGAAGCGACGTCAAATAAAACACCTAGTGACTTATATCTACAATATCGCATCCGATCGCTCTTGCATTTAAACGGAGGAATGGATGTCTGTTAAATCGATATACAATCAAAGGAAAACGTGTCCTTCCCTTTGAGGAAATCCTTTTTCTTTTTCTTCTCTCGTTTTCCTTTTGCTTCGTTCAGTTCTTTATTCTTCTTGTCCGCTCATCCCCTTTTCCTTCTTTGTTGAATTCTACCCACCAACATTCGAAACTCATCTCCCCTTCCCCCCGCCTCCTCCTCCTTGTTCTTGTTCTTATTCTTGTTTTTGTTCTCCTTCTCCTCCTCCTCCTCCTCCCTCTCCCCCCGTCCGCCACGTCTTCCCCTTGGGCAACAGCGGGAAGAACCTCATTTTTTCCCTCTCCTTCCGCCGATACTTAAAGGCGATCGGTCACTCAAACATCGCGTGTGTGACGTCCTTCTCGACAAAGAGGAGTCGGCGGCGGCGGCGGCGGCTGTGCGAGCGCCGTGCGATATACGCCAAGTTGACGAAAGCAGTAAGCAAGCTGTCCTGGCTGAATAAAAGATGAAGGACGATGCGTGTACATCCATAAACATATACACATTCACACATCATCAACACATTCCCAAGTCGCACCGCCCCGCCCCGTCCTCCTCCCCTCCCTCTGTGGCTCTCTTCCATCCCAGCCCCCAGTCCCAGCAGCCCCCCCCTCCCCTCCCCCTCCAACCCCTCCAAACATATTGGACAGCAGAACATGCATGTCCTACACCCCGCGACACCCTTGTCCCGCCACGCCTCAAGCTCGCGTAAAGAGCAAGGAACACGTGTCTTACACCTTGGGGGACAAGCACGGAACAAATATCCTTCGTCGCGTCCGCTTCCTCCCCCCCCTCTCCCGTCCCCGCCCTAGCTTCCTCTCTCCCCTCTCGACCCACTCCCCCACAATCGCTTCCCATCCCCTCTCTCCCCTCTCGCCCCAAATCCCCCTTTCTAACCCCTCCCTTCCCCTCCTCCCCCTTCCTAACCCCTTTAACCCCTCGCCCTAATTCCCCTTCCTAACCCCTCCTTCCCATCGCCCCTCCCACCCCCCAAAAAAAAACTATCATAAAGTGTGCCTTCGACACGAAAACACGACTCCCCGAAAACCTCAAAAGCCCCCCACTCCCCCACTCCTACTCCCCCTCCCCCTCTGTCCCGGCCGAGGCTCCGAAGCCATCGCGCGCACGCAAGAAAGGGACAGACAAACACGTGCTCTTCCGGCCAAAGGCGCTCGCTCACTCAAAGTGCTCTTGCCGAGCGACTTCGCCTTCCTGAATCCCCTTTAGGAGACGGCTGGAGAAAGGACAGGAGGAGGACGAGGAGGCGGAATTGTAGGTGACGGAAGAAGAGGTGGAGGAGGTTAAGAGGAGGAAGAGGAGGAGGAAGAGGAGGAGGAGGAGGAGGAGGAGGAGGAGGAGGAGGACGAGGAGGCAGAATTGTAGGTGACGGAAGAAGAGGTGGAGGATTTTAAGGAGGACACGGAGGAGGAGGAGGAGGAGGAGGAGGAGGAGGAGGAGGAGGAGGAGGAGGAGGAGGAAGAGGAGGAGGAGGAGGAGGAGAAAGAGGAGGACGCGGAGGAGGGAGGAGGAGGTGAAGAATATGTGGAGGAGGTGAAGAAAAAGAAGAAGTAGAAGAGAAGGAAGAAAGAAAACGAGGGGGAACAGGAGTGCAGTACGCCTTCCGCCTCCCACGCCACTTATCGCAAGGACCTTCAGGGGCCACGTTTCCCTTCCTCTGTCTTGAGGATATCCCCCTCCCTTACAAAGACAAGCTGCTGTTCCGGCGCGCTGCACCTTTCTTGTCAGCCTTTAGTTGGTGTGTGTGGAGGGGGGGGGGTCGCCGAGGTGCCCACCTGCCCTGCACACCTGCCTGTCAGTTCGCATGTGTTCTTCTTACACACACACACACTTGTTCTTCCCATGACGTTCTTTGTTCATCCCGACAAGACCATAATGTGGTGAGCCAATGATAAGCGGGTAAATACCTACCTACCCACCTACATACTTTTATATATATATATATATATATATATATATATATATATATATATATATTATATATATATATATATATATATATATATATATATATATATATATATAAAGGTAACTTGGCACATACGGGTGTCACCGGTGAAGGTCCAGCACACCTGCCCTTCCCCCCCCCCCCCCCCATTCTACGCCCCCAGAACCCGGGCAGGTGTGATGAGGCGACTCACCACACACGCCTCATCCCACACACCACGCAACGCCACGCAACGGCACGCCACACAACACGGCGCAAAAAAGAAATGCCCTCCCGACACGACGACACGACACACCTGGAGCGAAACACACCAAGCCCCGCTCGAAGGCGGCCATCCGAACGACACCGATACATTCTCGCTGACTTTCCTCCCTCCCTCCGTCTTCCCCCCTCCTTCCTCCCCCTCACATTACCCCCATCACCTCCTCCTCCCCCTCCCCATCCCCCACCTGGCAAGCCGCCAAGGAGTCGCCCCGTAAACACGAGGGAGAAGCGCGTCACCGGTACCCTTTGCCCGTCATCGGCGACCGCAACGTGCCGCGCGACCACGACGGCACCGCAGCCTCGCCGCCCGCGACCGCACAGCCACTCCCTATCACTATCCCCCTCTCATCCCCTCCCCGCCCCCAGTAGGACATCACACCCTGCTCTCAAGCCCATCGTGCCCTCACCTCATAACAATCCCACCGTGGTCATCGCGTAGGGCATCCGTCTTTCCATTTATCTGGGCTGTCGCTATTTTCGCGCCCTCCCCGTGGCATCCATCGAGCCCCCCTCTCCCCCCCTCCCCCACCCCCTACACCCCACTTCCCGCACCCGAACAAATCCAATTTTTCCCTAACAACTCCCCATCCAGTGGCTCATTACGCATAAAAAATGTGCTGTGCCAATAAGCTCCCCTCAACCCCCCTCCCTACCTCTCTCCTTCCCTCTCTCTCGCCCCCTCCCCTTCCCTCCCTCTTATCCTATCTCTACATGTCCCCTCACTTTCAAACTCACTCCAAAAGCCTTCGCCCTGATTTCCCTCTCCCCCATCCCTTTCGCCCTCCTCCCCTCTCCCCAACCCTTTTGCTTTTCCCTCTATCCTCTTCCTCTTCTCCCCTCTATAAAATCCTTTCGCCTTTTCCCTTTTATCTCCGCCTCCTTTCTCCCCCATCCCTTTCGCCTTCCTCTCCTCTCTCCCATCCATTCCGTCTCCCTTCTCCCCATCTTTCGCCTTCCTCCCCTCTCCCCCCCCATCCCATTCGCCCTTCTCTCCCTCATCCCTTTCGCCCTCCTCAACTCCCTCTCCCCTCTGCCCCATCTCTTTCGCCCTTCTCCCCTCTCCCTCATCCCTTTCGCCCTCCTCCCCTCCCTCTCCCCTCTGCCCCATCCCTACCCCCTCTCCCTCCTCCCTTCTCC
>NW_028234423.1:19036968-19061968 GCF_977035675.1 Penaeus japonicus | reverse complement strand
GTGTGTGTGTGTGTGTGTGTGTGTGTGTGTGTGTGTGTGTGTATGTGTGTGTGTGTGTGTGTGTGTGTGTGTGTGTGTGTGTGTGTGTGTGTGTGTGTGTGTGTGTGTGTGTGTGTGTGTGTGTGTTATATATATATATATATATATATATATATATATATATATATATATATATATGTATGTACACATATGTATACACAAAATCCAAAGAAAAGGGCCCAGCAAAAGACGAGGCACAGACAGAAGCGGAGTAGAAGAAATAGGAAGCCGACAGACGTGATCTCTGAAGTGATGGAAAATGAAAAGACGAGAGCGGCGGAGGAAGGGAAAAAATGAGGGACCGGCTATATAAAAGAGAAGCTTCGGAGGAGATGAGGAGAGGGATAAACAAAGGCGTGGGAGGGGGAGGAGGGGGGGAGGTGTAGGAGGAAGAGGAGGATAAGGATTAGGAGGAGGAAGGGGAGGGGAGGATGTTGAGCGAGGAGGGGGAGAGAGGAGGGGAAGGAAGGACGGAAGGGGAGGGTGGGGGGATGGGAGAAAGGAAAAAGCTTGACAAAATAGACACACAAAGAATAATAGAAATATCAACCAAAGCAAAAATGACGCTGAGAGGAAAATCGAGAGGAAAAAATCGATAAGCAATGAAATACGGATGAAAGCCTCGTGATCAAACGCAACGTTACACGACCCTACCCCCCAGCCCCCACCTCTCTCTCTCTCTCTCTCTCTCTCTCTCTCTCTCTCTCTCTCTCTCTCTCTCTCTCTCTCTCTCTCTCTTTCTCCTTCCCCTCTCCCTCACCCTCTCTTACCTTCCTAGATATCTTGAAAGATGCAGAATCGGAGGAGGAAAGCATATAACCGAGAAGACAGGAGATGGGAGAATGAACAAGAAGAGGGAATACGAAAGAGGGAGAAGAAGGAAATACCGATAACAAAGAAAAAAGTGAGACAATGGATGAGAAAGGGGACAGGGAGAGGGAGAGAAGGTGTGGGAAGAAAAAGAGTATGAGAAAGAGGAAGGGAAGAGGAATGAAGGAAGTGAGGGAGACAAAGTAAAAGAAGAGTGAGGTAGCAGAAAAAGGGGGAGAAATAGAAAGAGAAAGAAAAACAGAAATAGAAAGAGAAAGAGAAAGAGAGAGAGAACTGCATGATAGAGAAAGCGGGAGACAAGAAATGAAAAGAGAAGAATGGAGACTGTGGGAAGGGAAAGGGTAGAAGAGGGGAAGAGCGAGAGGAAGAGAGAGGGGAAAGAGGGGAGGTGGGATTTGAAGAGCGATGAGACGCGTGTGGGTTGAGGGGAAGGAGGAGGGAGGAGGGAGGAGGGACGGGGGAGGGAAGGACGAGTGTAGCAGACGATCACATATGAGGTGTAAGCCTTTAAGGGCTAAGATTTCTAAGGGTGAGATGAGACGGAGAAGGAATGGGGCAGGAAGGTTGAGGGGAGAAGGGTGGAGGAGGAGGAGGGGTTTCGGGAGGGGGAGGAAGAAGAGGAGGAGAAGCGGAATTCGAGAGAAAGGTACCCAAAAAAGAGGAATGGAAAATGAAAATGAAAATGAAACCGATATACGATGAGAGGAACCAGCGGGACCGCAAAGAAACAACAATGAAACAAAAGGAAAAGGATCAACACAGACGAGAAAAGAAGAGAAAGAAGAGAAAGAAGAAGAAGAAGAAGAAGAAGAAGAAGAAGAAGAAGAAGAGGGAGAAGAAAGAGAGATGAAAAGCTCCTCCTCGGACCTGAATGCAGAAGACTTAAGCCAGAAAGCGAAAGAAAGCTGAAGAGAACACACTCGACACTACATTATGGAGAGTAGCTGTAATGAGGGACGCGGTGCCGAGGGTGAAGGCGGGAGGCGGGAGGCGGAGGAGGGGAAAATAATCAGAGGGGAAATAGGGCGATGGTACTGAAAAGTGAAATGCGAGGGGACGAGAGGAGAAACAAAGAACGAACGAGAGAGGGCGAGAGGTAGAAAGAGAAAGAGAGAGAAAGAGAGAGAAAGAGAGAGAGAGAGAGAGACAGAGAGAGAGAGAGAGAAAGAGAGAGAGAGAGAAAGAGAGATACTCTTCGGAAAGAAGAGAACTACGACAACGGCGACGGATGTATGGGAAAAGGGGGAAAGGGGGGGAGGAAAGGGGAAAAATGTCTCTCCCGGAAGGAAGACGAGAGAAAATAGCTCAGACAAATATTACTCCAGATGTACGGAGAGCAAAAAATAGATCCCCTTTCCTCCCCTCTCTCTCTCCCCTTACCGGCATCCCTTTCCTCCCACCCTTTCTCTCCCTCTCTCCCCTGCTTCCCTCCTCGCCCCTCCCCCAGTACAACTATGCACGGACAGGAAACGCGTACGAAAATGAGCAAAAACGAACAGAAATATACACACAAAAAAAGAAAATAGAAAAAGGGGGAAATGGAAAAAAGACAAAACAATAGCTTCACAATTTCGTGATAGCCCGACCAGCACCGCAACTTCAAACACCGAAAAAACAGACAGACAGACAGACAGGCTGACAAACAGATAGCAAGCAGCCAGACAGAGATAGGCAGGCAAAAAAAGAGGCAAACAGACAAATGCATAGGACGAAATACACAAACAAACGGATAGGTAGGTAGGTAGGTAGGTAGGTAGGTAGGTAGGTAGGTAGGTAGTTAGGTAGGTAGTTAGGTAGGTAGCTAGGTAGGTAGGGGGGAGGGGGGGAGAGAGAGAGAGAGAGAGAGAGAGAGAGAGAGAGAGAGAGAGAGAGAGAGAGAGAGAGAGAGAGAGAGAGAGAGAGAGAGAGAGAGAGAGAGAGAGAGAGAGAGAGAGAGAGGCAGCCAGAAATAGACAGAAATGGTCCTACAGATAGAAAGACTGGAAGACAGAGATAGGCAGACAAAAAGGCAGCCAAGACAGACAGAGACACACAGACTGACAGATAGACAGGCAGTACACACAAACACAGACATGAACACACGCGGCGAATATAAAGCTCTGGGTACCTTTGTGGTTGAAGTTCTGAGGATAAAAGAGTAGAAATGTTCTCTAATCCTGAGCGAGCGAGCGAGCGAGTGAGTGAGTGAGTGAGAGAGAGAATAAATACAAGCGAAAGAAAGAACGAAAGATAAAGTGAAAGAAGGAGAAAGAAAAAGAGAAAGAGAAAGAAAAAGAAAAAAGAGAGAGGGAGAGAGACACGCACAGAAATCTGCGGCGCCTTTCTTTCTGTCTGTTCATCTGCATATCTGTCTCCGTTTGTCTATTTCCTTGTCCAACTGTCCGTCCTCCCGTCGCATTCAAAGGATGCGAAGAAATGTTCGGGGAAAAGGTAGGATGGGGTAAAGCGAGGGAGGGGAAGGGAGGGGAAAGAGCGAGGGGAAGGGAGGGAAAGGGAGGGGAAAGAGAGAGAGGAAAGGAAAGGAGAGAGGGAGGGAATGAGGAGGGATGGAAAGAGGAAGAGGAGGTGGAGAAGGAGGAGGGGAAGGGAGTGGTGGGAGAGAGGGAAAGAGGAAGAGGAGGGAGAGGGACTGGACAGAGAGAGGGGAGGGGAGGAGGAGGAGGAGGAGGAGGAGGAGGAGGAGGAGGAGGAGGAGGAGGAGGAGGAGGAGGGAGGGAAAGAGGAGAGAGAGAAGAGAGGGAAGGAAAGAGGAGGGGGGGAGGGGGAAGGGATGAAGAATTTCAAATTCAAATTCAAATTCAGGGAGGGAGGGAGAGAGAGAGAGAGGGAGGGAGAGGGAGAGAGGGAGAGAGAGAGAGAGAGAGAGAGAGAGAGAGAGAGAGAGAGAGGAGAGAGAGAGAGAGAGGGAGAGAGAGAGAGAGGGAGGAGGGAGGGAGGGAGGGGAGAGAGGAGGGGAAGAGGAGAGAGAGAGAGAGAGAGGAGAGAGAAGAGAGAGAGAGAGAGGGAGAGAGAGAGAGAGAGGGAGAGAGGGATGAGGGAGAGAGAGGAGGGGAGGAGGGGGAGAGAGAGAGAGAGGAGAAAAAGGAGAGAGAGAGAGAGAGAGAGAGAGAGAGAGAGAGGAGAGAGAGAGAGAGAGAGGAGAGAGGGAGGGAGGGAGGGAGGGAGGAGAGGAGGGAGAGAGGGAGAGGGAGGGAGGGAGGAGAGAGAGAGAGAGGAGAGGGAGAGAGAGCGAGAGGGGAGGGAAAAGAGAGAGAGAGAGAGAGAGAGAGAGAGAGAGAGAGAGAGAGAGAGAGAGAGAGAGAGAGAGAGACCCTACATTCTGCTACTACTCCTCCTGCCGTTCCTGCTCTGCCGGACAGTTCCTCCCTGACGTACAAAGGACTCGGGAGATCAAAGCTACGTCAACATGGGCGGGTTATTACAAAAAACCTGGAGAGAAAGAGAGAAAGAGCGAGCGAGCGAGCGAACGCACGCACCGGTTCTCCCCCTGCCTTCTCTTCCTGCCTTTCCATCTCTGTCTACTTGATTGCTTGCGTGCTTCCCTGTCTACTCCAGCCTACCTGCCTTTCTGCCTAAATACCGACTACCATTGCATTCCTGCCTATCCTGAACCTCCCAACCTCTCAACCAAACCTGCAAGGCACCCTAGTCTCCTAAGCAAGCCCCCTCCCCCTCCTCCTCCCCCATCTTCCCAATCTACCTATCTCCACCTATCCAACTGCCACTCTACCGGCGAACAGTCTACCTACCTTCCGCTCGGACGTAGATGTTGAGGCCTGCCAAGTCTATCCTCCTGTCGGTCCGAACATGGATGGAGAGGAGGAAGGGGGTGAAAGAGAGGGAGGGAGGGAGGGAGAGGAGGAGGCGTAGGACTAGGAATGGGACGAGGAGTTGAACTAGGAGTAGAAGAGGAAATATAATAGAAAGCAGGAGAAAAAAGAAGGAAAATGGCAAAATAAGTTGTAGAAGTAGTAGCAGTAGCATTAGTTGTAGTAGTAAGAGGAAAAGGAATAAAAGTTGAGACACAACAAAAGAAAGACAGAAGACAGAGCCGACAAGAATGGAGAGAAGATACAGCAGAATAATAATTATAATATGAAGAAGAAGAGGGAGACAAGGCTAAGGCCTCTTATGGCAGATGGAATACCGTATGAACAGGATGGGTGACAAGTCGGAGAGACGAAAAAGAAAGAGAAAATAGAAGCCAGAAAGAGAAAAAGAGAGAGAAAAAGAAGGAGAGACAGAGATGGAGAGAGAGAATGAGAGAGAGAGATGGAGAGAGAGAATGAGAGAGAGAAGGAGAGAGAGAGATGGAGAAAGAGAGAGAATGAGAGAGAGAGAGAGAGAGAGAGAGAGAGAGAGAGAGAGAGAGAGAGAGAGAGAGAGAGAGAGAGAGAGAGAGAGAGAGAGAGAGAGAGAGAGAGAAAGAGAGAGAGAGAGAACGCATTAGACAGAGAGAGCGCAAGAGAGAAAGGGAATCGTAGAATCTGCCTCCTCGACACTCACTGGGAAGCCATACAAGCGTCTCTCTCCGTAACTCTCTTGATTCCCCCCCACGCAACAATCGCCCAAAAGAACACCCACAATAGGAGCCATAATCCTAACCTAAATCAACTCCCCCTCCCCCTCCCCCCCAACACACACCCCAACCCCGTTCTCCCCTCACCCAACGACCCTCCTTCCCCTCTTCCCAACCTCATTACACAAGATCGCGAGTTTACTCCGCTATACTTATATATCCGGCATTCATATTAATGAAGAGAGTGAGACAGACACAGAAGGAGACGACAGAGAGAGAGAGAGAGAGAGAGAGAGAGAGAGAGAGAGAGAGAGAAAGAGAGAGAGAGAGAGAGAGAGAGAGAGAGAGAGAGAGAGAGAGAGAGAGAGAGAGAGAGAGAGAGAGAGAGAGAGAGAGAGAGAGAGAGAGAGAGAGAGAGAGAGAAAGGAATGAAAGAAATGAGTGTTTCGAGTGGTGGCGTCTCTCCTTCTGCTTGCATAACGAGCGGAAGAAATGACGAAGAAGGAGCAGGAGGAAAGAGGTGGTGGTGGTGGTGGTGGTGGAGGAGGAAGAGAAACGAAAAACAAAGAAGCCAAGCAGAAGAGCCAGGCAAAAGAAGGGAAGAAGATAAGAGGAGGGAGAGAGGGAGAGAGAGGGAGAGGAAGAGAGAGAGAGAGAGAGAGAGAGAGAGAGAGAGAGAGAGAGAGAGAGAGAGAGAGAGAGAGAGAGAGAGAGAGAGAGAGAGAGAGAGAGAGAGCGACCGAGACAGAAAGACCGCCAAGTGACTGAGCACACACGATGAATTCCCGAATGTTGAAAATAAAACACGACTTTCGATCCGCTAACGAGAACGACCGTAAGCGCGAAGGGCGATTCCCCACGACCCCTCTCATCCCGCTCCATCCGCCCCCCCCCCCTCCCTTTACCAATCCCTTCCTTACTTCATCCCTTCCCTCAACCCACGCCTCCCCATCGCTTTCAACCCCCATCCCCCACCCTCTTCTCGGGTCTTTAAAGAGGGAGCGACGACCATGGAGCGACTTCGGAGGATCGAGCGATTAGCGATGGCGATAATTGTAATGATAATGATAAGGGTTTGCGGACAAGAGGAAAGAGGGAGAGAGAGAGGAAGGGGGGAAAGAAAGAAAGAAAGAAAGAAAGAAAGAAAGAGGAAGCGAGCGAGAGATAAAAGAGAGAAACGACAATCGCAACATAGCTGACAACGAGACTGATAATAATGCTTATTACTGATGCTAATCCTAATCCTAGTACTAACAACCACACACTCCCAATCACATATACCTCCACTCAAGGGATCAGCGATAAGCCCAAATTCTCGCCCCCCCCCCCCCCCCCAAAAAAAAAAAAAAAAAAAAAAATCAACTACCAGCCTAAAAAGGACACCAACGATAAGCCCAAAGGAGGACCAACATCCCGCTCCGCCCGACAGCGAAATCCCACGGGGCGCCATTGAGGAAATGACAACAGTTCCGTCATGGCGTAAGGAAATTCAGATGTCATGAGCAGGGCGCGCAGCTCTCGTCCTGCCGCACCCTCCTTACCCCCCCACCCCCACCCCCCTACCCCCTCACGCGTGCATGACTCGGCATGATTGACAGCCAGATAGGAGGAGGGACGGACCAGACCACGGACGTCACAGGTTAAGAAATGGAGGGGGGGGGGGCATGCCAACGAGGAAGTAGGAGAATAAGGAGGAGGAGAAGGAGGAAGAAGAAAAGTGAGGATAGGTGGTGGTGGTAGAGGAGGAGGAGGAAGAGGAGGAAGAGAAGGAGAAATGATAATAAGAAAAAGAAGTGATAGCATAAATTCGACAAGACTCAAAAGACCAAGAGGCGCGTGCCACCTCCAGGAAAGGAGGAAGAGAAAGACAAAAAGAAAAAACAACAAAAAACAAAAAAATAATTTGCATAAAAAGGGTACGACCAAGACATGGCCCGGATGACAAAAATGGCGACAGCAAGAGAGATGAGAGGGTTTTAGAAAAAGAGCGAACAGAGAGTTGAGAGAAGGAAAAGAGAGAGAAAGAGAGAGAGAGAGAGAGAGAGAGAGAGAGAGAGAGAGAGAGATGGAGAGCGGGAACGAGAGAGAGAGAGAGAGAGAGAGAGAGAGAGAGAGAGAGAGAGAGAGAGAGAGAGAGAGAGAGAGAGAGAGAGAGAGAGAGAGAGAGAGAGGGAGGGAGAGAGAAAGAGGGGGGTGGAGGTACGTCCGCCATCACACTGTCCTCCTTTACTTCCTTCGTCTTTAACCCCTCCCCCCATCCCAATCTCTTTCTTCGTTTTCCTCTTCCCCTCCCCTTGCCCCTTCCCTCCTTCCATCACAACCTCTTTCATTTTTTCTCTATTTTCAATTCCTTCCTCACTCCATTTCCTTCTTCTAAGAGTCATTTCCTGAGATTTCTTCACGTGTCTTTGTCCATCGCGCAAGACGCTTAAGAAAATATTCAGGGAGGAATGCATGGAAGAAGAAAGGCAGAGAAATAAAGAAAGAAAGAGAGCAAAAGAATGAGAGATAGAGATAGAGAGTGAGAGTGAGAGTGAGAGTGAGAGAGAGAGATACGAGAGAGTGAGAGAGAGAGATACGAGATAGATAGAGATACGAGAGAGTGAGAGAGAAAGAAAATGACTGACGATGACACTGACGATGACGACGATTCCGCTCAACAGACCAATGGCAAAGAATAAGACCACCACCAAACAGCGGCCAGAGTCGACACGAGCGCGAGGCAAAGTAGCAGATAATGGAGGAGGGATCAAGGGGACCCAGAGCCACCTTCCAGGGCCGCGCCGGAGCTCAAAAGGTCTCGAAAAGGTCCTCCTCCTCCGACGAGCACGGAGGACACGTGGAAGCTTGGGGATTATTCCCTGCCCTGCCATCTCCTCTCCTCTCTTCTCTCACACTCTTCTCTGTCTTTTCCGTCCCCTCCTCTCTCTCGCTCTTCTTCCCTTCCCAAGCCCCCTTACTGTTCTTCTCGCTCTTATCAGCCCCCTCTTTTTCCAAACTTTTCCATCCCACACCCTCTTCCTTCCCCATTCGCCAGTTCCCTCACTCTATCAACCCCTTCCCCAGTCCCTCCATCTTCCTCCTCCCTTCCCTAACCTCTCACCCCCCCCCCGTCCCTAATCCCTCTCTCTTCCTTCCCTTTTATCCAACCCCTCTCCTTTCTTCCCCCTTCCCCACTTTCTCTCTCTCTCTCTCTCTCTCTCTCTCTCTCTCTCTCTCTCTCTCTCTTTCTCTTTCTCTTTCTCTTTCTCTTTCTCTTTCTCTTTCTCTTTCTCTTTCTCTTTCTCTCTCTCTCTCCCTCTTTCTCTCTCTCTTTCTCCCTCTCCCTCTTTCTCTCTCTCTCTCTTCCTCTTTCTCTCTCTCTTCCTCCCCCCTTCCGCCCGGGCGCCAAACGACGTTAGTTAGGGAGCTCCCTCGTCCCCGGCCGCCTTTGGTGTCATCTCGAGTACGAAATGACATTCTAAGGAAGCGAATTTGGTGATTTCTCAAAGATCCCTCAAAGACTTTAGGTGTCTCCATCTCTCTTTCCTACCTCTTCTGCCTCTGTTCCTTTTCCCTCTTCCTCCGTACTTCTGGAGCCTCGTCTTCCATTCCTCCTTCTCGTACTCCTCTCCCCCCCCCTCTCTTCTCTTTTTTTAAATTTTCTCCTCTCCTCTCTCTTCTCTTCTCTTCTACTTTCCTCTATCCGTCTCGCCGATCTAATGCTCATTCTCCATTTCCCTTCCTCTTCCTCTCTTGTATCCTTATTTCTTTTTTCCATCCATTCTGCTAATCCTTCTCTAAGACAGAGAGCAATAATAAAGAAAAGGTTCGCCTATCAACATATATCCTAATCATTCATCTCTTCTCCTTCTCCTTCTCCTCTCTTTTCTCTCTCTCATGCCCTTCTCGCTTCCCGAAGCAGACCACGGTTGGACGAGCAAAGCAAAGTGTTCAAGTCATGAGTCATGAAGTGTACACCCTCCCCCCCTTACTCCCCTCCTTCTTCCTCTCTCCCACCTCTCTTCACCCCCTTCTCCCACAACCTCCTTCCCATTCCCCTTCCTCCCATAACCTCTAACCCCTTAACATCCCTCCTTCTTTGCAGTCTCTCGCCCTCTCCCTCTACCCCACCGTCTCTCTTTTTCTCCCTCTCCCTCCTCCTCCTCTCTCAACTGACGTAAGCGATCGAAAGTGCCTTCGGAACACCGACAAGACAAATCGTACACGTCATCAAGTCATCTTGGCTACCGAATCAACTCGAAATCGTCTCGCCGATCACCGGGACAACCGCCGCGCCGATCACACCTCGCAGCATCGCCCAGGACAACAGCAGGACCTGAGTCACGGGCCTTTCCCATATATGGACTCTGCAGCGAAGGCCCGGGCTCGCTCTATCCTTGCTCTTCTTCTTCTTCTTCTTCTTCTTCCATCTCTAAAAGACTCATATTCTCTCTCTCTCTCTCTCTCTCTCTCTCTCTCTCTCTCTCTCTCTCTCTCTCTCTCTCTCTCTCTCTCTCTCTCTCTCTCTCTCTCTCCCCCACTCAGCACACATCCAAACAGATCTGACATATCCCGATTCCATACCTGCCAAAAAACAAGAAACTTGACCACGTGATATCATCACCAACCATCAACCAGACAACACCACAACCAATCCACAACAATCTATAAAAAGGGGACCTATTTCCAAGCGTGGCTGCTACGACGCGGTCCGGGCGTGGGCGTGGGCGGCGCTCGTGTGGAGGAGGTCAGTCCACCGCCGCCTCGCTACATCACCCATCATCCGAACAGCAATAGCCATATACAGACAGAACCCGTTTGTGGAGGTGAGGGGCTGGGGGTAGGGGTGAGGGAGGGGTATTGGGAGAGGGGGAGAGGGGGAGAGGGAGAGTGTGAGAGAAGGGAGAGAGAAACGGTGTATAATAAGGAGAGGGATAAGAAATGAGAAGGGAAAGGAGAGAGGGAAATGGGGACGAGATGAGGGAGATAAACATCAATACCCAAGATATGAGTCCATACGAGGGGGGATGGGAGGAGGAAGAGAAGGAGGAGGAGGAGGGGAGGAGGAAGAGAAGGACCACCCTCCTCCAATCCTGTTCGGATCCATTAGCCGAGCACTGAAAGGCCCATAGGTAGCAAATGGCACGTATAAACAACCACAGAAGAGGCTCGACGGCTGAGCAGCTGCAATTAAACCGATCTACTTCCACGGCTGGTTGGACAGAAGGGCAGAAAGGTAGACAGGGTCAACTAGGTGGATGAACAGGCGACTTCCCTTGCTCGTTAGGGGATGGCTGGGGAACGGAGGGAATGGGAGAGAGAGAGAAAGGAAGGAAGGAGAGGCAAATGGAGGGAAAGAATAATTGAGGAAGGAAGGGAGGGGAGGGGAGGGGAGGGGAGGGGAGGGGAGGGGAGGGGAGGGAAGAGAAGGGAAAGGGAGGGAAGCGAAGAGATGAGAAGGAAAAGGAAAAATGAGGACAGGCCAGCGGTAGGTGTAGAAGGAAGGTAAAGACGAAAAAGGAAGAAAAATGAAGAATAGAAAAGAGAAGAGATACGAGAAGAGAAGCAAGCGAGGAAGAGGAGCAGAGTAAAGAGGAGAGGAGAGAAAGAAAATATAGACAATCGAAGAAAAGAGAAGAGAAGCCAACAGGAGAAGCGAAGGGAAAACAGGGCGCAGGAGGAAAGGAAAAAGAAAATTAACAAACGAGAAGCGAAGAAACGAGAGGCGAAGAAAATAATCGAGAAGAAAAAAGAAGAGAAGAACAGAAGCGACAAAAAGAAGAAATGGAATGAAGCAAGAGAGAGAGAAAAGACAAAAGTAAACAAGAAGAAGAAGAAAAGCCAGGAAAACAAGCACAAAGAAAACAAAACAAAAGAGAAGTAAGCGAAAAAGAAGAAAAAGGAAGAAGAAAAAAACCCAGATACGAGCAGAAACGAGAGGAGACGAAACGAAAGAGACGAGCGAAGGGGAAGAGGAGGGAAGAGGAGGCCAGAGCGAGCCTAGACAGAGTGCCACCCTCCGACACCTGATACTTCTCTGCCGTCATTAAGTCAAACTCAAATCCAGACCTTCAAAACTTTCCCACACCAGGGATCATGGGACTACACTAACCCACGCTCATGAGGCTACACTAACCCACGCCCAGGTCCATGATACACCCATAGTCGTAATGAGAATAGTAGTGATAGCAGTAGTACACTAGTAAGGTTGGTAAGATCATAACATATAATAATAATGATGATAATAGTAATAAAGATGTTGATGATGATAATATTTATAATCATAATACCAGTAGCAATAACAATGATAGGTATATGTAATATTCAT
The DNA here is from genome assembly GCF_977035675.1 of Penaeus japonicus. Taxonomy (NCBI): domain Eukaryota; kingdom Metazoa; phylum Arthropoda; class Malacostraca; order Decapoda; family Penaeidae; genus Penaeus; species Penaeus japonicus. The sequence continues at coordinate 19,050,269 of NW_028234423.1, read as the reverse complement.
AATAATAATAATAATAATAATAATAATAATAATAATAACAGATAGATAGTAATAATAATAATAATACAAATAATAGTACCGGTAACCGTTACAGTAACATAACAATGACAACAATAATAAAACACTAATAATAGGCTGCAGTAAGCACTCCCCTCAAGCATCATTAAGATATATAGACATACATAACGATTGTATCGATGCCTACAAACAAATAAGCAAAACAAGCAAAACAAAACAAAAATACCACACCATTCCAACCCACAACCTCAACCAAGCCCAACCAAAACCCCCTAACGATTTACATACACAAACATCTTCTCCATCTCCCCCTCCCCCTTCCCCATAGCCCACCAAGATAGGCACAAACAGAAACAGAAACAAACAAATCAACAAGCGAAGCAACAGTCCCCGCCCGACCCTAAGGAGTAAGAGCATCTCCTTAAATGGTCAAAGGGCCACCCGGTGAGCGATGTATTCCGCGAAAGCGAAGAGTAATGTGGCACTGCCTGGCACCCTGGCGACGCTGACACCTGACACCCGGGTACCCACGCACACTCACTCACTCACTCACACATACATACGCTCACACACGCACGAGGTACGCGGGAGGGAAAAGGAAGAGGTGGATGTGTGGATGGATGGACGGATGGATGGATGGATGGTTGGATGGATAAATAGATAGATAGAGAGGAGGAGAGAGAATGTTTCAGTCGCAAAATATAAGTACTCTCTGATCAAGAGAAAAGGAAATAAAAAGAAATGAAGAAAAAACTGACAAATGAACAAACACAAACACACACACAGACACACAAAGAAACAAGACATTCCCCTAAACAAAAGCACAGGTCCTAATAAAAAAATAAAAAAAGATAAAAAAATCGAAACTCAATAAATAAAAACCACCAAACAGCCACACGATTGGCAACAAATTAATCGGCCTTAATTGCCTCTGTAATTATCACTATCACTTCTAATATCATCATAATCTGCTGCATCATTACCACACTCCGCACAATTAAATCCAAACTCACGCCATAAAACATCGGGCCGCAATCAACACAATGTTCATCTTCTGTCTCTTCTTCCTCCTCCTCCTCCTCCTTATTCTCCCATCTTCTTCATCCTCATTCTCTCTTCCCCCTTCTTCCTACTGTCTTCTTCACCTTTCTTCTTCTTCTCTTCTACCATGACGAGAAGAGAAGAGAAGAGAAGAGGAAGAGAAGAGAAAAGAGGAAGAGAAGGGAAGAAAATAAAAAAGAAGAGAGGCGAGGAGAGAGAGTGCGAGCCAAAGTCTCAATCACCTTCGGTTACAGTACACATGGTCGGACTCCTGAACCGAACCGCCCAGATTTCCAACCGACACTTTCCTCCTCTTCCCGTATTCATTTCGTATTCCTCCTCCTCCTCCTGCTCCTGTACGTCCCATATCCTTCCCTCCTTCACCATAAACCGTTACCTCCTCCTCTCCTCGCCTTCGTTATATATCTTTATCCTTATCCTTCTCTCAGTCCATCCACCTCACCTCCCAAATGCGGATCTTCTTTGCCTAACCCCTTCTCCTTCCTATTCTAATTTCTTGTTGCCTACCTCTACGTTCTACATACTGACTTTCCACGGCCACGTGGTAAGGTACCGGTGGCAACCAGGAGGTATAACCTTACCTCCCCCCCCAGCCCCTCCTCTTTAGTCCACCTACCATAAAACCTTTCCACCAATAACAAAAACAACTGTTAAACCAGTCAGCTCTCCCTCCCTCCCTCCCTCCCCCCCTGCTTTCCCTTCCCCCTTGAACTTCTCCAAGTTCCTACCCAACTGGAGATAGGGGGATAAGGGGATAGGGGGAGAGGGGGAGAGGGAGAGAGAGAGAAAGAGAGAGAGCAAAACCACCTAAACCAGGACAGCATATACTACACGCTCCTTCTTCATCAGTTGACCATATACAATACCTGCACCGGATATGCCAAGCCGCTGACCCTATGTTTACACACCTGTAACCTATAACTACCAACATCCTTACAAATTACAATATACCCCTCCTTCCCCCTCTCCTCCTACCCCACCCCTACACGAAATACCACAAGTTTGTCTCGTTTAGAATGAAAGCCATAACTCTGGCTAATAGGTATTTGAGTTAGAGAGAGAGAGAGAGAGAGAGAGAGAGAGAGAGAGAGAGAGAGAGAGAGAGAAAAGAGAGAGAGAGAGAGAGAGAGAGAGAGAGAGAGAAAAGAGAGAGAGAGAGAAAGAGAGAGAGAGAAAAGAGAAAGAGAGAAAAGAGAAAGAGAGAGAAAAGAGAAAGAGAGAGAAAAGAGAAAGAGAGAGAAAAGAGAAAGAGAGAGAAAAGAGAAAGAGAGAGAAAAGAGAAAGAGAGAGAAAAGAGAAGAGAAAAGAGAAAGAGAGAGAAAGAGAAAGAGAGAGAAAAGAGAAGAGAAGAGAGAGAGAAGAGAGAGAGAGAGAGAGAGAGAGAAGAGAGAGAGAGAGAGAGAGAGAGAGAGAGAGAGAGAGAGAGAGAGAGAGAGAGAGAGAGAGAGAGAGAGAGAGAGAGAGAGAGAGAGAGAGAATCAGCAAAAGGAATTAACCCACACCGCCTTAGAAGCACAGTTTGCAACCTAGTGATAGCAAATACAGGCCAAGATGCCCCGAGGGAAGGTAACAGGGAGGGACGGGGGGGGGGGGGGGGGCAAAGAGGGAGGAGGGGGAAGGAAGGGTGAAGGGAGGAACCGCATGGGCCGCGAGAACACCGATGAAGATAAGAATCCAGATAAACAGATATATGGATGGATAAATAGATCTACATCGATATACTTGTCTAAGCACTATATAGGCCCCGAGAGAAATGGAACAGGATAAGACTGGGCGTGTGAGAGGAGGAGGGAGAGGGGAGAAAGAGGGAGGAGAAGTGAGAAAGGAAGACAGAAGGAGAAGTTGAGGAGTTGATGAAGAGTGAGGAGGGAAGAGGAAGGAAAAAAGGGCATAGGGAGAGGACCAAATACTCCCCTCAACCTCCGGGGCAACTGGGCAGGGGAAGGGGCAGAGGCATGGGGACAAGAAGAGCCCTGAGGTGGAGGTGTTCACTGTCTGGTCGCCGTCTACGCGGTCCCCTCCACACGACCGCGTGGCAGCAACGTGGCCTCGACGGGGAGGGAGGGAGGGAGGGAGGGAGAGAGGGAGAGAGGGAGAGAGGGAGAGAGGGAGAGAGGGAGAGAGGGAGAGAGGGAGAGAGGGAGAGAGGGAGGGAGAGAGAGAGAGAGAGAGAGAGAGAGAGAGAGAGAGAGAGAGAGAGAGAGAGAGAGAGAGAGAGAGAGAGAGAGAGAGAGAGAGAGAGAGAGAGAGGGAGGGGGGTGAGGCCGTAACAACATTCCCTCTAAGGAGCTCTTTCTCTCTTTTTCTCTTCCTTTATTTCTCTTACTCGCTCTGTCACTCTCCCAAACCTCCATTCATTTCAGTCTCTCGTATAATCTCTCTCTCTCTCTCTCTCTCTCTCTCTCTCTCTCTCTCTCTCTCTCTCTCTCTCTCTCTCTCTCTCTCTCTCTCTTACCTCTACACAAGACAGACGAAAATAAAACTAAACGTAAAAATCAGAAATGCTTTTCGAAAGCAATGAAAGGCAGTTTGCAATTTCACTTAATCATATCATTCTATTATCAAGAGAGAAAGAGGTGGAAGAGGGGGTGGAGGAAAGGAGGGGAAGGAGGGAGATGGTCTTTAGGGAGGGAAGAGAAAATAAAAATGCGAACAAAAACAGAAAAAGAGGGAGGAAAAAAAAAACACAAGAATTGCACACATACACGAAAAAATAATGATAATAATAACAATAATAAATAGAAATAATAAAAGAATGAAGAGAGATCCGACGGAACTCACTGTCGACGACTGCAGGCGATCAAGCGACATGCTCCCGGGTTGTCATTACCTGAGAGAAGAACGGAAAACATTAGGCCTACATAGCTTGCAATGGCGAAAGGAAAAGTGCAATGCTCTGAATGCAAGGAATATTGCCCACCTCATTTCTACGACTGACCAGTAAAATCCATATTAGCAAAAATGTATGGATGGCTAAAAAAAAGTTTAAAAAAGTTAAAAAAAAATACATAAATAAAAAACAATCTCTGAAATACATACAGATAACAAAGTTAAATATATTGTACTGATCAAAGCAATTTTTGAAGTATAAAGCGCTAATTGACAAAAACATGAGTAAAATTCATATAAAACAATTACTTACATAAAAACAAATAATGTTTTTACAATGACATTGCATGCAATAACTTTTTCGATAATGGGAGACACATAATGAAGGAGATGGGAATAATAACTAAGCAATATATAATAAGAAAAACGCCTTTATCTTCCTAAAAAAATCATTGACGTAACAACAATGATAAAAATAAAATCATAATGATTAAATCAATAATGATAATAATAATAATAATAATAATAATAATAATAACAACGATAAAAAAATCAATCAGGAAAATCCGAAACAAAATATGGAGAACAAACCGAATCCCGCAACAACACGAAACCCTGATCATCATCCGCACATGATCATTCCCCGATCTCTTGCATAGAAGACACACACGGAAAGCCTATGTTGCAATCCCCCCCCCCTCCTCTGCACACACATACCCACATTATTTCCCTCCGAGAAAACGATTCGACAACTTCAGCGAGAGAAAGAAGTTCGGCAAGAGAGACGTCTGAAGAATTCCTGGTCGCCTCCACGAAGTTGGCAGCTCTCTCGCTTTTTCCAGTTTCAACTTCTCTACCTTGTTCTCCCTCTTCATGTTTTTTTTTTTCTCAATCCTCATTCTATCCATAGACATCAACACTTATGTTTTCTTTCTTCTTCTCCTTCGTTACTTTCTACTCCTCTCCCTCCTTTTTCTTTTCTTTTTTTTCTTCTTCTTTTCCCCTGTCTCCTCCACCTCCATCTCCATCTCGTCCTCCTCCCCTCTTGTCCTCCACCTCCTCTTCATTCCCTAGACACCGGTGACATACCTCTACGGTTGGCTGAACAGTCGTCGGGGATGACAAAATGGGTGGGGTGGGGGTGGGGGTGGCGGGAGCTCCGCGAATCACCATGCAAAAGAGGGAGTACGTTCGGGCCCTCCCTCAAGTGCCCCCCCCCCCCCGAAAAGAGCCTTCCAAGAGAACAACTTAAATGACCAACAGAGGGGAAACTCTCGACTGGAGTCTACGGGGAAACTTGACGGGAGGGTGAAAAGGGGGGAAGGGGGGTAGTAGGGGTTGGGAGGTGGGGAGGAGGAGGGCCAAGAAGGGTAAGGGGGACACGAAGCAAGAAGCATTACGCGCACAAACACAGAGCCTGACCTCACCGCCAGCTACCAACAGGACAAGAGGAACATAACAAGACAAGTTAAGTTTTACTCTTGCACCCCGTCCGCCACCAACAACTACAACTACAACATCACCACCTCCACCATCACATCCATCACCACAACCACCTCCACCTCCATCACCACCATATCGACCTCCTCCCCCCTCCCTCATCATGAGCCCCAGAGACGTTGTCGCGTCCACCAATTAGGAGAGCGTATAATCGCTTGCGGGTTCTGGGTTAACCAATTAACTCGGGCGTTCGCGCTTGCATACGGCGAGACACGGGGCGCCCGGGGCCTCATCTCGAATTCCGGCGGCGTCGCTCCCACGTTGCTTAAAAGAGCAGTGCATGTCCCTACGTCTTGGCCATGCTCGGCACGAAGGCTAAATAAGTCTTAAGACTACCTGCAGTTGCCCCCTCCCTCTACCTCCTCCCCTTCCCTCCACCTTGGCCTTGCCCCCCACCCCCTCTCCTCCAACCTCAGACTCTCGCCCTCCTCCCCCGCCTTTCTACCCCGCATCCTTTCTCGCTCTCGCCCTGTTCTGCCTTTTGGCTTCTCTCTCTCTCTCTCTCTCTCTCTCTCTCTCTCTCTCTCTCTCTCTCTCTCTCTCTCTCTCTCCACTTCTTATTCTTATCATCAGGAATAATGTGAGGTGACCCAAGTCTATTGGAGTAACGCAGAAAACAATGGATCCTCAAGATAAAACAGAAAAAGGGGATGGATCGAAAGGTCCGAATGAGAGGAGAGGGGAGGTCAGGAGAGGAAAGGAGAGAAGAGAGGAGAGGAGAAAGAGAACAAGGGCACCTCGACAAAGCCTCCTGTCCTGACCGCCGGCAAAGCCCAGCCGATATCCCGGAGAAATGCAAAAGAATCCGGCTGACCCGACTCACCTGCTGCTGCTGCTGCTGACATCACGGGTCCGATGGACAAACAAAGGAGTACGCATATCCTGAAGGGCCGCACCTTTGTTCCAACCCTAACTAGCAATATTAAACTAATAATGCTCAGGGTGCTCGTATTACGCCATTGGACACACGGACGAGTTTCTATCTATATATTTTTTGTCTTTGACTTTGGACTCGTATGGGGAACTATTCATTACATAATGTAATGTTTCGATTTTTCCATAATGTATATCTTTAAATATTGAGACTCGCTCTTTAAGAGCATATCTTAATAATTCAATAGACATTTAATCAATATCAATAAATAAGTTTCAGTTCTGGCGATACATACAATGAAGATCGACCGATATTCTGTGACCTTAGCTCAGTACTTAACAATAATAAAGCCTCCAAAACCAGCACTAATAAAACAAAACGGATTGAAAGTGAGAAAGAAAGAAAAAAAAACAGTACCAACAAACCACAGCCACTCTCACCAACCAAAACAACACTTGATGCTTGATGGAAGCACAAAACTCCAACCGTCACAAATGGCCCACAACTGTCCGTCACCATCTCCCCGATAAATAAATGATAACACCTTTCTAACCATGCAGCTAAAGTGGCAACGAGTGCCCATAGCCTGGTGGCACCAAACGACCTTGTCACATCGAACCGCGCTTGGAGAAGATTCGGGGCAATATATTGTGAAGGGTTGTTGTATGGCAATGACGGGGTGCCCGCGTTTCAATGCACTCAGGCAGTCTCAGGGAAGGGGAGGCACACGCACGCACACACTCTTCGGACGACAGAAGAGCGGGTTAGTTGTCGCCGTCGCCGTCGTCGTCTTTGTCATCGTCGTTCTTCTTGTTTAGGAGGGGGGGGGGATCTGGGGTAATGGTATCTGAACAAGTTTGCTTAGGGCTAGGTACTAATTTTAATAAGTACGGGTGGATTGAATAGATAGCGCGAATGAGAGGGAGAGGAAAGAGAGGGGAGGGGAAGGAGATAAGAGGAAAATAGGTGGAAAAGTAGCAGAAATGGGGTCGAAGAGGTGGGGGATGGGGGTGGATGAGATGAGATGAGATGAGATGAGAGAAGAGAAGAGGCGAGAGAAAGAGTGAGATCTGGCGAGAGACAGACGAGAAGAGAAGAGGAAACAAGAGAAAAAAAGAGACAAAAAGTGACATCATCACGAGCCATCACTATGACGTAGACCTCACCTCGTCTCCAGAATTAACGGCTGGATTCCATCACACATTCGCCTCGGCTCCTTGCCTGGTTAGTAAACGCACGCACGCACATACTCGTTTGGTTGTTTGTATACACGAGCGCACACACCGGGAATATGCATGTCTTCAGGCATATTATAGAGGACAATCTCTATCTCTATCTCTCTCTCTCTCTCTCTCTCTCTCTCTCTCTCGAACCCCCTCTCCTCTCCCCCCACACACTCTCTCGCACCTTCACAAACAACCGAACGCCCATTGCCGAAACGCAGATCACACCATAAACACACGCCAAAAACATCGCCGACCGTCCCAACCTAGAAACAAACCCGACTTCTCACACACACACACACACACACACACACACACACACACACACACACACACACACACACACACACACACACACACACACACACACACACACACACACACACACACACACACACAAATAAAATAAATAAATAAATAAATAAAATAATACAAAAAGAAAGAAAAAAAACACATAACACGCACACAAACACAAAATACACACGCACGAACACACACACAAACCCCCCAAAAGACAGCGAGCGAAGACAAGCCAACAAACAAAACCGAACACTGATTTTTAAGTGCGTCGCCGTCCCGTACCCTCCCCCCCCTCTTCGCCTCTCCATCCATACCCTTCTCCCCACTCCCCCCCTCCTGCTCCTTGTTCCCCTACCCACCTATGACCTCCTCTCCCCCCCTTCTTCGTGCCCCCACATCTCGGTTTATGGTAGCCGAGTCCCGATCTGCACCTCCAGCAGTCGTCCTCTACCTTTGATTCCCCTATCCTTTCTCTCACCTTGCATCCCTTCCTCCCTTTCTTTCTCTTTCTTTTTTCTCTCTCTTGCCGTTTTGTTTCTTGTTTTCAAATTCTCATTTCATTTCGCTGATTATCCTCATCCGTTACTGATAAAGTAAAAGTTGTATGCTTATCGAGAGTCTGATAACAGCGCAACGTCCAGTCCGACAAAACTCCTTTGGGCCAACTGCAACGTCGGCGAGAAAGGCCAACAGAAACCAAACCGTTTAAGCAACAGACTGAGAGCCAGCGTCGCCACATTTCGCGCCCGTCGTCCTCCGAAGCCGAGGCCGCACGAGCGCATCGGGACACTTCGCGGGGAAGGAGCAGAAGCCAGTCTGTTCGCGGGCAGAGAGAGGGTCGGTCTGCAGCGCTGCCAACCCGCCACCTCTGCCGCCTCCGCTTCCTCGCTGATGGCGGCCCAACGGCGACGGACAGGAGGCGCTGACGACGGCGAGCCCGTCCGACGGCCGCCGTGGTGTCCCGACGATCGGCCGTGGCGTCGTGGCGGCTTGCGACGGCGGCGGCGCGGGTGTGAAATGGGCGAGGAATGCAAAGTTGTCAGGATTGGCACCACTGTGGGCGGTCAGCCGGGTTGGTCACTTACCAGACCACTTACACCAGGCAGGAGGTACCACGTCGATACCCACACCACCACCAGGCGGGAGGTACCACACCGATACCCACACCTTCACCAGACGCCCGCAGGTGGCAGCTACCATACTAGCATTTGTACAGTACCTCACACGTCATTTGGCGGATACCATGTCTGCATCCCCGCCAACAACAAAACCCAGAGATACCTACTTCCCCCTTCTCTCTCATACATACCGACTTTTCTTCATCTCTTCATCTCTCTCTCTCTCTCTCTCTCTCTCTCTCTCTCTCTCTCTCTCTCTCTCTCTCTCTCTACTCCCTAAGCAACTATTATCACAAGAGAGCAAGCATCTCTCATTCAACGAATCCCCGTTGCTAATCCCACTAGGACACAGACCCGCGTCCAAAGCTGGTCCAACCGGCACCGCATCCGAGCAGAACAGCCTCCCACAGGAACCGGTGATGCGGGTTACATAATCCCCATCAACCACTCGAAACTGAATTCCCGTAGATCTCATCGTTCTCGTCGTGCGACTCTCAATAATTCTCGTCTGGCCCTTGAAAACACTCCACGGCGGAGGAATAGACCCCGCGAGCAAATCCACGTGGCACAGACAAGGTCAAGGGGAGGGCAGCAGAGTGCCACGGAAAGGCTGCTCGGGGCCACGGGGCACATGAAGGCGTGCGTGCGGAGACATACAATAAGCCTGTTTTTTTTCTCTCTCCCTTTCTTCCTCTCCCTCTCCTCCACACACTCACTCAGACACACACACACATACACACACACTCACTCACCCACTCCCTTCCCCCCTCCATCTCTCTTTCACTTTGAAAATCTCTAAAAAAAAAAAATCGAGACTAGCACAGTAACAGGGTAAACAAACACCTCGCGGCGCGAGTGAACTTTTCTCTCATTTCAATCCCAGAGAAGTGCGTAGCGGAAGAGAGAGAAAGGGAGAAAGAGGAAGAAAAGGGGAGAGAGGGAGAGAGGAAGAACACAGGAGAGGAACAATGGCTAAAACAAACATCAACACTCAACAACGGTGTTTCAAGCATGCTCTCGTTCGCGCTCATTCTCTCTCTCTCTCTCTCTCTCTCTCTCTCTCTCTCTCTCTCTCTCTCTCTCTCTTCCTTTCCCTGCCTCACCCCCCTCTCTGTGTTTCTGCCTACCTGTCTGTCTGTATGTCGCTGTGTGTCTCTTTCTCTCTCCGGCCGACAAGGTGGGAGTCACGCTTCCATTTTTGCCACGTCCGAATGAGCGCTTATTCTCTGATGTTAACTCGCCCCTATCACTGCACCAATATTATATATATATATATATATATATAATATATATATATATATATTATATATATATATATATATATATATATATATTTATATATTATATATATATATATTATATATATATATATATATATATGGGAGAGAGAGAGAGACAGAGAGGGAGAGAGAGAAAGACAGGGGGGAGAGAGTGAGAAAGCAAAACCGAAACAGTGCAAGCCGTGTTGACACATTCGTAGTTTTCCTCAACTCGAGCGGATTGCTCCTCGCGCCCTTGTTTGACCCCGGTGGAGGGTGGGAGGGAAGGAGGGAGATGGAGGGTAGGTACGACGTCGCCCCTACTCACTCCTCTCACCCTCTCTCTAGCCCTAGCTCCTTTCCCTCCTCTCTCTCTCTCTCTCTCTCTCTCTCTCTCTCTCTCTCTCTCTCTCTCTCTCTCTCTCTCTCTCTCTCTCAAGGTCCACTTAAACAAGGAAACCTAACAATTAGAATATTAATAAAAATTAAGAGAAAAAAACGCACCTGTCAACAAACACAGGCACAGAACTAAACAAACAAACAAACATCTCGAGGCAAACGCGTTTAAGAAAACTTGTTAAGGGGGAGGAGAGGGGGTAGGGGGGAAGAGAGGGGGTAAGGGCAAGAGGGGGTTAAGGGGAGGAGGGAGGAGGGAGGGGGAGGAGGGAGGGGGAGGAGGAGAGGGAGAAAGACTGGAGGAAGAAGGAGAAGGGGTGAGGGTAGAGGAAGGAGAGAGGGTAAGGAGTTGGAGAAAGAAAGGAAGGGAAAGAGGCAAGGAGGAGGAGGAGAAGGAGGAGGAGGAAGAGAGGGTGGGGGGGGGGGGACATACCCTCGTCGAAAAGCCGGCGTGACGCAAGGCAGGAGAGACAGGCACTCATTCACAGCTCCAGATAAGCGAAGCCGCGCAATAAGGGGAGCGGCGCAGGAGGTTGGTTGCCTCTGACGGCGATTTCCGAACGCCCGATGCGCCTCCAAGGAATACGGTCGAGCGACGAGAGCTTCCTATACGGAACTTGTGGCTGCAGGTTCCTTTGGACATCTATCTATCTATCTATTTATCTGTCTAGCTTCAATTTCTATCTCTCTATCTATCTATCTATATACATTCATACCCATGTAATTATACATATATAATATATATCTATTTATACTTCAATATGAGAGAGAGAGAGAGAGAGAGAGAGAGAGAGAGAGAGAGAGAGAGAGAGAGATAGAGAGAGAGAGAGGGAGAGAGCGATAAACAAACACACAAAAACCGCCAGGCCGTGACCAGCAGGATGACTGCAGGCAAGATAACCCACAACGTGAAACTAGAAATCAACTGGAAAAGGTCAAACTAACGTTATACAAGAAACATCAGCTCCGCCAGCCGCCTCACCTTCCCCGGGATTTCTAGTTTTCAACGCGCTCTTTCTCTCCTCTTGTTTTCGTGTTTATTTGTGTTTGTTTACACATCTTCTCCTCCTACTCTTGCTCCTCCTCCTCCTCTTCTTCCCTCCCTCTCTCTCTTTCGCCGCTTCCGTGATCAAAACTTCGCATCATTCTTATCTTTTATTAATTGCATATTCCTTCCCTTTATTTGTCACTATCCTTCCGACCAACTATAGAATAGGCTGATTAATATAGCACCAGTAAATTACGATCAATATCGACCATACCAAAGGAAAATAAGGTTTTAACAAAATCGACGCATTTTCGGGAGAGAGAGAGAGAGAGAGAGAGAGAGAGAGAGAGAGAGAGAGAGAGAGAGAGAGAGAGAGAGAGAGAGAGAGAGAGAGAACGAGGGGGGCGAAAGAGAGATTGATAGATAGATAGATAAAGAGACAAAAAATACGAGTGCATAAAATAACACAAAGCTCATCAATCACACAGAAACACAAATCCACCATTCCACAATGCCTCCATATAATCGCTTACCGAGACAAAAAAAATGACACAAACACTATCACAAACATTCTCTGCAGGGGGTTAATCCACCTTACCCCCCCCCCACACCACCACCCCCGGCCCACGTTAAGCCCAGCAAGCCAAGCCAAGCCACACCAAGCAAGCCCAGCAAGTCCAGCGAGTCAAGCCGCACCAAGCCCAGTCAACACACGTCACTCCCCTAAAGATGAAACCCGGTGTCAATGCGCGCCTCGCCCTTCGTAATCATCATTATCAACACTCTATCAACGCCCCTCTTTTTTTTTTCTCTCTCTCTCTTCCGTTATCATCATCATCATCATTTTTTTTTTCTTCTCATCCCCTTCAATTTATTCATGTATTCATTTGTCTTCCCTTTTCCTCATTTTTTCCCTCATCATCTACACTTTTATTTCTATTATCTTATGCCCTTCTCTTTATTCGCGTTTTCCTTTGTCCCTCTCTCCCTTTCCTCATTTCCCGTTCAATGCCTCTTATTTTTCCCCTCCTGCATTCTTTTTCTGTCATTCGCTCCTTATTTTCCCGTTTTTCCTGCTCTTCTCATTAAATCATATTCCCTTCCTCATTCTTCTCCTTTCTTTCTCCTTCAGTATCATTACCCCCCCCCCATGCATTCTTTACCTCCTCTTCTCTTTTCCTCCTTTCTCCCTCCAGCATAATTTTTCTCCTTCTTTCCTCATCTTCCTCCCTTCCCTTTCAATACCACATACATTAAATGCCAACGAGGTATGTTGGCCCTAAAAGCATCACAATCGGGCACCGCCAGTGACATGCCATGAGTGCCATCTCACCAGTACCATACCCTGAGATCCATGTCAACGGTGCCATGCTATGAGAACCGGATCACTAGAGCAATATCATGAGTGCCATGTCCACAGTGCACCATGCCATGAGTGCCACATCGCCATGAGTGACATGCCACGAGTGCCGCGAGTCCCGTCGACGTTGCACGAGGGCCAAAAGCCGACCGCAGCCGAGCGAGCGAGCCCCATGCCATGCCGGTCGGGAGTGCCACGTCGTCGCGGCGTCAGGCGGGCTCGGGATAGGATGCATTACGAGCTTCGGTTTCCGTTGCGAAGTAGGCCGCTCCGGGTTGGTTTCTTCTTCTCATCAGTATCGTCGTCAGAATCACTATCATTATCGTTATCCCTTGCCATTATTATCATTATTACTACTACTTGCTACTTTTACT
>NW_028234423.1:19024468-19034468 GCF_977035675.1 Penaeus japonicus | reverse complement strand
CAAAACTCGGCTCAATATCATTCATACAACCCTTCACATTTTACAACACTATCGGTGCTAGTGTCGCACATAAATCAAAGCTCGGCTCTAGTCTGTTCAGCCATCCGCGAATACACACGCCTTATCGCAACTTAAATCGCCTACATGTAATCCACAGCTAAATAAATAAAATAAATATCATAAAAAAGAAAAAATAAAAAAAATCCTAAACTCAGCAAAATCAATCGGAAACTACATGCGCTCTAATACAAGGAACAGCTGATTAACTACAACAGATTTATCGTCCGCTTTGAAGTCTTGTTTATGTCCTTCTTGCCCTGATCCTTGCCCAAGCATGTCGGCAGCTCTGTTTATCCGAATTTCCCACTTCCGGATGCAGAGTCACTCCGCTTTCATTATCATACCGAAGTCTGTGTCCATAATAGACGTATGTTTATGGTCATCATCTTCATTACTATCATCAATATCATCACTGATCATCATCATCATCATCGTCATCACCAACATCATTCTCATCCATCCTATCGTTCTTCGATTGTTGATTTAGCGATCCAAGATAAATATAATTCTATCGAACATGGCAATATATCATTTACCTATTCATATCATCAATTTTCGTTATATGTACCAACTATTATCGTATTTCCTTCCTATCATTACCACCTTTGCCTCCTTAGCAATCATTCCCACAACATCATCACCATATTCATCACTATCGCAATTACCAAAAATTCCCACCTATTGCGCCATTACAAGTCACTATCACCGTCGTCTTTACCTGCTGCGAAACCATCTATCTTTCCTCACCTTTCCGTCACTGTCACCATCGCCATCACCATCATCACCATCAGCGCGCCCTTCCCCCGCCGCGGACTGCCGTGTCGTGGGCTCCGTCGCGTGCGCCTCCGCCATCGCCAATGTTATATTATCAATTATCCGCAATAAATGCACCGTTTAATGACTAAATATCCAGATTACGGCTCACGCACAGGCCTCCTTGTGTGGACACTGCGGCCCCCTGGCGGAGTTGCAGGCACGCCAAGGACCCCTCGCCTCCCCTGCCTCGCCTCGCCTCCCCTCTCCCTCTTTGCCTTGGCCTATCTCCTTCGCTTTTCCTTGGGGAGTTGTCCGCCCTTGGCTGGCTCTTCTCATTCTAATTCTTCTCCTATTGCTATGTCTTTTTTAAACTCATATTCTCTCTCTCTCTCTCTCTCTCTCTCTCTCTCTCTCTCTCTCTCTCTCTCTCTCTCTCTCTCTCTCTCACTCTCTTTCTCTCACTCTATCTCTCTCTTTCTCCCTACCCGACGTTGGAACTACTTGGAAATATGATGCATTTACAAACAGGAAGAAACATATCCCTTCCACTTTGCAAATGCATCCTATCTCATTTCGAATCCCCCGTTTAGGTATTCATAAACAGACAAACAAACAAACACACACACACACACACACACACACACACACACACACACACACACACACACACACACTCATCTCATCACACTCCCTGCAAACTGTTGGCATTTCAACCTTGGATAATTACTATGTCTTACGTGTTAATTACAGTCTTGACTACAATACTCAAACCTGCAATTGCTCATGAAAATATCAATGACACTGCCGTAATTGCAATATTCCACCCTGAGTGTCCACGAACAATGTGTAAAGGTTAAGTACGTGAACGGCAATTGACGGCTTTGCCATAATCAAAGGTTTTATAAAAGAGAACGTGCCTCAAGCGCTACTTCTTGCACCATGACTACTACTGCTGCTACTAAAAATCCAAGAAATTTTATAATTTGTCTTTATTAATCAATGCCAAAAATACATGTATTTAGAACAGGCTCTTTGCCAGCCTTATTTTCTCTGCAGTAGAATTACGAAGGGTTGATTGAAAGGCCTAACCATTTTTATTCTATAATGGTAAATATAAGACTATAATTGTACAGCTTACATATAGAAAAGTACCAGGCCAACATTAGAAAACAATAACAAAAAAAAAGTGTGGACCGTGCGTACCTGTATCAAAGTATCGGGTCACACTCGCGCCAGCTAGCATGGTAGCGCCCCCCCCCCCTCCCTACCACCACCGCAGAGTAATGTGGCACATCGCTCAGGATTTGTTATGGAGGCACATTAACCACATTTCACCGCCGACTAATTTTTGTTCCGCTTATTGAAGGTTCATATTTTTTCTTCCTTTTTTTCTCTTTTTAAAAGGAGGGGGGGTGTCTAGGTCTACGGTAGGGGAGGGAGAGGGGGGGAGAGGGAGAGGGAGAGGGCAGAAGGGATGTTTTACTATTAGCACAAAACCCAAATCTCTCGCACCCTCCTGAACTTCATTTTAAACTGACTCTTCCATTATGCTTGTGCGCGCGCGCGCGCGCGTGCGTGTGTGTGTGTGTGTGTGTGTGTGTGTGTGTTTCAATGTAGCAGTAAAGTAGTGTGTCAACGCGCGTGCATGTATCCCATGTCAGTCCCGAAAGTACCTAAAAATCAAGGCTGCAAAGACATCGGACGGAGATAATGATGGATAAACTACAAATCGCACTATCGCGAATAGTAGTACCATCGCAAATAGCCTAACTAACTAAATCAACAAGAACTACCACCAACAGAAATAATAATCATAAAAATAAAATAACAATATCTGTACTACAACTTATACAACCGCTACTATCACCATCATCAATAACAACAACTCCCAACAACTCCAGTAAGAAGACATCAATACCGAAAACAACAACATAAAAAAGTAAAACTCATAATACAAAATACTCATCATATTAACAATGAAACAACTAAATAATGAAGAAAAACTAGTCTGTCCACACCGCAGTCCACCAGCCCCATCCATTGGCCGAGCGACTGGGTAATGAATTTGGAATCTGTCCAAGTTTAACCTATATAACAGAGCCAAAATGGGTAATCCACACCAGGTGATTAATCAGCGCGAACACGCCCTTCCCACTCCACTCAATTCGCTATAATCCACAACGGATGTTTTTATCATATTTTGTTTATGTCGCTCCACCTGATTTCGCCTTTACGTTTTCATTACTCGTCTCCGTCTGTCTGTCTGTCTGTCCACCTGATCATCAACTGCCTCCACGTTTCGTTCCTTACCTCGGTCCACCTGATCCACCTGATCCACGTCCCGTTGCTAGTCTCTATCTCTCCGAGTCAACCAAACTCAAGTAGCATTATGATAAAACACTCTTTCATTACCGTATATTGTGCCGCCTTCAACAGAGGCCGCCCATTCTCTCTAGCACCACTCCTGCACGATA
The DNA here is from genome assembly GCF_977035675.1 of Penaeus japonicus. Lineage (NCBI taxonomy): Eukaryota > Metazoa > Arthropoda > Malacostraca > Decapoda > Penaeidae > Penaeus > Penaeus japonicus. The sequence continues at coordinate 19,031,178 of NW_028234423.1, read as the reverse complement.
ATACGCCCACTCTCTCCAACACCACGCCTGCATCCTAGCCCGCTCACTCTCTCCAACACTACGCCTACACCCTAGCCCGCCCACTCCCTCCAACACCCCCCCCCCCCCCGGGCTGCCCTCTCCCCAGCACCGCCAATAGCCACAGGGAATGTGACCACTTCCGGCAACCTTAGGCAGGTACCTGCACCCAAGGCGGTAGAAGTTAGGCCTATCCACCTATTAGCCGTTACTCTAAATACCTACTATTCTGTCTACACATATGGAGGAGGAGGGGGAGGGGGAGGGGGAGGAGGGAAGAAGAGGGAGAGGGGGGTGAAATGAGCACTTGACGGAGATAGGAGGTGAAGTAGAGGAAGGGAGGGGAAGGGAGGGGAAGGGAGGGGAGGGGATGTGTGTGGGAGGAGATGTGGAGAGGGAGAGAACGAGGGAGAGAGAGAGAGAGAATGGCAGAGATAAAGAAAGATATAAAGAAAGAGAAAAAAGAGAAAGAGCGAAAAGCAAGAACGAAAAACAACAGAAACAGAAACTGGAAGGAACGCGGCCTGAAGGGGCAGGGGGAGGGGAGAACTTAAATATTTGTTCGCCAAGGTAACCTTAGGCCTATAAAGGGCAAACGGAGGCCATGGTCGATCACAAGTACTCACCCGTAGGCCTCCGGACGTCCAACTCACAAACACCGACGGACACATACCTGAAAGAACACATACAGCGATTAGAATTCAAGCCTCAGGTTTGAAAACAAAAACACAGAACAGCAACTCTTTCGAAATGGCGTAGACACACCGAGGGGAACACGACAGCAGCGACGGACGCTTAGTAACGGCAACGGCATAGGTTTAGACCATACGCAACTATATAATTATCGTAATAATAATGATAATGATGATGATAATGATGATAATAATGATAATAATGATAATAATCATGATAACGATGATGATAATAATAATGATAATAATAACAATGATAATAACTATAATTAGCCTCAACAACAACAAAAGTGCATCGAGACATAAATAATCAAATAAATAAATAACTACCAACAATCATCATTAACAACAGCAACAGCAAAATGTCTCAATAAAAATTGAGAGAGAGAGAGAGAGAGAGAGAGAGAGAGAGAGAGAGAGAGAGAGAGAGAGAGAGAGAGAGAGAGAGAGAGAGAGAGAGAGAGAGAGAGAGAGAGAGAGAGAGAACAAAGGCGATCTTCCACGCCCTCTTCTCTTCCTCGCAGCCGATTCCTTGACCTCTGACCTGGCACCGAGGGTCAACAGGCAAGACGACGAGGGAGAGAAGGGTGCCAACGACGGCACATCAACAAAGAAACAAACACGACACGAAGAGCAAGCACACAAACGAAAGATCCCTACACAACAAGTAAAATATACTCAAATAAATAAAGTCTCCGAGGAAAAATAAATAAATAAATAAAATCCTAAACGACACTGTGACATCCGCACGAGGAAAAGCACACCTGCTCTTGATTAATATAAGCAACACGCGCTTGGCAACCCGTGCAATGAGACCGGCATCGCGCGGGCATTCGTCCACGTCCTCAGTCTTGCTTTGCCTCGAGATCATCATCATCATCATCATCATCAGCACATTCACTATCATCATCGTCTTCATCATCGTCCAATTCCTTTTCCTTCTCTCTTTTCTTTTTTTCTCATTCTTTTTCCTCTTCTCCTTTCTTCTTCCTCTAATTCTCCTTTCTCTTTCTCTTTCTCCTCTTCCTCCTCCTTACTCTTCCCCTCCCTCCTCTCTACATCCCCATCATCACCGAACCAGCGAACCAGTTGCCATCCCCCTTGGCCTGTACAAGAGCTGAGCCGAACCCTTCGCAAAGGTCTCAACGGCTACACATGAACGCATTGGGCTATATTTTTATCTGATTTTTTCCATAGGTCCACGTAGAATATATAGTTTATGTAGCTGTCACTTTAAATATACACATACATATACTAATGCACACCCATCCACAGAGATAGATAAATAGATACATGAATGTATATCATGTATGCACATCGTTTTCACTATAAAGTAAAAACACGGCAATATCATGTTCAAAGAACACCTGTCTCGTAGTGCCAACACCTGTGCGATAAGGCAGAGCAATCAACATCGAGTCATACTTTGCATTAGGAATTATATATCGACGAAAGCGTGCGAACGCGTGGGCAACCACGCACACACACATACTCACTCACGTGCACAAACATAGGAATGCACATGAATATAAGAGAAAAAAAATAACAACATATGACAAAAAATAACTTATATTTACAATCAGTACTTAAAGTCAACAGTTCTATGGACAGGAATAAAGAATACCAGGGATAAATACATAAAGGTAAAGATACTGTCTATTATCTTTATTTTTTTTCTACATGGTCCTCTCCGTCGTCTTCGCATTGACGCATCCCGAGTCGCCTCGTTCTCGCATTGTCAATAAGTCTTTTACGAAATATTATTGGAACGACTGCCACGACCTTCGTCTGGGGGAAGACTGACGAAGGCAAGTGTACAATCTTTTTTTCACTATTACAGCATCGTCAGTCATTCGCACTTACGACGATCGTATCGGTACGGTGACCATGCCAATGACAAAGATTAGGGATACAGTTACATGTGCGACACATGTTACGATAAGATAGGTGTTGTAAGTGGCGCGTCCCCGGCGTCCCGGTGATGAGAAAACTGTGCAAACACCACCAGTCCCCCCCCCCCCCTCCGCCAAACGAGGCAGTAACACACACGAGCAACGAAGACCCTAATTAACACGGACAATACGAGACGAGCATAATTAACCTCTTTGTTTTTGGTGTTCCCCTGGAATGACTTGACGCGGCTTGTTCATCAGGAGTGACCCGCATAAGGCCGCGCATACACTTTAGATGATATCGTCACTCTTAAACAGAACTCTGTGCCTGTGTTGGTCTCTCACTCTCTCTGACTCTCGCTCTCCCTCTCGCTATCTCTCTCGTGTGTGTGTGTGTGTGTGTGTGTGTGTGTGTGTGTGTGTGTGTGTGTGTGTGTGTGTGTGTGTGTGTGTGTGTGTGTGTGTGTGTGTGTGTGTGTGTGTGTGTGCTCGCGTTTTTCACACCTGGTCACACCCACCCATTTACTTACCTTCCCCCTCCCCCTCCTTCCCTCCCAGACCCCCTGCCCCCTGGTTAGCGCGGTGGCTTGCCCTCCCGCATAAATCATGAGCATGACTCGGAATCTCTAAGCGAATGACAAAATGCTTTGATAGCAGTCGTTGCAGCCGTAAAGCGCGATCAAAATCTATCAGGGTGACTGGGCGCTCGTAATTCTCTCCTGTGCTCGGGAGACAACACGCAAATCACACCGATAATATATATGCGTTTATACACATACAAATGTGTGTGTGTGTGTATATATATATAATATATAATATATATATATATAATATATATATTATATATATATATATATATATATATATATATATATATGCATGAACGTGTATAATACATACCTATCTATCTATCTACACATATACATATACATAAAAAAGTATGTATGTATGTATGTTGTATTTATGTATGTATATGTATGTATGTATATATATTTAGTATGTATATTATATATATGTATGATATTTATGTGTATAAATAATAAATAAATTATATTATATACATATATATATATACATATATATATATACATATATATATATACATATATATATATACATTATATATATATATTATATATATATACACATATATATATTCATATATATATATTCATATATATATATTCATACACATATATAATATATACACATATATACATACATATCTATGTTTCCACATGTGGATAAATAGAAAGCGAGAGAAATAGAAGAGAGGAAAGAGAGGCGAGTGACAAACAGGCAGAGCAAGCAAGCAAACAAGGAAGCAGGCAAGCACAGCCGAGGAGCGCAAGAGCGATGGCGCGAGCGAGTGAGCGAGAGAGCAAGCACGTTCCGGCCCTCGTGGCTTCCCAAACAAATGCCAGGACTCATGAGAAGTCGTGTTGCGCCGTGAGCCCAGACTCATCGTCCTAACGACGTCGTTACGACTCGCTTTGACTTGCTTTGCCAGCGCGCCCGCCCGCTCCGTCTTACCTGGCTGCGGCCGCCCGGAACAACGGCCATTTACTCACTCATTTACCCTCCCCCTTCTCTCTCTCTCACTCTCACTTTCTCTCTCAGAAAATAAGAAGGGGAGAAGAAAACTGAACAAAACATATATTTAGTGAGGATAGGCAAGAACAGAAGAAAAGAATACCAATAAAAAAAACAAGGGACGACTGAAAAACGTGAGGAAGAGGAGGAGGCGTGGAAATAGAGGGGGAGTAGGAAGAGAACAAAAAGTAGGATGAGGAGGAGTAAAACACGGAGGAATAGGATGAGGAAGAGGATAAAGGAGGAGAAGTGAGCGAGAGGACTATCGTCTTCCTCACCCTTTTCTGTAATCTTGTATGCACCTCGGGCACCCGATAAAATAATTTTCACCTCAACACTTCAGCAATTCTTTTCCTCTCACTTTCTTCTCTTCTTTTGCCGCGTGTCTCATTCTTTTTCCTCACACCTTCTCTTGCAGGACCTACTCTACTCTTCTCCCTTCTCACCCTTTTCTCTTCACATCTCCCTCACACCTTCCCTTTCCTCCCCTCTCATACCTTCCTTATCCCTCCCTCTCCCCCCCTCCCCCGGCGATGCAGAGCGCGCCCCTAGATGCGCCAGCTCCGTCATTTCCTCCCCCCCCCCACTCCCAATCCCGCGCTGAACGCCTTGATCGTCGCTCCGTCCCGGCCGGAGTCGCCCAGCGTCACTCTACACCCGAGATTACTGTCATTTGGCCTTTAGTTGCGACTGTCGAACTCGCGCTTCCAATGTTCCGCTGGTCGAGCGCCATCTCCCTCCCTCCCTCCCTCCTCCCGCTCCCATCCTTCTTCCCCCTCCTCCCTCTTTACCTTCTCTCACAGTTTTGCTTCCACGCGTTTGTGCTCTTCTATTTTCTTTCCCTATTTTTTTTTGCTAGCACGGTGTCTCCTTTTGACTCTCATTCATCATCTGTGCCTCCGTCTGGTCCCCCCTCTCTGTCTCTCTCTCCTTTCCTTTTTTACTTCTCTTCTTTCACGAAGTTTGTCTCTAACCTCTTTCATCCCAGGTCCTCCTCGTCCTCCTCTTCTTCTTCTTCTTCTTCTTCTTCTTCTTCTTCTTCTTCTTCTTCTTCTTCTTCTTCTTCTTCTTCTTCTTCTTCTTCTTCTTCTTCTTCTTCTTCTTCTTCTTCTTCTTCTTCTTCTTCTTCTTCTTCTTCTTCTTCCCCTCATCCTCCAATCCAACCAACCACCACCCATCCCTCTCTCCCTCCTCCTCCCCCAACAGACCGATCCGGAATGACCCTCATCAGGCTCGAGTGTACTTTCGTGGTCGCTTGTAACGTATTATGACGAAATGTAATATGATGAGACTTTATGTGATATGATGATATATGATGTGGCAATATGTAACAATATGTGATGTGATGTGTCATGAGATGCGATATGATATTACGATAAGTGATGTGATGTCGAGGCGCTGTTGGTGGCTTTGGTTGGTTGGTGTTGCACATGAAGAAAAAGAAAATACAGACAGTAAACGAGACTGCGAAAGTGAGTGAGTGAGTGAGAGAGAGAGAGAGAGAGAGAGAGAGAGAGAGAGAGAGAGAGAGAGAGAGAGAGAGAGAGAGAGAGAGAGAGAGAGAGAGAGAGAGAGAGAGAGAGAGAGGGAGAGAGAGAGAGAGAGAGAGAGAGAGAGAGAGAGAGAGATGGCAGATGACGGCGATGAGAAAGAAAGAGGATGATGAAACGAAGGTGACAAGGAGAGGGGGCGGGGGATCAGACGAGGGAAGATGAAACGACAATGAAAAGGAGAGAAAAACGACGAAAGGACACGAAAGAAGGGGAAGGCAGGTATAGGGGTTGAAAAGAAAAATATAAAGTTGCAAACCAGACGGATGCGGACCAGGTGAAGGTAAAAAAAGTCACCGAAGGCCGAGTCAACAACGGCAAAAAGGCTAAAGGGGGTTGGGGAGAGGAGGAGGGGGAGAGGGGAAGAGAGGGAATTGGAAAGGGAGAGAGGGAGTAAGATAGGGGGGTGAGGGAGAAGGAAAGGAAGAGAGGGAGAAGGAAAGAGGGAGGGGGAGAGGGATGGATGGAAAGAAAGAGAAAGAGAGAAAGAATGATAGAAAATTAAGAGAGGTAGACTGGGCGAGAAGGGGTTAAAGAAGAGGATGAGTGAGCTAACAACGCGCTTGTTTTGCCACCCACAGCATCGGAGTGATGATCCGGAAAAAAACAAACGTAATGGCAGACAGAAAGACGGCAGGCGGACAGAGGGACTAGTCCGGCAGACGCACCGACAGACAACACAGCATCCGAGCAGGAGAGAGGACTATAGACCCGAGACGGACTTTGGGACGAAGGGAGGACAGAGGAGCGGTCGGGATGGAGGGATAAAGGGAGGGAGGGATGGGAGTCGAGGGAGAGAGGGAGGGGAGGGAGGCAGCAGACAGGCCGAGCACATAACCAGCGGCCGGCCCGGGGCGATGTGAGAGTGTTTACTGATCCAGCAGCACACTTCAACCTCCTCAGGTGAGCCGTCCCGCCGCCACACCACCACCGCCATGCTGCGTCTCATCCACCACCCATCCGAC
>NW_028234423.1:18976968-19009468 GCF_977035675.1 Penaeus japonicus | reverse complement strand
TAAATAAATATGTATATATGTATATATACGTAAGTACAATTATATATATATATATATATATATATATATATATATATATATATATATATATATGAGAGAGAGAGAGAGAGAGAGAGAGAGAGAGAGAGAGAGAGAGAGAGAGAGAGAGAGAGAGAGAGAGAGAGAGAGAGAGAGAGAGAGAGAGAGAGAGAGAGAGAGAGCGCAAACAGCAGCAAATAAAACGCCAGGATCAAACGCCTCATTCCGCTCCAGGTATGATACACCCTTATGCTTTAAGTCCGATCCCTCCTCCTCCCTCCTCTCCCTTATGCTTTACAACGATCCCTCCCCTCCCCTCCCCTCCCCTACTCCCTTCAACACAGATACTTACCCTCAGAAGCTCGTAAATATTTGCCCAAAAATTGTATATCCATCACACAATTCCAGGATTTCGTACCCCTACCCTCCACCATGCCAGCCCCCTTCCTACCAACCTTCCTTTTCCTCAATCGCAGTACTTCTTGATACTAATTCCACCTGCACCTTTCATCTGCTCCCCCTCCTCTCTTTCCCCTCCCTCCACCACCTCCTCTTTCAGCCTCCCTTCAACCTTTAACCTTCCCCTCTTCCCCCTCCCCCCCCTCTCTGAATACAAGGCGTTCCCCTTCTCTTTCCAAGACATTTCCTATGGTTACCCGGCTCGCCTACCCCCACCCCTACCCCTCCCTCCCTCCCTCGGACTCTCCTAGGAAATGCCGAGCATCTCACCATTTTGAGGGAGGGAGGGAGAGGGAGGGGGAGAGAGAGAGGGGGAGAGAGAGAGGGGGAGAGAGAGAGAAGGAGAGAGAGAGAGAGAGAGGAGAGAGAAAGAAGGAGAGAGAGTGAGAAGGAGAGAGAGAGAGAGAGAGAGAGAGAGAGAGAGAGAGAGAGAGAGAGAGAGAGAGAGAGAGAGAGAGAGAGAGAGAGAGAGAGGGAAGGGGGATAGAATAAAGAATAATCATATGCTTGGACTGTCAATATACCGTGATTAAAACAGCGATGCGTAAACAACATTACGTATGATTAAGATCGCATTACCGAATAACTGATGCAATACATTGTGTGTGATGGTAAAGATACAAATCATACTGATAATGACTAGATGTAATTACTTCCTCAAAGACGTCCTCTCCGATATCACAATAGTAATAAACATAGTGACAATAAACAATCATTTCATCACAAATAAAATCACTAGAAACATAAATATTCATGACTTGCTACTTCTGAAATGAACCACAAGATAATACTAATAATAATATAAAATAATAATAATCACAATCGTAATAATAACAATAATGATGATGATGACAACTGCCATAATAATAATGGAACAACCACATTAACAATTATATTCTCATTACATACATAAGGGTTACGAAACCTAAACTTAAGCGTAGAGACTGAAACCTAATCAAAAGTGAAAAAAACAGCAATAATAAAACAAAAAATCAAAACAAACCTAATCCGATCCTAAACGAAACCGAAGTCAAACTCACTATTTGTGTTTCATTTTTTACGCACAGGAACGAGTTGCATCTCGAGAGGGCGTCCGATAAGTCGGTCGGTCAGTCAGTCGGTACCTGTCACGCGTAATGAATGCGTCATCGCACTGTCTGTCACGTCAATCAGCCTTGTAGTGGAATGACTCGCTGCATGTCGTAAGAAAAGGGGTACGACTCACAAGCCAAGTCACTTCAGAACACATAGATCACTGCCTGTCACGCTTGAAACAAAAAGAAAATAAAAAAAAGTCTCCGGACCCCGTCACCAGGGCAATCAGGAGCGCCACGGAGGCGATGCGTTGCACAGCAAGACGATTCACGACATACAGCGATGTTTACTCGACGTCACACCCTCTCTGGTCCAGATCGAGATAGACGAGTCGAAGTCGAAGTAGGGACGCGGTGCTGGAGAAGGCCGAAGGGCAGAAGAAAGGGGAGAGAGGAGAGGGGAGAGAGGAGAGGGGAGAGGGGAGATAGGAGCGAGGGAAACGGGAGAGGAGAGGGGGAGTGAAGAGGGAGGAGGGGGAGAGGAGGAGGGAGGAAAAAGGAAAGAGGGAGGAGGGGATAGGGGAGAGAAGAGGAGGAACGGGGTGAGGAGAGAGACGAGAGGAGAGTGAATGAAAAACAATTATAAGAACAAAGATTTAACAAATAAATATAAAAAGCTTAAAAAACGTAAAAAAAAAAAAAACTGAAAATGAATTACAGAAAACGAAACAAAGACGTTACTACAAGGTTACCGTAACATGAGTCACGTGTCCCAAGAAACGCCTCAAAGAAAGGACACGTGCTCGATCCACCTAACACACCGAGGGTAGGAGTGGGGAAGGGGGAGGCTAGGGGTGGAGGAGGTGAAGGTGAATTTGGGGGAAGGGAGGAATAGTAGGCCGGGAGGGAGCAGGCAGGGGAGGGGAGGGAAGGGGAAGGGAGGGAAGGAGAGGGAAGGAGAGGGAAGGGAGGGAGGGAGGAAGGGTGGAAAGGGGTCAATCACAAACCACGGAAACATGATCGCGCTCCGAAACGACCACCTTCACGACCACCAGTGCCCATTGTGCCTACGACGACCACCGCCGCTCTCACGCAAGACCAAGGTTAATAATGGTGGAGGGGAGGAAGAAGAGGGGAGAGGGAAGGGGGAAGAAAAGCGGAAGGGGCAAGTGAGAGGAAAGGAGGTAGAGGGGAAGGAGATGCGAGCAACAAAGGGGGAAGGGGAGAAGTGAGGAGAAAGAAAATGTTAAAGGGGCAAGGGAAAAGGGAGGGAGGGAGTGCACCGTGCAACACTTATGCAACGAATCGACTCCTAGAAGACCCGCAACAGCCCCTATCTCCACCCCACCCCCAAGAGAAAGAAAGAAAAAAACAACGCATCTTCCAAGACCTAAAATACGCTCCTCCCCCGGTACAAGATCTTTCTTTTTCCTCGATCCGATTCTATTACAAAACGAGGTACATTTGCCTCTTGGATGAGAGGAAGGAAGAAGGCGGGGGGAGAGGTTGAGGGGAGGGTGTGGGGTTAACACACCTACATCTTCGCCATCATGATTTCAATTATTCTTATTCCTCTTCTTCGTCTGTTCTTCACTTTTAGTTTCCTTCTATTCCTCATATATATCTTTCTCTTTCTCTTTCTCTTTCTTTCTCTCTCCCTCCCAGCCTCCCCTCCTCCTTCATCCCCTCCTACCTCACCACCTCCTTCGCCAACCAGGATACCGGAACAGAGACAAAAAGAAAAAGAAAAAAAAGGCAAAAATAAAATAAAGAAATAGGAGCCCGTCCAGAGCATGATTCAGAGCCCGGATAAAAAGGGAGATGGAGACTGGGAAGGAAGGAGGGGAGAGGAGGGGAGGGAGGGAAGGCGAGGAGATGAGGGAGAGAGGAGAGAATGAGGAGAGGGAAGGGAGGGGAGGGGAGAGGAAGAGAGGAGAGAGGGAGAGGGGAGAAGGGGAGGGAGAGGAGAGAGGAGGGAAGAAAGGAGAGGGAGAGGGAGAGGAGAGAGGGGAGAGAGAGGAGAGGAGGGAGAAAGGAGGGGAGAGAGGGGAGAGAGAGGGGGAGAGAGGGAGGAGAGAGAGAGGAGAGAGGGAGAGAGAGAGAGAGAGGGAGGGAGAGGGAGAGAGGGAGAGGGAGAGAGGGGAGAGAGGGAGAGAGGGAGAGGGAGGAGGAGAGAGAGAGAGAGAGAGAGAGAGAGAGAGAGAGAGAGAGAGAGAGAGAGAGAGAAGAGAGAGAGGGGGGGTAGGAGAGACGAGAGGCGAGCCCAGGGTACGTGCGGCATGCCCCAATTAACCCTGGAGGCGCGGTATTGCCCACATTACTGACATTATCTCGTCTCACCTGTTAGCATTCTGTCCCGCCACGCCACTGCACACTTGTCTTGCACCCATTTTCTGCCCTCCTTCCCCCTTCCCCCTTCCCCATATTTTCCCCCTTCCTCTTCCTCGTTCCTCTCCCCCTCCCCTATCTCTCCATCTCTCCTCCCTCTCTCCCTTCCCGATCTCTTCTCTCTCCCTCGTTCCCCCCCCCCTATCATCCAATCTCTCCTCCCTCTCACTCACCTCCCCACTCCCATACCCCCACCTAAGGAGGCCCATTCCCCCTAGCCTCAGGAAGAAAAGGTGCACACACGCCCATATTTGGGGCGGCTACGGCTCACACCTCCAAGTCCAGTCAGACCCTTTCCCTTGGGTCTACCTTCCCCACAAAATAGAAGGATGATAGACAACGATAAATCTAAAATAAATGGGTAAGTGATTAGACAAAATAGCGAGTAAATAACAATGACGAGCAAAGAATAATAGGTATATAACCATGATAATTAGAAGAAAGATATATTGGAATGGCCAAAATAATTACTATAGTAACAACAAGAACGACGCAAATAAAAGCAATAACCCTTCCACGCGAGAGTGAGAGGAGAGAGAGAGAGAAGTCATCGGCACAGTGCAAGACAAAATCAGCGATGAACAAGCAAGAACAGAATATAGCGAACAAAATAAACAACCGCAGCGAAAACGAATCACAATAGACAACGGAGCAGTAGAAGAAAGAAAGAAAGAAAAAAAAACTCGACTCGACTCGGAGCATAGATGTTATCCGAACCGAATTATATCAGACTCTCGATCGCCAGTTTACACGGATGAGTTAACCGGACTCGCCACCATCATGACTGCACAACACGGTAATCATGACCCGGATACGGTAATCACAACCGGACACATTGTAATCACAAACGGACACGCGGTAATCACGGGAATGCAAACCGGAAACATTAATATGAAAGGCGCCGATACAATATAATAAAAGAACTTGTAGTCCGGGATAAACAAAAAATCAAGTAATCAACACAACAACCGTAACTGATGATTTCCTCTCTTTGCCAGACCGGCAGCACCGCGCTGAGGGCTTGAGTCTCGGTTAACCGAATCCGTAAGAGAGAGAGAGAGAGAGAGAGAGAGAGAGAGAGAGAGAGAGAGAGAGAGAGAGAGAGAGAGAGAGAGAGAGAGAGAGAGAGAGAGAGAGAGAGAGAGAGAGAGAGAGAGAGAGAGGGGAGAGGTGTGTGTTTGTGTGCGTGTGTGAACGAGTGTGTGCGTGTGTGAACGAGTGTGTGCGCGCGTTTAAACGTGTATGTGAGTGTAGGATACAGGGACAAGTTCTTAGCCGCGACCGGGACACCTGTTAACCGGACGGAGTGTGTGGTGGGGTAGGTGCTGGTGGGGGGGGGGTGTAAAGGGGTGAGGAACAGAGGATGAGTAATGAGAAAAGAAGTGTGAGTGAGTTGAAACCCGCCCCGCGTCACTCCTCACACTTCAACCAAGAGGAGATGTGATAAGCTAACCCTAATCGCTCTGCTCCTCGTCTTTCTCCTTCCTGTCTTCTTCTCTTCTTTTTCCTTACTCCTCCTCTTAACCTCCACCTCCACCTCCACCTCCGCCTCCACCTCCACCACCCCCTCCCCTTACTCTCAACCTCCATTCCTCCATCTCCCCTCCTCCTTTCTCTTTCTCTTCTTCCTCCTCCCCCCTCTCCTTCCCCATTCCCCCTTATCTCCCACGGCTGCCGTATGTTTACCACTGTCCCGCATAGGGCCAAGGCGCAAGGACACGCCACAGACATGGGCGAGACAACGGACTGGTGGAGGATAGGGGGGGGGGGCGTAAAGAGATAGAGGAGGAGGAGGAGGAGGAGGAGGAGGAGGAGGAGGAGGAGGAGACGAGAGAAGGAGGAGGAGGACTGGGAAAAATTGAGGGAGGAGTAGAAGGAGACGTTGAAGGAAAAGGAAGTAGGGGGAAAGGAGGAGGTGAGGGAAGGAGTCGGAGCGAGGTAGGAGGGAGGGAGAGCAAGCGGGAAAGTGGAATTGAGAGAAAAGGATAATGGAGGAGAGCGAACGGGGGTACAACACGCTCGTCAACAGGAGCTTCTCCCCCTTGTCCCCCCTCCTCTCCCCTCCCCCATCCTCTTCCTCTCCCAACCTGAACTTTACGTAATGTTTAACGTGTAAGTGTGTGTGGCCACCGTGTCAAGAGGTGGCTGTGGCGGTGGCGGCGGGGGGAAAGGAAGAGGAGGGGGAGGACGACGAACAGGAATAAGATGAAATAGAGAAAAGAATAAAAAAGAGGAAGAGAAAAACGTGGAAGACGAAGAGGAGGATGGCGAGGGAGGAAAAACATCCTAAGCACATTGGGGTTGAAACTAAAAAATACAGGACAAAGGATAGAGGAAATGATAGATAAAAAAATTCTAAAACCATACCACGATTCAACATAACAAACACACAATATCCAAATAAAGCTCAAATAAAAAAAGTTTATCTAAATACAAAGCCTAATGAAGCTCCTAACTCAGTTAAACATCGTCATCGTCATTGTTTCCCTCTCCTTCGTCATCGCCTCCATCTCCATTATCACCATCATCGTCATCCTCTCTATCTCTGTCATCATCGCCATCGTCTCCATCCCCTCAAGTCACCCAACATCGTTATAACCTCCTCCTCCTTCGTTGTCCCCGCCATCTTCGTCGTCGTCGTCTCTATCTCCTACGTCGTCACCATCATCGTCGTCTCCACAGTCGTTGTCGGTCGTGGTCGTGGTGGTGGAGGAGGGAGCGATCGCCGCCGGGCCGTCGTTCCCATACTTAGCAACCAGAACAAAGATATGGGCGAGGGATGGGACACTAGGAGGGAGGAGGGAGGAGGGAGGAGGGAGGGAGAGGGCGAGAGGAAGGGAGGCAAGGGGAGGAGGGGGGAAGAGGGGAAGGAGGGGGGGGGGAATTGTGGGAGGGAGGAAAGAGGAGAGAGAAGGATAGAGGAATGGAGTGAGGAAGGGAAGAAGGGACGGAAGGAAGAATAGAGGGAACGAAGGATAGGGGCGCGAGGAGGAAGGGAGGGAGGATGATGGGAGAAAGGGACAGGAGGATGGAAGGAGGGAGGGGTGGGGAGGGCAAAGGAAAAGAGGAGGAGGAGGAGGAGGGGGGAGGGAGGGTCAGGGAAGAGGGCAGGCGGTGGAAAAGGCAAAAGAACCGGACTTCACATCCAACACGCCAACAACAGCGACGACGGCGGCCATCGACAACCCGAGAGCGAAAGAGAGAGAGAGAGAGAGAGAGAGAGAGAGAGAGAGAGAGAGAGAGAGAGAGAGAGAGAGAGAGAGAGAGAGAGAGAGAGAGAGAGAGAGAGAGGAGAGAAAACAAGACTAAGAATTGTATAAACAGAGAAAGAAAGAGGAAAATATACAAGAAAAAACATACTCGGATCGTGGGTTCGCAGGAGAGCTCGCTTAAAAAGATAATGAATCGTTCGTGACGGCCGCTCGAGTTTCCCCCGCTTAAAAATCGCTGTTAACCAACACCGGAGGAAAACGCCAATCACGGTATTTACAAGACGTGGCAGCAGCAGCATTATCAGCCCCTCCCCCCCTACTCCTCTGTCCCTGTCCCCTCCCTCCTCACCCACCTCCTAAGCGAGCTACCGTCCGGGAGCGTCGCATTAAAAGGTAAGCAAGTGCGTGTGGAGGGCGCTTCCTAAGCACCGAGACCGCCGGCTTAACAAGGGTATGGGCAAACGAGCGTCGAATGTAGTTAATACCAGGGCCAGGTGGAGGGTTCGCGGGCTCCCCCAGCCGGAGGTACCTCCCCTCGGCACGAGAAGCGAGCATGAGAAACTTTTGTTAAGAATGTGGCCGCTAAAACTCTTCCCAGGCGCCGCCAGCCACCTCATCTTGCCGGCCTTTATTCTCAGCGGCGGGAGGACGCACGCGGCTCAGGCCTCCGACAGCGCCTCCGACAGGGCGTGCCTTGGCCCGCAAAAATACGTCGTGGCTCGCCTTGAAAGGCCGCGAGGCTGCATGGAAGAATTCATCTTGTACCTCCGTCAACGGGGCGCGTAGCCGACGCGCGGGGGAGAGCACACCAACTCTAGTGCTGCCTCTGTGCTTTATGACGGCCTGAAGGGCGGATCCCACGCCCATACGCCCGTCATAATGACCGCCCTTTTGTCCGCGTGGTCCGACGGCCCAAAGTCCCGTGCGCGGCCGCCTGCCCGAGGGTTACGCCGGCCGGAATGTCGGGAGGCCTACAGGCAAGGCAGCAAGAGCGGCTCTGGCGGACAAGTGACAATCATTTGACGGCTCTCGTGGCAAGATAGAGCTAAGCGGATCACGATGTTAAAGCCCCCTAATGTGGGATTTAATCATTAGATTTTCGACTCGGACGCGCGTCGGCCCTTGTCACTGTGACGACCCGTTCGACCCTCATTATGGCTGGGCGTGGAGACAGCCATACAATCCACTGTAGGACTGTTCCTCATTATTCCCATTTCCTGGGCGCTGCTGCGGCTGGGGCTGCACTCGGGCCTCATCATCAATGCAAACACGCCGCTCTTTGCACATGTCACCACGGCTGTTAGCGGTGGCTCGTCGCCGCCATCATCATCAGCATCACTTGGACTCGCACCGGGCACCTGTCCTTCAGGTGAATGAGGAGTTCATCCGAGTCAAAGCCCAAGCCAAAGACTCCCCCCCCCCACTCATTCCACCCTGCACGCAAATACACATACAAGAACCACTCAATAACTAATACAAAAGGATTCCATCTCCCATCTAACCTCACCCCACCCTCACCCTCTCCCCTCTCTCCCCCCTTGCCACCCAATCAACCCCTCTACCCCATACTTTATCTAACCCCCTCTTCAATCCTTCCTTCCAATCCTTCTACCCTCCCTCCCTCGCTCGCTCTCTCCCCCCTGATCCCCGTCCCGCCATCCCCTCCTTCACCTGTGAAACTGTTTACCAACACTTCTTCCTTCCCTCCGCGGCCCGGCCTCGCCCGCCCGCAGATGCAAATAAGCCGATAACGACGGCAGGGCGCCCGAGTGCGTGGCCGCGCGCTGAGGACGCGAGCAAAGTAAACAGAAATGCAAGAGCTTTTCCTTCTCGTGTTAATTGCTCTCCGCGACGAAGTCCCTGGACGGCGATGTCACACGCCAGGGGGGGCGCAGGGGAGAGGAGAAAGAAAGCGCTGGGAGCGAGAAAAAGAGAAAAGGAAGGAAAATAGGGAGGGGGAGAGGCCGGAGAGAGAGAGAGAGAGAGAGAGAGAGAGAGAGAGAGAGAGAGAGAGAGAGAGAGAGAGAGAGAGAGAGAGAGAGAGAGAGAGAGAGAGAGAGAGAGAGAGAGAGAGAGAGAGAGAGAGACGTATTTTTAACCCGCCTCCTCTCCTCTTCTCCCTCCCAACCAGCCAACAACCCTCAGCCTTCCCTCCCCTACTCCTCCTCCTTGTCCCCTCCCCAACCCCCTCTCCCAACTTCAACCGCTTCCTTTTGTCAATATTTCTCCTAATATAACATCCATAACCGTGCTTGCGGCGGCGGGACCGCAGGCGCGACCGCCGCATGTGGACGCAGGCGAGCGGCCGACGGGGGACGAGAGGACGTAGACGGCGAAGTCCTCCGCGCCGCCGTACAGTATCGACAATCGTATCCGCAAAGCGTCGCTGAATACATTTCTTTAATGAAGGATCTGGCGGTATTCTGCTCGTGTGGCAACACTGTCAGTGGTGGGTGCCCAAGTAAACGTTACCAGCCCTCCCCCCTCCCCCCTCCCTCCCTCCCATGCCTTCCCATCCCTATCCCTCTCTCTCCCTGCCCCGTGCGGCTGTCCCTCCCTCCCCCCCTCCCCCCCTCCTTCACCCACACCTCGCATACATAACGTTTGTGCGCCATTTTTACTAATGGTATTTCGTGCTCGCTGGTCCCCGGCGGGCGGAGCCGAGGCCTAAGGAGACTTTGCTCGCCCCCGGGGCTCGGAGGCCGCCTGCATCGCCTCGCCTCCCGCAGGCCAGGCCCGAATCCCACCCGATAAAAATGGTGTGAAGAATGTGGTAATCCGGCAACTGTCTCCCCCGCCACCACCTCTGCCCTGACCGTGGGTAGCCCCCTCATAACCTACAACATTGCCAACTACCGTGCCCACATTTATCAACACAATGCACTTACCTCCATTACCTTGCAAAAACCAAGCCGCCGACGACTGCGAGCAACACCTGGCGACGCGCTGTCACGAACGGAGACCCGGATACGGGGCGGCGGGCTGCACGAGGCCGCTCTACACGGCGAAGACGAGGCCGAGAAAAAGCGGGGACGCCGCAGAGGGCATCAGCGGGCCAGAGCTTCGCACTCGGAATATGTCTGGAGTCTAGTGGTGTCGAGGTGGAATCATTTCCCCCACGGGTGTCGAGGTGATTTCATTTCCCCCCTCCTCCCCCTCCCCTCCCTTTTATCCTAGCCTCCCCCCCCCCCAAGTCACCCAGTAACGAGCGTCCACCTCAAAAGCAAACACGCGGAGGAAGAAAAGAAAATCGCAATCACAGAAAGCGACTGGAAGCAGACCTCCCTTCTCCGCCGAGTCCTCGCGGGACAGAACGGATAACTCGGTCCACTCCTTAGGTAATATTTGACAAGGAGGAGCGCGCTGTCGGAGGAGCGGGCAAGGAGGACGCATACACCTCCTCCACCATCACCACCACTGTCTCCTCCTCCTCCTCGTCCTCTTCCTCCCCCACGAGCCCCTGCCTCCCCTCTATACCTCTTACTTCTTAAAATGTTGACAAGGGTGAGAGTCCTGGGTCAATAGCCCATCCTGCCGCTCTTCGGACAAACATTATGCACGCTGTGGGAGATGAGGTCACAAGAATCCTGCAGGATTTCGCTGTAGGTCATTGGGGGAGGACGATGATTTTGCTCATTGCAGAAGAAGACTTTGCTCAGTGCTCGGACGTACCTAAAGAGCCGGGAGGGGGAGGGGGAGGGGAAAGGTGGTCGCCGCGTGGAGTGTTTACCTCTCTCCCTCTGTCTCTCCCTCTCATTTTATTCACCCGCCTGACTCTCCTTTCTACCAGCGGGGCAAAGGGGAAGAAGGAAGGGGAGAGTAAACCAGCCAATGTAGGGCTCAGAAAGCTTTGTCCAGCATGGCGGCGATACCCTAGCGACACTGACAGGGGGATGGAGAAAAATGGAGAGAAAATTTGTCTATTTATCTATCTTATTCATATAATGTATGCATACTGAATAAATAAATGGGAAGAAACGAGGCCTCATTCATTTATACAACAGTTCACAAGCCAAATCTAAACAAAATCTGACAAGATTAACTAATTAATTTAACAGGATGAGCTAAGATGTTGGACATTAGCAAATGATCACAATCTCACTTTTTATGTCAGCCATAATAGCAAAACAGACTTATCTAGTAAAACATCCCTGATAGTTTGCCGTCTTCAATAGGGATTCCAGCAATAGTACACAAATTATACAGGACATTATTTTCACGATTTACGTAGTAGTCAAGTTACAAAATTCAGTTCATTCAACTAAAACTGGTAGTTTTTATCGATCCTACTATAACCCAGTCTTGTTTTAAGCATCGCTTTATAGTAGTGGGTGATAGTTCTGCTTTCTGCCTGAACATTTTTTTTCACCCTTTCTAATATGTTTGTACACGTTCAAAAGTCATACTCAATGAAGTCTTCGGGACCTCATATCTACGGTCTAAGACAAGAGTCTACGCCAGCCATATCGCCAAACTATAACTGTAAGTTGAAGCGAGATCGGACTTATAACATTTTAATGGCATTTCCTTTGAGGTAGCGTCTGGTCAACCTATTCTTGGCTGTTGACACAAGACCCGTATTGTGAGTCCTGCATGGGGCGAGGAAAGGGAGTCTGTGAGGATTAGCGGACTATCCCCGCGCGATCTCCTATTCTAAAGGCAACAACCAAAGCAGATATCACTAACAGGAGGGTCGACTCCCCGTTATCGATGTAAAATCCAAAATAACTCATCTCTCTAAAAACGTGACGTCACGTTTAGTAACACCACCCACAGTTAAAGCTGGAACTGATATTACCAATTCGTAAGAAAAACTGTTTTGTATTGTGCTCTCTCTTGATATCTTCAATGCCTCTCCTGGTTCTCCTGTCATGGCGGAGTAAGATCCACTTCCATCTTGATTGATAATTGCAACATCCTCAGCTGAATGGGAATTGTGGGTAAATCGCTCAATATGTTTTGTGCTGCTTCCCTTCACTTTACAACTATAAATTTTAGTTCTACGTGTTTATTACATACTTACATTAAATACATCAGTCGCATAATCTTAAATCACAGAGGTAACCCGATGTACTATCTGTTTTGTTTTTTCTCCATTAAAATTAATTACAGGCTGAGCATCATTCCGAACTTCTCTTTCGGGTAGTAAGTCCAAAGTGCCCTGACACGGATTTCCCTTTCTTTCCCTGTGGACGTGCGCACGATGTTACCCGAATCAACCCCACACGCCGCTCGAGAACTCCTCCAGACATATGCTCATTCAACTCAGCAAGGCCATACGAGTGAAAGAGCCATACGAGTCGAATACGAGTTGCCTTTAGGTCTTTCTTTGGTGTTGAAAAACAATCCTCTTGCAGCTCGTGCATACAGGGTTAATGCATTCTGAATCGGGTGGCAACTTGGATTTTAATACAATCCAAGTGTTCCTTTGCTTTGACATTTCTTTTAATTATTAGTTTTCTGGTTTTACACTAAATTTTACACTAAGGCCATTTAATCAATTAAATTTACTATTGTGTAATTCAGTGATCATTCTGGGGGCATTCGACTGTCTATATAAATTCATCTGTATTTTTCTTCCAGAACAATCACTACCTTGCCCGAGGCATCATATATATGTTTTTTCTATTTTACTTAATTTATCCATTTTTGATATACGTTACGTTTGTTAACGATCACAGTCACCGTCGGGTCCACCGATCTGTAATACAGGATACAGATTCTCCGTTTGATTGTCTTCCATTCTTGCCACTCGTCCTGCCAAACAGCCTTGGTGCATCCTACGCGCGGTCACTCGTTCCGACGTCCCTCGTGAGGTATTCCGTTACTCCGACGTCCCTACCGATGCCATGTGCTGTCCCGACGTCCGTGAAGTCATGCACTGCCATAAGAAACTTTGCGCGCCGATTCGATGCGTATCTTTGCAAGGGGGCGCGTGAGTCAAATGATAGTTGTTGCACTGGTTTATTTTCAACTGATGGCTTCCTTGAACATTTATTTATACCAAGAACGGGCATCTTTTTCGTTAGACTTAACGCTGTTCTTGAACACTTTCACCTTTTTCAAACCCGTCGTCGCGTTCCTGCTTCCTTGCACAAATACCTAAACAGAGCGGGTTTCTATTGCATTTCAACAGTTACGTGTCCCCCCCAACGTCGACATTTACGCACAGGGGGGACTTTAGTAATCTCGGAGAGAACGGTAAGCCTCAGGACCCCACATCCTATCCTGCGGGGTGCCGGAGCCCCTCCACTACCATGGCCCTTAGCCCCTTAGTCGCATGGTTCTCCTCGTATGTTCGCGAACGTGTAACAAGCTGACCTTCTGATGGATACTCAGTGTCACAGATGAGAAGGTCGACTCCTGGGAATTCATGCGGGATGTCTTGTCAATGTTTTATTCTTTCGTACTCAGTCCGTACTCAGGAGGTCTTCAACGATGCCCTCCTTTCCTTCTAGCATTCTCTAGATAAACACCTTTCTCTTCAAGGTCAGCTTAGTTTCAGCCGTTCTTTAATACTACTCGGATAAGCCATCTGCATTTGGAGGCTACGACGGCGCCCTTCGACATGTCCTATCTCCCTCTCCGCGGTAACGCTGCGTAGCCTTCTTCGCACGAGCTTGAGTGTGGGCGCTGGCAATCGGGAGGATTCGTGCTCTTCTGCTTATTGGATTGTATTTATCCACTGCACTCGATGCAATTTAATATAATAATCCCGAACTGCGCGATAGCTAACATAAAAGACCGCATTATGAAACAAAGATAAATAGAAAATAAGGAAATATAAAAAATAATAATAATGACGGGGAACATTTAGTTAGCATAATGGCACCGGTTCGTTTGATGTTAACGGAGAGCCAAACGACATCGGCATATCTTATCAGCCGTCTCGTGTTGTAATCAAAATAGCCAAATGCACGAATAAGATTGGTACACGCTGGTACAGTCATCACAATAGATACGGGCTTATCAATTGCCGCGAAGAACATGCCTTTACCTGAGGAGCTCAATTTAACCATTTATGAGCATGATGTCACGGCAGATGGAAATGACTTTGTGACTTTGATTATATAAAATCTTTATGAAGCAGAATCAACATAACCTTGAGAATGATTCGATTTATGACTGTGAGACACATATACGATTCTACGTATTAGGCTGAAAATGAGACAGATTCAACAGGGTCTTAAGAATCAGATTGAACATGACCATGAGTCACAGTTGCATGATTTTAAGAATCAGATTGGACATGACCATGAGTCACATGCAACACGATCACCCGTGTGCCTTCACAAGCGCGACTTTATTTCAAAAAGACACTGCAACATCTTCCTTGCCGGATCAACTGCACGCGTAGACCCTCGCGCCTCCTCTGCGGCAGGCTGCACAAATACGGCCTCTATTTATCCTCGGTCAACAAAAAACAAATTATGACCTTGCCAATTACCGGGTCAACATGACCAAGCAGACGCTTTTAAAACAACAACTCTGAGCGAAATGGATGCGTGTGTGACCTTCAGAAACAGCCGCGCTGAGGATCGTAAAAACAACAATATAACGAAAACAAGACTAAATATAGCGCTGTAACTGTTCACTATCATACAAATAACTGTTCACTTTCAATAACTGAATATACAAGACACTATTCACCATCAATAATTATACATAAAATTACCTATTCCCTATTAATAACTGTACTTAAAACGTAATTGTTTACCGCCTATCAACGCGCACCTATTCACCATACGGCAACCACAGCTCCCAAGCCAGTAGCATTGCAACCGCACCAACCACGTGACTTTCCCGCCCCGTCACCAGCCACAAGACCGTCACAGCCAGAACGCGCGGCCCATGAAGATGAACGGCCTAAGAAAATGCATTAAAGATTTTTAAGGAAAAAAAAAGAAAAAAAAAGAGAAATGCAAAAGAGAAGAAGGGAGATTTAGTATGAAGAAAAAAGAAGAAATAGAAAGGTGATGAGAAGAAAAAGGTAAGAAAAAGAAGAATGGGCGGAAAAAGGGAGCAAGAAAGATAAGGAAAAATCATTATATGAAAGTAAGAAGAATGGAACAAGAAACATATAAGAAAAGGAAAGGAGAAAAAATATACGAGAAAGTTGAGAAAAACAAGCAAAGATAAGAAAAAGGAGAATAAATAAAATATGAAAATGAACGAAAGATGAAATATGAAGAACAAGAAGACATAAAGAAAAAAAG
Source organism: Penaeus japonicus (assembly GCF_977035675.1). NCBI lineage: Eukaryota > Metazoa > Arthropoda > Malacostraca > Decapoda > Penaeidae > Penaeus > Penaeus japonicus. Next base: position 18,994,141 of record NW_028234423.1, on the reverse strand, counting down.
GGATTAGGACGAAGGAGAAGAAAGAAAGAAAAAAGAGATATGACGAAGAAGAAGAAGACGAAAGGAAAGGATAAATATGAAGAAGAAGAAAATCTGAAGATGTGCAGCGTGATTTGTCATTCCTGGCGCCCACTATCTCTCCCCCGCTTCGCCTGATAAATGCACAGGCCGCCCCGCCAACTTACCCTGCTCGTCTTCCCTTTTTTGCTCTCTCTCTTTCACCCTCTTTTTTAAATTCCGGTTCCATCCTGCATAATTTTTGTTCAGTTTCTGCTTTCTTCCTCGAGGGCGTGGTGCTCGCTCGAAGGTCTGTCTGTCTGTCGGTTTTTCTCTCATTCTTCCTCACTCTCTCTCTCTCTCTCTCTTTCTCCCTCCTTCGCATCCTCTTTCTCTCCACTCTGCCTACCCCCCACCCACCCGCCCACCTCCTCACTGTCTCTCCTAAAACCCGCCCATCTCTTCTCCTTCCGCTGCTAACCAATCAACCCGGCAAAGAAGTCTCCAAAGCATGGAAGAAAGGGGACGCAAACGACGCAACGCGAGCATGGCAACCTGTCGCCATATATAACGACAAAGGATTAAAAAATGAAAAGAGAAGAAAAAAAAACTAGACTTATCGAAAAGAAAAGAAGAGAAAAAACGTATAAATAAATCTGGCAACAAAGAAAGTGACAAAAAAAACAAAGAAAGAAAAAACACATCATTGCCGAGTCGCACTGAACGGAATAAAAATGGTCTTATGAACAAAGGAAAACGAAAAATAAACTAATAAGGGAATGCAGAAAACGAACATGAAAAGCGAGGATAAAAAGAGGAAAATAATAATAAGAAAAGGCAGAGAAAAAAAAGAGGCAAAGGAATGAGGGTGGAAAAAGGCTAAAGAGCAGAAAATACAGAAAAGGAAGAAGAGGTAAAGGAAAAGAAGAAGAGAAACATTAGATAAAGAGATAAGCAAAAGAAATGGAAGAGAGAAACAACAGACAACACGACAAGAAAAACAGGAAGAAAAATACAAACTCAAACAAAAGAACATGAAACGAAAACGAAAAAGAAAAAGCGAAAAGAAGAAGAAAAAAATAGCCACACCGACGACGGTCCAAGTAAATAAAACTCCCCCCACAAGAACCCCCCAAACACGGCGCCCAACCTGAGGTCAACAGCAGGTCCTCTCCCCCTCCACCCCCCCCCCCTTCATCCCCAACCCAACCCAACCCAGCCCCACTCCCCTCCGCGGCCCCCGGCGAGGCAAGCGAGTGGAATGACCGGGTATACTCGACGCCTCATTCAATGGTCAAGACTCGTCGGTTGGGTCGGGGCGCTGGTCGGTCGGTCGGTCGGGCGGCTTGCTAGTCGCTGGTCGGATTGGGTGAGTGGTTGCTGGACTAGGCAAGCTATCCTGCAAGGCTGCGGATACACGCAGAGACATAATCACAGACACACACACACAAAACTCCCATAGATCAATATGTTCAACTACCAACAACACAAGTCTGGAGATAAATAAAATAATATCCGTTGCTATGGCTTTCCTTTCCCGCCGACGACCCGGAGGAAAAAAGACTCCCGAGCTTGACCCTCGCGATTTCAATTCCGGGCGCGCGAAGGCTGACTGGCGGATCTCGTTCGCTCTTGCTTCGGCAAGGTCGCGCTAGGTCACGCCTCGCAGTCCAAGGAATTAACAAAAATTGATAGAAACAAATGTGAATAAATAATCATTGTATAGTATTATGTATACATATATACATACACATGGACATACCATATATATACACATCATTTATACATACTGATACATACATGTAAAGGCGCGCACACGCGCGTGTGTGTGCACCTATGAATGCATGAAAGTAAAACATGGAAAAACGAATCGCCATCAAAGATGAAAAAACGTAATTATGGAACTCTAGTCAGCCGGCGTTCTTAGGGACTCAAAAGCAGATAAAGAACAACAACTAAGACTTACAGCCCGAGGTCAGCACGCTCGTCCTAATGGCCGGCCAGTGACGGGCGCTCGGGCTCATAAAAGGTCAAGCCGGGCTGGGGTAAGGTCACACTACAATGCAGAGTCGTGCGGAGTCCGTCTTAAAAAAAGGCAAGAGAGAAAAATAGTCCGGCGTGCACGGGAGATATAAACTAACTACGGATTAGCGGAAAGTCCGAGAGGAGTCCTACGAGCCTTGACCAGGACTTTCGACGCTTCAGCCTTTCGTCATGAAAGTCTGATCCCCCAGATCTAGAGGGGGGGGGGGCTAGGCCAAGTCCATAAATGTCTAAGCACAATTCATATGGACCCGATGGAGTCCATAAGCGTCTAAACACATATCATGAGAACCTAAAGGAGTCCATAGCTGTCTAAGCACAGTTCCTACCGAGCTTATTAAGTCCACAGGCGCACACGTCAAGTCAAGACGAGGTCCAAGCAGCCAAGCGTCCGGGGAGCTTGGCCTCGTCCGCGCGCGTCCAGGCCGGCCGGCGAGGGCCACCAAAACGGAGGAGTCCAGCAGAGTCTGGGAGGGTCGCGCAGTGGTCTGGGTTGGGCAGGGTAACCGGAGGCACCAAATATGGACACTTTATGGCCCGCGTCCGAACCCCCGCCCTCGCCTGCACCAGATTGACTCTCTGATATCACGATACTCTCTCGCGGGTCAGCGCTGTGCACGGCTGCTCCTTCTCGCACTCGCTCGCTCGCTCGCTTACGGAGGCGGCGGGGCGGCCGGGGGGCAAGAGAGGGGTTTTGTTTGGTCGTTCGCTTTTGGACTTCCTATGAGAAAAATCAGCGGCCTTATCATTGCCTCGAAATACTTAATACGAGGGACATCAGAGGAAGAGGAATAACAAGGGATACATAAACAGAACGTATGATCCTATGGCCACGCATGTGAGACAAGAAGAGGAATAATAATAATCAAATATCTTTTCAGAAATACCACAAAGAGAATTTCGTCAGAGGAAAAAGATGGCAAAGAGAATTCTTGATAAATAAAAAAATATACAACAACAAAAACAATAATAATAATAACAATGAATCTCAACCTCTCCTCCCCTTCTCACCCTCCCTATCCTTCTCCCCCCTTCCCCCGATACACACAAAAAAGTTACAAGCTATTCTCTACATCAAGATAATCAGAAAACTCAAGCATGCAACGCGCCAGTTTAAACATCAATATTGACTCTTGCTTCAATTGCGACATTCCCCCACTCCATCCCCCCCTCCTCCTCCTCCTCCTCCTTCTTCCGCGTGACATTCAACTCGATTAAGAGTTCGAAGTTTACATCCCATTCCGCGCTCTCTCTTTCCCTGTAGCTAAGAAAGCCGAGTTCCTTCGAGAGAAAAACGAAGAAAAACAAAAAGACAAACAAAGAGGAATAGATAGCAACGACAGCAACGGCAACAAAAAGGGTTATGCAACGAAGGTTATACAAGGCGAGACTAAATTCAATATTCAACTATATTACCGTGAAAAATACCGAATGAAAAGACAGCCCCCCCCCTCCCCCAACACGCCTCAAGCGAACAGCCAGGCGAAGCACGCAACAAAAACACATCGAAATTCAAAACAAACAAGGACACCCAATAGCAAGAAGACTGCAGCATACTTGCAATACCAAGAGGTTGAATACATACCACACCACAAGGCTCCCTCATACAACGGCAACCCGCACTCCTGCACACGATAACATATCCCAACACACACATACTAACGCAAACACGCATTTACTACTATTCACATACAAGCATACATACATACATACATACATACATACACTCACACAATCACTCACATTTTATTTCACTCACTCACTCACACACACTCTCTCTCTCTCTCTCTCTCTCTCTCACACACACACACACACACACACACACACAGACAAACACAACACACACAAAATCTCCGCCTCCACACTTAAAGCTTGGCCGTCTCATCCGACGCAACGACGCGCCTCTACAACTCCTACGTCACACAACCGCCCAACACTCTCTCCTAAGGAATCGGGAGGTACGAGAAGGCGCGGTGTTGCTCAGCCTAGAAGCAGTGGCAACAATGATTCGATACCAACGATGACCATCAAAAATCAGAAGAAAAATAAAATCAATAATGAAAGTTACAACTTCCGGTTCAACACAATGACAAACACCACCAAATAAAAAAAAAGTCAACAAAAAAAGAACAAAAAAAACACAACAGCAACACCAACTCAATCAAATACACAGACAAAACAACAGTAAAAAGAGAAAAAAAACTAATAACAGCAACAGCAACGAAATAAGACCGAGGCTCAACACGACCTTCGTGGCACAACTTCGCCTACGCCAACCTGCACAAAAAGGGCCTACAGCACAGGGCGAGTGCCTCCCCCCCCCCTCCGCAGTTACCACGTCAGCGCCGCATTACCAATTCACTAGCAATGGAAACACCAGTTCAAGACTACATCACATGGCCGAAACATTGTATGTATTTACCGATGTGCGTAGAAATGTAAATTAATAAATATGTGAGTAAATGGATAAGTTGATGAATAGCTAGCTATATATATACTTATATATATGTATGTATGTATATATATACATAAAATACTTATTAATGACCACTCGGACAACATACAACGACCATGACTCCCACCAATCACCATTACCATCACAACCACCATCGCAACCACCACCACCAACACCTGCACCATCACTAGCACCGCAGGACCTTCCCCTCCTCCTCCTGCTCCCACCTCCCCCCCTCCCCCTTTCCCCCGGCCCTAATCCCAGGTCGTCCCCAGCTGCCGTGTCAATAGATCATTTTTCAAGCGTGTACTTGGCCTGGCTTACCCGGTAGATGGGCAGGGGGAGGGGAGGGGGGAGGGGAGGACAGGACAGGGGGAGGAGGGTGGCTACTGTGGCAGCCATCACCGCCTCTCACGCCCCGCCCACCGCACACAACGCTTAGGTGTGTGCCTGTCTCTGTGTATGTGTATGTCTCTGTGTACCAGTGTGTGTGTGTGTGTGTGTGTGTGTGTGTGTGTGTGTGTGTGTGTGTGTGTGTGTGTGTGTGTGTGTGTGTGTGTGTGTGTGTGTGTGTGTGTGTGCGCGCGCGCACGTACATTTTTCGAACGTACAAATGTACAACTATCTAGCACAGCCGCACTAAATCGAGAAATCGCAAAAAAATGTCCTATATCCTCGCGCCCCTTTTCAAAACTCAGGAACCGCATAATGCCGATAAGGAAAAGAGGACAAACCTTCATAAAAGAAAATTCAACCGCCACCATACCGTGACAGGTGACCTGGCCATGTTAACAGTTAAACTCTCCCCCCCCCCTCTTCCTCTGCTACCCCCCTTCTTCCAACCCCCTTCCAATGACGCCCACAAAAATAGCCAATCTTCTCCCCCCACACCAAAGCCTTCCTCGCTCACTACCCTGACCCCTTCTTCAATCCCTTCTCTCTTCCTCCCATCCCCCGTCCTCTCTCCCTTGTCCTCTCTACATCCCTTTCCTCACCCCTTCTCCTCCCTTCACCCACAAACCACACTTTCTTCAGCCTTTCTCCGCCCATCATCCTTCTCCCTCACTTCCTTCCCCTTCCCCTCCAACCCTCTCCCTCACTCCCACCCCCTTCCCCTTCCCCTCCAACTCTCTCCCTCACTCCCACCCCCTTCCCATCCGCTGTCCTTGCCCCTGCCCCTGCCCCTGCCCCACCCCCAACATTCCCCTCCACCGAAACTGCGGGCGCGCGCGAACGGGAACACAAACCTTTATCGACCTAATACAGAAATTCCTCTCTTAAATTGGGAGCCCTCACGCTAGCTCCCACAAATCACACGCGGCGCTCTAATTTGGTCTTTATCCTCCGGGGACCACAGGGGCGATTTTGCCCTGCCATACATGTGGCAAAACGTCACTTGGAAAAAAAATACTTAAGTTTATGGGCGGAGAGAGAGAGGAAGGTAGAGAAAAGGAAGGGGAGTGAGTGAGAAAAAACAACAACCAAAGAGGGGGTATATTGGAGGGAGGGAGGGAGGGACGGAGGGAAGGAGGGAGGGATAGAAAAAAACATCAAACAAGAGAAAGAGAAAGCGAACAAGAGAAATCAAAACTGAAAGATAGAGAGAAACCAAAAGGGAGAAATCAAGAAAGAGAGATAAATCAAAAGAGAGGGAGAGAGAGGGCCGTAAAGAAAGGGGGGGGGGGGAGAAGGAGCAGCTTTTGGACCTTAATGTCAATATCATAATAACCATGCAAACAGTATCGCGAATTTCTCTCATGGGGGTGGGGGCGGGAGGAGGGGGGGTGGGTCGTCGTCACGAAATTGTTACGTTCTTCGGCCGATTTCAACGAAGGAACGTGAAGGGAGACGGGAGGGGGGGTGGCATGGAGAGGGGGGAGATAAGGGGAGGGAAGATTAATATAGGGCTAAAATTAAAAGAAAATAAGTATGTGTGCGTGCGTGCGTGCGTGTGTGTGTGAGAGAGAAAACGCTCATGCGTGAGTGCCTGTGTCTCGCGCACCCGTTCATGCATGAAGGGGCGCGTGTTTCCGCAAAGAATCCATAAACAACCCTTCGCTCCCCACTGCAAGGACAAGCCAAAGATCGAAGGAGGGACGGAAGGAAGCTCTCGCTCCTTTCAGCCAGCCAATCGCCGTCGGGTCAACGGTCTTCCGCTGAGCTCATCGCTGACCGCCCTTAGCACAGGTCAAGAGAGAAAAGGCATCCGTCGATAACCTCCTTCTCCAAAATCCTTCGGCCCGATCTTCATCACCGAAGGATTGCAGATGACCTTCCGCGTCATCACATCAACAATACAAGACGGAAACAATGATCTTAAAATAGTTTTGTTATCACCTACAATTCCCAACGAAATAAATAACAAATAAATCAATGAAGAATCGCTTAATCACAATAACAAGAACCGCCCAATCCCAAATGCAACTGCAATATCACAACAATCAGGACATCCATTAACATACCGGCACGAGTGCAACACGAACGTCAATAAACAGATACCGATGCCAGGAACAGCAAGATAAATTCTTCAATTAATCCAGTGATAATAAAAAAGAAAATAAAAAAATTACAATAAAATGGTACATAGGCCAATATTCAATGTCATTAAATAAGCAATTCTCACCAAAAAAAGAAAAAAAAATCGAAGTAAATAAAGAAAACACAAATGAAATAAAGAAAGTAAACACAGAACGTAAATCATATGAATAAAATAAATACATAAAAGATAAAAAAATACAACAAATAAACAATATCAACATTATATATATATATATATATATATATATATATTATATATATATATATATATATATATATATATATATATATATGGCCATAAATAAAGACATTGTTACCAGCACGGCAACACCATTCATCAAAGACAATGCCAATGTGGATGACACCAAGTACAGCTAGAATAATGACGCGATAATGCCTAGAACCAGTAATAATAATGGTATACAATATTTCGTGCCGTATCATCATCACCATCATAATCATTATCATCATCATCACACTTTATGGCGCGATTTATCAGGAATATCGTCACCATCCACTATGGCAATATTTACTTTCTCGACAATAACCAGCTCGTTAAAACAATTAAAAAAAAAAGGAGAAGAATAAACTGGGATACGAAACGCGGTGTGTAAATGACAGCGCCGCTAAACAAAAGCAGAATGAGAAAAGTGAGAGGCACAAACTGAAAAAAAGGAGAGAGAAGCAGAAACAGAAACAAGAACGCGAGAAAGAAAGAAAGAAAGAAAGAGAGAGAGAGAGAGAGAGAGAGAGAGAGAGAGAGAGAGAGAGAGAGAGAGAGAGAGAGAGAGAGAGAGAGAGAGAAGCACAAGCAGGAATTAATACACATGAAAAAACGTGGATGAAAGTCAACGACAGCGCTCAACCAGCCACACAGCGACCACATCCGGGGAAGATAGCGGCGTCAACGAACCAAGAAAAACGCTAAGGAACTATACCCCCCTCCTCTCCCTCTTTCCTCCCCCTTTCCCCTTCCCCGCCCTACACCTTATACAAACAAGGAAACAACAGACAAATAAACAAATTAATGTGCTGTGCTCCTGTCTCGCCGCGCCCACCGTCAGATCCACGCCCATAACGCCCATCGTCGGTAATGGTGTTCTTACGATTGCACACACAAATAGAAATAAAGAAAATAAAATGGCCTCCAGCCAATGGTATTGCTAGGGGACAGGCGGTATATGATATATGAGAGAGAGGGAGAAAGAGAAAGCAAAATGGGAGGAAAGAGAGGAAAGTGAGGGGAGAGAGCAGAGAAGAGACGAAATAGAGGATGGGGATGCAGAGGGTGGAGAGAGAGAGAGAGAGAGAGAGAGAGAGAGAGAGAGAGAGAGAGAGAGAGAGAGAGAGAGAGAGAGAGAGAGAGAGAGAGAGAGAGAGAGAGAGAGAGAGAGAGAGAGAGAGAGAGAGAGAGAGAGAGAGGGAGGACCTAACATGTGAAACCGAGTCAGAAGCGCTGTCCAATGACGGAGGTGGTGTAAATAAAACATGGCGTCCATCCCCGCAGATTTTAGCGCGTATTTGCTACGTTGGTTACGTTAACGACCCAATTAATCGATCGTTTCACAAATAACCCGGAAAAAACTCACTAAACTCACTAAAGGGCGACGTAAAATTGTCTCTGGCGTCAAATACTGACAAATAAAAGAGGGTGAGGGAGATGAAGAAGTGGAGGGATATCTTGAAGGATCCGTCATATAGGCGACAAGCAACGACACCCAAGGGGGGCGGAGGTGGGGGGGTAAAGAGAGGAAGAGGGAAGGAGGGAGGGAGAGAGAAGACGTGGGAGAGAATGAGGGAGGGAGAGGAAGGAAGAAAGGGAGGCAGGGAGAGAGCGAGAGAGGGATATCCATCTAAAGAGAGAGAAAAAAAACATGAGGAAATAGAGGAAACCCTAAACAAAACATTAAGTCAAAAGAAATACCCACCCACCCTGCCACTGCCTCCTCCTCCTCCCCCCACACACACTCCAAGCAAGCCTTCCTTAATCATTAAGAGCCGCCATTTTGTTGCATATTTAATTTCACCAACAGCTGATTGATCGCCGTGTCATATGGGGGGGAAGACAAATGGCTCGCAGACGTGCCAGTGCCGGCTTGATCCCAGGTGACGTGACGGCAAAAAAAGGGGGGAGGGGGGTGACACGACAATGAGAGGGGGGCGGAAAATGGTGACGATGACAGTGCGAGAGGAGGAAAAGGGTTGTGTAGAGAGAGAGAGACAGGAGGGGGGGGGGGGCTGAAAATGACGACGACAATGACGATGATGATTATGAAGGAGAGAGAGAGAGATGGGGGAGGGACACAAAGGTGATGGTGATGAGGGCAGTGATTATGATTAAGAGGACGGATGGCGTGGAGGAGGGAAAAGGTCGCCAGTTGCATGAGGGAATGATTACGATGTTGATATTCGAACAAAGTAGGGATTATTGTTGGCAATGTACTCAATATTAGCCAGACTATTAGTCATTAGTTTCGCTTTTTTCACTATTACTAATACAATTACGTTATAATCGCAGAAAGTCCCGAGGACATAGAATTTTACAATTTTGGATTCTCCCCCCTCACCCCTCCCCCTTTCTCTCTCTCTCTCTCTCTCTCTCTCTCTCTCTCTCTCTCTCTCTCTCTCTCTCTCTCTCTCTCTCTCTCTCTCTCTCTCTCTCTCTCTCTTTCTCCAGAATCTAACATGAACTGTACAAACCATTTAGGTATAGTTCCTATGCCTATTCATGTGTATACATTGTATATAGTATGAATAAACTTATCAAAATCAAATTCTCTCTCTCTCTCTCTCTCTCTCTCTCTCTCTCTCTCTCTCTCTCTCTCTCTCTCTCTCTCTCTCTCTCTCTTTAATTTATTTTCCAATTGACATTTTGCCAACGGTTTGTCCCAGTCTGTCCGTGTCTGTCTGTCAGTACCGACATGAGGAGACACAGCGACCGAGTACCATCAGCCCCGGCTGGTGAATATTGTACAACGCCTAATGGCTGGCTGCATCGGTGATCACCCGTCTCATCCATGATGTACACCGCCACACTTGTCGTCCTGTGCTGTACACCGCACCTATCACGCTGCTGTACACCCTTACCCTCTGCCCCTGCCGCCACAACCCACAACACTGAAAGTGTACATGTTAACCTATGTGTGTGTGTGTGTGTGTGTGTGTGTGTGTGTGTGTGTGTGTGTGTGTGTGTGTGTGTGTGTGTGTGTGTGTGTGTGTGTGTGTGTGTGTGTGTGCGTGTAAGTGTGAGTGAGTGTGTGTGTGAGAAAGAGAGAGAGAGAGAGAGAGAGAGAGAGAGAGAGAGAGAGAGAGAGAGAGAGAGAGAGAGAGAGAGAGAGAGAGAGAGAGAGAGAGAGAGAGAGAGAGAGAGAGAGAGAGGTGGGGGGGGGGCATATGTGCATAAGTGAATATGCCTGTCGTATATATAACGTACTGTATTAATGATGCCAGAAAGCGCATTTTCCACGCTAGGAACCGATCAATATCTTTATACTCTAATTGATACGGCTTTACCCATGCCGTAAAGGGAGAGACAAAGACCCAAAGACAGACAGATAAAGAGATACAGGTAGATATACGAATTTCTGATCATTAAAACACCAATTAATCTAATAACCCTTCAGGAACCCTGGGATACACTTCCACCCAGCGATTCTGAGCGACACAAACAACGGCGTGGCGTTAATGGTAACAGTTCCTTCCTTACCTTCTCCTTTCCTATGCACTTGCATGCAACATCAGCCTTCATCGCTTTCTTACCTGCAATATAAAAATATATGTTTTTAGTACTTTTGCGCTAAATAAGCTATGTAAGTAATATAAATAATATAAAGTGAAAAAGCTTCGTAATACAGTAATCAAGTGATGCTAAGCAAGCTATACAAGTGTACAAGCAAGCTCTGCAAGCTCTGCAAGTGTCCCGCTACCCAGCAATTGCTATTACACTAAACCCCTGAGACGACCGATAGCTCTCGCTTGAGGCTCCACGTGGCCCTCGAGTTGCGCCGCGAATCACTTTCCAAAATGCGTCTTCAAACTTCTTTCTTCTCGCGACCCAGTTTGCATTCCTCTCACGATCCCGGACAACATGGATTCTATTTACATTATATATCAACTGCTTCTTGTTATATTATGATACGCGGCAACCCACCGACCCATTAGCTCGAGAGCCGGGCTTTGATTTTGGAAGCCTAATAAATCTTTGACATATAATTTAGCTTTCGAGTTTTACAACAAATACTTAATTTATTGTCAGACATCTTTGACCGACTGCAATTTCCTTCTTTACTTCCTGTACATGATTTTGACTGCATTGACACTGTTTGGGGAGGCCGATTCACAGCTGGAAGACGTAAGCCATTTAATACTATACAGCCGATTGTAACGAGGTTATCACATTACGACGCTAACTACAAAACACCTTTAGTGCTTATGGCTCTCTTTCACTACATGGCAAGACACAAGAAACACAACACTCCTCAGCATAAACTAAATACACCCATGCCACATAATAGTCGGCCGCGTTCCGCATGTAAGCTGACCGCGAGCTGACCTTACGTGAATCTTCATGACGAGCCGAGAGCCGCCTGTGCTTGCATGCAGGCGTGCATGACAGGCGTAAATCGCTCATGCTGCACCCGGTGAACCTGTGGCCGAGGCAGAGTGACGCAAGCTCGAACAAAAAAATGAATAATGAAATAAAAAATAAAATGAAACCAATAATTCAAACACAATATAAAATCAAACCCGAAGATAAATAAAAAACTAACTAAATAAATAAAAAATGCTCAACGAGCAAACAATAAAAAAACAAGCCAATCCGAAAACTATCCAACAAAACGAATAGACACATGAACTAATAAATAAGCAAAACAAAACGATCAAATGCCAACACTATCCATGAAGACGAAACAAAGGTCGCAGTCAACCCACGGAATCAGCAAGGCGCCGATAAATTATTGCCAGCCAGACCTGGCCAACGACAACTATCTTGGCCGCCCGCTGTGGTCTACTCCAGCGCCCGAGGTAGCCTTAGAAGGGCGTGTGTATGTGTGTGTAAGTGGGCGGGGGAGGGGGGCGGGCTCCCTCCTCCCACGCTGAGCAATTAGTCCGCTTTGCTGTACACAAATGTGGCGCCTCTCACGTAAATCAACGCACCTCACGCGAGAGAAACTTGTTTACATACATGCACACATACATACAAACACACGTCCAGAGGCAAATCCACTGATACAGACATACACAGAAGGAATACACAAAGGCTCACACACAAATATATATGTATACATCAATACTAAAACCGATATGATACATATATGCTACATACATACATAAATACGTCGATACTAATACAGATACACACAGAGTACAGATATACAGACACAAAAAACATACATCGATAACGATAAAAAACAGACAAAAAACAACAACAACGAGGGTGTAAACCATCCTCATCATAGTAACACAAATTATGGAAATGAAAACACCCACAGTAGAAAAAAAAAAACAATAAGGTAACTTGCTACTACTACTGTTACTACTACTACTGCAAAACAGTGGTAACAATAATAATTAAGAACATTAACAACGACAATATTAAATAACAAAAATGTTGGTATTTTCATCAGCATTACATAAAATAAAAATAATAAAAAACAAAACAAAAATAATTGCCAACAAAAAATCTTTACCCCAACGGCGCGGCTTATGGGAGGGGCGAGGTGGTTGAGAGAGAGGGGGGAGTGGGGAGTGAAGAGGGGAGAGAAAGGAGAGATAGGGGGTTAATGAGAGAGGGGAATGAGAGGGGAGTGGGAGTGGAGAGGGGAATAGGAAGGTGAGATAGAGAGGAGGGGGTTAACTGAGGGAGAGGGGAATGGAGGTGTGGAGACGGCGAGGGAGGAGTGAGAGGAGGGGGGAGGGCGGGTCGATGGCGGAGTTTTCGGCCCGGGTCATATACTTCATTATTGGACTGGGGTGCGGGGGGTGAGGCGAGAAGGAGGGGAGTAGCAGGGAGAGGAGGAGGAGGAGGAGGAGGACAGGGTAGGAAGAGCAAGGGGAAGAGGAGGACAGGTGGCAGGGAGGAAGGGGATAGGGGAGGGGGAGAGATGTCGGCACTGGTCACGTGAGTGCGAGAACGCAAGGTGCCGGTACCACTGGCGAAGGAGAGGGCGAAGGAGATGTGGGGGCGAAGGGGGGGGGAGGAGGAGAAGTGACGAGAGAAGAGGAATGAGAATTGTCAGGATAATAGGGGAGGAGGATGGATGGGTGAATGGGTGGGTGGATGGATGGATGGATGGATGGATGGATGGATGGATGGAGAGACAGAGAGAAATAGTATAATAAAAATCTAAGATTCCGGGAAACGACTCAAAGGACAGACAGAAAAGACAACTCGCCCACCGACCCACAGACAAGCGAATCCCAAGAGCAGTCTGCATAATTGGTAAGCAAACAATTGCTTTCATCTTCATACCCTTCCCCATCCCTCCCGGCGTTCTCCTCCCAACCCCCTTCCCCCACCCTTCCTTCCTTCCCTCCCATCCTCCTCCTCCTCCTCCTCCTCCTCCCTCCCAACCATCCACCCCCTAACCTCTCTCCCGCCCAACCCACTTCCCCTACCCTTTCCTTTCCATTTTCTTCTCCCTCTCTCTTCCAAATCCTTCTCCCTCCCCCTACCCTCTCCCCCCTCGCCTTCCCATTCTTCCATCCCCCTCTCCCCTCCAGGACAACACAATCTTTCCCTCCGCAAGCAAAGGCAAAGACCCATGTGTCATTCGGGATTTTCTTTATGTTATTATTATGCCGGGGCGAACACGCAACTCGGGGCTAACTTCACTCCCGTCTTCCAGGTCGTTTCTTCTTCTTTTCTTTTCTTCCTAATTTTTCTCTCTTTTTTTTCTATTCTCTTGTTCTTCGACTGGCACGAGTTACGGCGGCCGGACACGAACCGGACGTAAACCGGACTTCGATGGTTTGTAGTAGAAAGGAGAGAGGGAAGGAGGGAAGGAGGGAAGGAGGGAAAGGGAGATGAGGATGAAGGAATAGGTGAAGGAAGTGAGTGGGTAATGGGGAAGAGCACTCATTCATCTTCATTCCTTTTCTTCAATTTCATTCTCTGTCTCTCTCTTTCTCCTTGTATATAATATAAACTAAAGCGTAAAATGAAATTAGGAACAGTGGTATCCGTAAGTGCACACGCACGCCCGCAAGGACACATACATACATACATGCATGCATACACACACACACATATCAACACTAACAAACAAACATTCAATAACACACACATACACCAAGCAGGTAAATCCTAATGCAAAATAATACCACCAAATTACGTGTGAGTGCGAGTGTGTGTGTGGGGGGGACGGGAGGTAGGAAAAGGGGGGTTAGGAGGACGTGAATAACCGTCGCGCTATTACATATATTCCTCTTTTTTTTGTCCTACGAATCATAAAATCGTCAAGTTCTTTTTACACGGAATTCCCCCCCCCGCGACTAAGTGCTTCTGCCTGACCCAATCGGCCGGCTATAAATGCCCTCGCGTTTGTTTTCTCTGAGAGCATGTTTACTTATTCATGGCATTACTGTCATTTACTTTATCGATTCCATTGCCATCGCATTTGGCCTCTTTCACGCACATACGTCTTCCCTGGCAGTGACCATACACGCGGGCCCGTCTCGGACACGCTTAGATACAAATACACAAACACAGATACGCGCAGACATACTGGTACATACATACGAGAGTGGAGATTATTCAGTGAGTGAGTGAGTATGTGTATGTGTGAAAAAGAGAGGGAGAGGGAGGGGGAGGAGGGAGGGAGAAGGAGGGAGGGAGGGAGGGAGGGAGGGAGGGGGGAGGGAGAGAGGGAGAGAGAATGGGAGGGAGAAGGAGAAAGATCTGAGGCGGTGTTAATATTATGAAAACAAGTTATAATTCTACACGGCAGCGACCAATTTCTCAAGGCCGTTTAATCCGCACTTATACAAGCACACACAAATACAACTGCGCATGATACACTACACATGCACACAAATCACTCATTATCAAGCAAGCAAGCAAGCAAGCAAGCAACCACAAACAAACACACGCACGCACACACACGCCCCCCCCCACACACACACAAGGTAATAAATTCGCGCGGCAGTTATCACGTTTGATTAGCCATTAATAACACAGGGTTCATTACACGCTCGCGGGCGGCGCGGCGCAGCGTTGGCCCGGCGGTGGTGGCGATGGCGGTGACGGCTGGAAGGTGAAAATTATGACGACGTAGCGAGCGGAGGCCGTGACGGATCGAGGTCATTACCATGGCTGGGGTAAATGAGGGTAGGGGGGGAGTAAGGGAGAGGGAGGGGGGAAAGGGTGGGGGAAGAGGAAGGGAGGCAAGAACGGGAGAGAAAGAGAAAGAGAAAAGGGAAAGGTAAAGGACAGGGGAGACAAAGGAGAGGGAAGGAAGGAAAGGAAGACGAAGGAAGGGGGAAGAGAGAAAAGAGAGAAAGGGAGGAAAAAGATACAGGGAAAGGGTAGGGGAGAGGGCCAGGAAAATGAAAGGTAGAGAACGGGTAAAGGAGGGGAAGGGGAGGGGAAGGGGAGGGGAAGGGGAGGGGAAGGGGAGGGGAGAGGTCACTAGCATTCTACTGCTGTATCGTCAAATCCCTCGGTTATATAGCGCACATTGGAGGAAGAAGTTGTATGCCGGAGGTTTGCTGGAATTGGTAGTTGCGCCTCCCCCTCGTCCTATCACCCCACAACCACCTCCTTATGCCCTCCCCTTCCTGGTGCTCTGAACCCTCCTTCTTACCCATCTTACCCTTCCCTCCTTACCCCTCCTCCCCCTCCCAACTCCTTCCGTGTCACATGCTCCCACAGTAGTTACGTGGGCGTAACATGCAAGGGCACACGTAACACGGCAAAACGACGACCAACGACCACAGCTCGCTCGCGGGACACGGAGCCGACCCCTAACCCCCTCCTTCCCTCCGCCTTCCCTCTCCCACTCTCGCTCCTTCAATCCTTAAAAGCAGACCTGGCAGGCGCTCACAAAACAAACTGAAAAGCAAAGTATGCGGCCACTGACTCGCGCCACGACACAGTCATGCGTGACCCCGAGCCGCTGATTATGCGTCATGCGTGAAACAAGCACGTTCGAGTCCCGTGACTTGGCCAAGGTCGCGCGGACGCCTTGCAACAACAACCCGTTTTCTCACGCGGCGGCGGCTGCGACCGTCGGGGGAAGCGCCGCCAACACCTTCGCGGGGACATGTGTCACGTACGTGCGTATGTGTGTCAGGAGACAGGTCGGATATGGAGTGTGAAGGGGGGGAGGGACAGGTAAGAGAGCTGGAGAAAAAAAATGAAAGAAATGTAAGAAAATATATTTAGAGAGCGGGAATAAACACGTGCGACAGGAACAAAGAAAGAGAAAGATAAAGAAAGGAAGAAAACCAGAAAACAAAAATACCCCCTTCCCCCCGTCAACACCCGCGCCACCACACGTTAGCTGATGATCAAACATTGATAGGTAACCGGGCGGCTAATTGTTGCGGGCGGCCACAACCCGCGCATCATCATCCCCGCCCCATTATGGCGTCCAAGCGTCAGCATCACCCTCCGCTCATCACCCGCGCCCTCCGCCGACGCTCACTCACGCCCATCACAGCTCGGTTAATGATGCGCGCTTGATAATGCTCACAAAAATGTGAAAACTGAAGAAAAAAAACGCTGTTGACTGAATTTTCATTTGAGCTGAGAGAGGGAGAGGGAGAGGGAGAGGGAGAGGGAAAAGGATAGGGAGAAGAAGAAGGAAAGGGAGATGGAGACGGAGAAGGAGAGGGTGACAGACATAAAGGGAATCCCCAATCTTCCTTTCATCTTTCCCTTCCTTAACGTACACCCTTGTCGCCTCCTTAGGTTCCACGTGTCTCCCTTTCCTTCCCCTCACCTCGCCGCTAAGTGGGCACTAAAGAGTAAAGGACTAGGCCATCGGACGGTGTAAACAAAGAATCTCATATATATAATATATATATATATATACACACACACACAAAATATAAATCTAAGAGAAAAGACAAATAGATATAAATAAATGAATACATTAATATATATATATATATATATATATATATATATATATATAT
>NW_028234423.1:18929468-18974468 GCF_977035675.1 Penaeus japonicus | reverse complement strand
ACCCTTCCCTCCCTCTTCCCCACAGGCACCACCTACTCCGCCATGTCCTCTCCATCCTCCATCCTCCATCATAATCCCCGTCCTCCACCTCCTCCTTCGGCTGGGAGATGACCCCCCCCCACCCGGCGGCCTCTTTCTCCCCTGTGGAGGACTATGCAGAGCCGGATCCACTCCATCATTCCAAGAGGTAATCAAAAGAGGAACAAGCTAAATACATTCTGTTTCGCTCCTCTTTCTTTGATTCTCTTTTTTCTTCTCTTTCTTTCCTTCCTTCCTTCCTTCCTTGTGTAATGGCCTGGATCACTACGACGGAGGAGGAGGCCCGTGGGGATCCCCCTCTCCCTCCCTCTTCTTGGAAGGTGAGGCGGAGAGGAGGAAAGAGGGAGAAAGGGAGAAGGAGAGGGAGAGAGAAAATTGGAAGGAGAGAGGAAGGGGAGAGGGAGAGGAGAGGGAGAGGAGAGGAGGGAGAGGAGAGGAGAGAGACAGAGAAAGAGAGAAAATAAAAAGTGACCGACATTATTTCTTTTTAATATCTTTTATTTTTTGTGTCCTCGAAGGCCTCGAGATTGGCCCTCTCCCTGGCCCTCATCCTCGGCCCTAACAGCTACTCAAGGGCCCTTACTAAGTGCCACTACTCGTGATATTTTCCTTTGGTGTTACTTCCAGCTTCCTCACAAGAGGCTAATTTTCGAGACGGGACGACAGGGGTTTTGAGGCTCTCGCTGCTGCTTCCACCCCCCCTCCTCCCCCTCCTCCCCCTCCCCCTCTCCTCCCACCTCCTACTTCACATTCTGCTCCTCGTCTTCCTCCTCCTCTATATAGTTTATCAATGTCTTTGAGAAAGACAAAGGGTCCGAGCAATGTATAACTTTCACTCTGTCTGTCTCTGTCTCTATCTCTCTGCCTCTGTCTCGAACTCGAGAGAATGAGAGAGTGAATCTTTAGATGTGTTAATAAAGACAGGGGATTCACAATATGAACAAGTATTCGATGACTGTTAAACACACGCACGCACGCACGCACGCACACACACACTTGAACATGCATTATCTTTATTCCTCACAATATATATATATACTTCCCTTATACATGCAACACCTTTCCACCGAGAACGCCAACCAATCAACCCGACGATTTCGATCCCGATCCCGATCCCGATCCCTCCATGAAGTGATACTGACCCCCCCCCCCCTCTCACTCTTATCACCTCCCTCCCAATATCTCCTCTTAACAGCTTCAACCCCCCTCCCCTCTACCCCTCCCGCTCCCACCCACCCCTCTCCCCTCTGAGCGGTTCTTGTTTATTTCGCAGGCCCGAGAGAGATAAAAAGACCCAGCCACCATGTGTCACTCGCCTGGCCTCTTCCCTCGCCAACTTTCCTAATCGTTCTCCGGGCGTTTGACTTCTCGCCCGAGGCATTTCTTATGAAGGGATCGCTTTCTTCGATTTGCCTCTTTCGTTCCCTCTCCCCCCACCCACACACACTCTTTTTCCTCCTTTCTTGCCACTTTCCCATCCTCCTCCTCCTTTCCCTCCCTCCTTAATATCCTTTCTACCTCCTTTCTCGCCCTCCTTAGTATCCTTTCTACCTCTTTTCTCGCCCTCCTTAGTGTCCTTTCTACCTCCTTTCTCCTTGACTATTTTCCCTCATTACCTCCTCCCTCCTTGACTATTTTCCCTCATTATTGCTTCATTCCCTTCCCCTTCTCTTTCTTCTTCCTTGTCCGTCTCTATCTTCCAGGTATACTTTATTCTTCCAAACCGTGCTAAAATGAGAGAATAGGAGGAAGAGAGAACAGAGGAGAGAGAGATAAAGATAAAGAGAAAGAGAAGGGGGAAATACAATCGAGGGAAAGAGAGACACAAATAAAAGGGGAGGGGGGAGGGTAGCGTTTTGTTTGCCGGCCGCTCCTTTGGCTCGCCCTTCGCGCCCATCGTATTCTTCGCCGGGACTATTTCGCCGGCCGTTTATGTCCGTCGCCGTCTCCTTCTTGCTCCGGCGCCCGTTTTAGTCTCTCTTCAGGTTTTCTATTCGTTACTCACATTGCTTTTTTCAATCTTTTTTCTTTCTTCTTATTCTTCTTCTTCCACGACGTTTCACTTCATCGTTATCTTTCATCTTTTCCTCAATGTAATTCGCATCTTCTTCTTCCTCTTTTCCTCCTATTCCACCCCATCAGTCCCCTCTCCTTTCCCCTCCTTCCACCTCTCTTTATCCTTCCTTACAGTTTTTATTTCCCCCTCTTTCCGTTCCATCTCTTGCCAACCCGCACTGAGCCGCGCGCTGTGTTCTGTGGTGGTGGTCGTGCTGGCCGGCCCCATCTGCTTCGATGCTTGCTTGCTTACTTGCTTGCTTGCTGGCGTCTTCGGCTTGTTTTAATTTGCTTGCTTGCTAAACTAATGCCCTATATCTTCATCATTACCTCCTGACTACAACATCGAAAAGGCCAATGCTTACGGCTACTATATACAAAAAGTTACAAACTGAACACAGGTAGTTAAGATGGACGACGCTGGCGGTGGGAATACGAACGAGAAATGAAGAGGAAGGGTGAGAAAGATAGGCCGATGCATGAGAAAAGGAGGAGGAGGAGGAGGAGGAGGAGGAGGAGGAGGAGGAGGAGGAGGGGCAGACGCGGGAGAGAGAGAGAGAGAGAGAGAGAGAGAGAGAGAGAGAGAGAGAGAGAGAGAGAGAGAGAGAGAGAGAGAGAGAGAGAGAGAGAGAGAGAGAGAGAGAGAGAGAGAGACGCGCAGATCTAAAACCAACGAAAAGAAAGAGTGGAGAAAACATGGAAAAAACTAATAAGAATAGGGACAGGACGAGAGCCGAGCAAAGGGGAGGCCGGTCCCGAAGCCTCGCCGCGTCCTGGCCTGATAGATAGCCCGGGGCTACTACTACATAAAGCCCTTCGCGAAGCCTTACAGGCTCCACTCGGGGAAGCCTGGCCCGTTCTGCGGCGTCCTATTAAGAAAATCCCCCATCCCCCTTCCTCAACCACCACCACCACCTCCTCCACCTCCCCCCTTTACCTCTTCCCCTCCTCCCGCTACTCCGTCCAGTGTCGCACCTGTGTCCCCTCTTCGCTTTGCTGTCATTTGCCCTCCCCCTTCCCCTCGCTCCTCCTCCCTTCATCATTTTCCTTTCCTTCCGTCTCATTCAGTTTAAGGTCTCTCGCTTGTAACCGGTGTGTGTGTATGTGTGTGTGTGTGTGTGTGTGTGTGTGTGTGTGTGTGTGTGTGTGTGTGTGTGTGTGTGTGTGTGTGTGTGTGTGTGTGTGTGTGTGTGTGTGATAGAGAGAGATAATTCCTCCTTCCCCCCATGCCCCCTCTGCATCTCCGACCTTCCACCTTCCCCCTCCCCCTCTCTTCTTTCTCCACCCCACCCTCTCCTTTTCCTCCTCTCCGTCCCTCTCCTCTTCCTCCTCTCCGTCCCTCTCCTCTTCCTCCTCTCCGTCCCTCTCCTCTTCCTCCTCTCCGTCCCTCTCCTCTTCCTCCTCTCCGTCCCTCTCCTCTTCCTCCTCCCGCCCTCCCCTCAATCCATCAGAGGCAAACAAGCACGCCGGCGCCACTGGACCGGCTAAGGGGTTGATTGAGACAATGGTAGGCCCAGGTGCTGAAGATTGGGGGGTTGGGGCCCAAGGCGAGCGCGCCCAAGCAAGTCATCAACACGCCCAGGAAGGGAATGATTGGTGGCTGCCCACCCCCCCTCCCACCTCATTCTCTTCTCCCCTCTGCCGCCTCCCTTACTCCCTCCCTCCCCCTCCCCCCTCCATCGGCGTTATACATATCCAGACCCCTTCTCCTTCGTCTCCCCTTTCTCATCTTTCCCCTGTTTCTTTGCAGTTTTCTACTGTCCGTCCGTCCGTCCGTCCGTCTGTCTGTGTCTCTCGCTCTGCTCGCTCTTATCTCTCCTTTACCTTTACCTTTCTATCTATTCATCTGTCTGTCTATCCCCTTCATTTTTGTCTCCCTCTCCTGCCTGTTGTATCTGCCTGTGACTTTTTCCCCCTTCCCCTCTCAGGCCAAACGAGGAGGGGGGAGATGTAGACGGGAGATGTAGATGGGTGATCGAGGAAAGAAGAAAAGGGGAAGTGATAAATCAACAACAAATGTAGTAAAAATGACGATGATAATGATGACAATAATAATAATAATAATAATAATAACACCATTAATATTAACAACATAACTACACAACAATAATAATAATACTGCAAATAATCGACCTTAGTTGGCTCAGTAAAATTAATCAAATACGAAGAGTAAAGAGTAGGAGGAGACCTACAACACCCCCACCCCCACCCCACTCTCCGTTAGAGCGGTTTCTGCACATGATCCGAGTCCCCCCCCCCTCTTCTTTCCCCTTCCTCTTATTTCTCTCTCTGTCTATAAGCCCCCCCCCCTCTCTCTCCTCCTCTCACTATAGCTATAAGCCGGCATTAAAGCCAATTAAAACATTCATCTCCTTAGTTTCCCCGCTTGCTCTTGTCTTCATTAGTTTTTCATTCTTCTCTCACTGTCTATCGCTATTCGTTCATCTAATCTATAAAGCCTACTCATTCATTTCTTTTTATTTCTGCTTCTCTCTTTTTATTCCTCCCTCAATTTCCCCTCCTCTCCCCCCTCCCCCTCTCCCCTCCCCTTCTCTCTATCCCTCTGTCTCTTGCCATCAAACACACAACCCTGAGCAACACCCCCCTCCTTCCCCCTCTCCCCCCTCCCCCCCTACTTGCCGGATCTGCCCCACAGTTAAAACTTGCTCTCGCGCCGCTAATTTAAGTTATTGTTTGTTTACCCATCATTAGATCGCGGTCTTAAAGTGATAGCAATTACGGCCAATGAGGGTAATTAAATCTTGGCGGCGGGGAGAGGAGAGGTAGCTGGGGGAGCAAGGGAGGAGGAGAAAGCAGTGAAGGAGGAGGAGGAGGAGGAGGAGGAGGAGGAGGAGGAGGTGGAAAGAAGAAGGAAGTCGAAGAGGAAGAGGAGAAGGTGGAGGAGGAGGAAGAAGCGGAGACGGAGGAGGCGGAGGGAGGAAATTGAAGACGAGGAGAAGAAGATAAAGGAGGAGGAGAAAGGGAGAAGAGATGGTTGTGGAGCACCCAAGGAGATCGACGATAAACACGAGAAGGACGAAGAGGAGGCGGAGGAACATGTTCGAGGCTGAACAGCAAGAAGGACTGTGGTAAATGTTGCAGCTGCAGTACGATTAAGTCTAGCAGCCGTTGAAACACAGCATCTGCCCTTGCAACGCTAGCAATAGTAACATAGTACTAGCAGCTGGTAATTGTTGGTAGCAAAAATAGTAGAAAATTAGCAGTTTACCGAATTTCTGCTCAAATGACAACTGCATTCATGCAACATGCATTTTTTCGCGGGGTAAAAAATGACACAAGAAGAATCACTGTAAAGGGAAGGTCTGAAGGACACACAATTACAACAAAACAGGAAAAAACAGAAACGTCGAGAGAAAGAAGAAATACCCGGCAACAGAAAGAAGAATAAAGAGGAAGGCTGGCAAGTGGACAAGCGAGATGTGACCTAAGGACAGCGGGTGCCGAGAGGTGGGGAGAGGGCACGGAGGACAGGCGGGGCCCAGGGGGAAGGGCAGGAGAGGAGGAGGAGGGAGGAGGAGAAGGGCAAGGCACGCGGGGAGGGGGGAGGGACGAGCAGGAGGGAGGTAGGGCGCGTTGGGGGGATCGCAGGGGCACGGGAGAGGGGGGGGAGGGGGAGGAGGAGGAGGGAGAATCCTAGGACGGCGCTGTAATTATACGGGCGAGGCGCTTCCTTACCACAAGCGCCATGTGTGTGCACGCACCCTGCACTCGCGCCATTCACATCCGCCATTCACTCACACCCACGCTCACGCACACACTGTACGACGTACACTGTACGTATACGAATAATTTACACACATGCATGCGGGACGACGCACACAAGTGCTTCAGTACAGAGATGGAGAAGGAAGATGTAAGATAGGGACAGGGGGTGAGGAAGGGAAGGAGGGAAAGATAAAGAGAGGAATGAGAAAGAGACAGAGAGAGAAAGAGGAATGAGAAAGAGAGAGAGAGAGGGGGGGGAGATAGGGGTGAGAGAGAGAGGCGATAGGAGTGAGAGAGAGGGGATAGGAATGAGAGAGAGAGAGAGAGGAGATAGGAGAAATTAGAGAGGAGATAGGAGTGAGAGAGAGAGAGAGAAGATAGGAGTGAGAGAGAGACGATAGGAATGAGAGAGAGAGAGAGGAGATAGGAGTGTGAGAGAGAGGAGATAGGAGTGAGAGAGAGAGGGGAGAGGGGAGAGAGGAGAGAGGAGTGAGCGAGTGAGAGAGGAGTGAGTGATTGAGGGAGGGTGGAGTGAGCAAACTGAGAGAGGAGTGAGTATATTGAGAGAGGAGTGAGTGAGCGAGAGAGGAGTGAGTGAGTGAGAGAAGAGTAAATTGAGAGAGGAATGAATGAGTGAAGTAAGAGAAAAGTGAGTGAGTAAGTAAATTGAGAGAGGTGAGTGAGTGAGTGAGTGAGAGGAGTGAGTGAGAGTGCAGATCGGACTTTGCAAAGCCTCCATGCCCCCCCCCCCCTTCGTGCCTGCTTCTTTGCCTATGTCTCTCTGCTCGCTTGCCTTAGCCTGGATGCGGTGAGTAACGGTGCTTAATTTTAACATTTCCAAGTCTACAGTTATTTCTTCCTCCCTCCGCCACCTCATCCCTTGCGGAATAAAAAACTGGAAAACAATACTGAAGAAAGAAAAAACATCAACATTCTAAAACCATCGGTCGCGACTCAAATTTGTGTCGCCATGGTGTCTGAATGAGTCGCTTCTGTAATGTTCACAAAGTCTTACAAAATAAACTGGCTTCTATTAAAAAAAAAAAAAAATCATATCCACCCGCCCCATTCTTGTATGGTTTTGTGAAGACAGGGAGCGCCTCAGTTCGCTGGGACAGAAAAAGCTCATGAAAAAGGTAAAGGAACGACTGCCGTATATAAAAAAAAATACAAGAAAAAATGAGTCTGTGTGTGTGTGTGTATGTGTGTGTGTGTGTGTGTGTGTGTGTGTGTGTGTGTGTGTGTGTGTGTGTGTGTGTGTGTGTGTGTGTGTGTGTGTATACACGTGTTAATGTGAATGTGAATGTGAATGTGAATGTGAATGTGAATGCGAATGTGAATGTGTATACGTACATAAGAAAAAAAGTAAATACTGCAAGAAATAATATACATGTATATGTATAAATATTCATAACACAGATAGTTCCGCGTGCACAGCTCGAGGTGCTTGTAATATGCACGTGTTGGCGACAGAACTGTGCTTTCCCTTCGGGGTTATCGTGCACGGAGGTCGTGTCGGTCGGTGGCCGAGCTCCTCATACTGGCGAGGAGAGGGAGAGGGAGGGGGAGGGGGAGGGGGAGAGGGAGGGGGAGAGGGAGAGAGCGAGAGAGAGGGAGAGGGAGAGGGCGAGAGAGAGAAGGCGAGAGAGAGAGAAAGAGAGAGAGAGAGAGAGAGAGAGAGAGAGAGAGAGAGAGAGAGAGAGAGAGAGAGAGAGAGAGAGAGAGGAGAGAGAGACAGAGAGAGAGAGAGAGGGGAAGAGAGAAGAGAGGAGAGAGCGAGAGAGAGAGAGAGAGAGAGAGAAGAAGAGAGAGAGAGAGAGAGAGAGAGAGAGAGAGAGAAAAGAGAAAGAAAAGAATAGACGAAAGAGAGAGAGAGGAAAGAGAGAAAGAAGAGAGAGGGAGAGAAGAGAGAGAGAGAGAGAAACGAGAGGTAAGGAGAGAGACGAGAGATAGAAAGAGAGAGCGAGAGAGAGAGAAAGAGAGAGCGAGAGAGAGAAAGAGAGAGAGCGAGAGAGAGAGCGAGAGAGAGAGCGAGAGAGAGAGCGAGAGAGAGAGCGAGAGAGAGGAGGGAGGGCGAGAAAGGGCGAGAGAGGGAGAGGGAGAGGGAGAGGGAGAGGGAGAGGGAGAGGGAGAGGGAGAGGAAGGGTTGGTGACATCTGTGGTTTCAGAGGTGAATATGACTCGAAGGGGACGGGCAGAGAGAGGGGAAGGGGGGAGGGAGAAAGGAGTAGAGGTGATCGGCATTGAGAGAGGGCAGGGGGGGGGGGAGACAGAAGTGATCAAGCAGGAGCAAGAGCGGGAGCTGTCAAAAGCCACGGGTGACCCCATGGACGACCCCTGACCTCGCAACACCACCACATCCACCCACCACGAGGCAAGTGCTCCGTCTTCGATAGGCGGAGGGAGGGAGGGAGGAGGGGGAGAGGGAGGGAAGAAGGGCAATGGGAAGGAGAGCAGGGTGAGGGACAATACGGAGAAAGGGGGGAAAGCGATAAAGGGGAGGGGGAGACAAGGGAACGGAGGAAGGAGAGCAGGGGGAGGGAATATGAGGGGAAAGAAGAAAAGCGAGAAAGGGGAGGGATGAAAGAGAGGGGGGGGAGAAGGAGAGCAGAGGAGGAGGAGGAGGAGGAGAGTGAGGAGGAAGAGGAAGAGGAATGGGGTGGGGGGGATATGTAGTTCCCTTGGGATAAGAGGAAATCTTCCACACTTAGAGGAGAGTCATTACCTAGGAGATGCGAAAGGGGAAAGTAAAAAGGATGTGAGAAAAATTATTTAGGAGAAAGAAGGAGAAAAGGGGAAAGACAGACACACACACAAAATCAGAATAACAAATCGGAAAGACAAAGAAAAGAAAAGAAAAAATACAGAACCACAAAGGTTGAACTGGAAACTCTCAAATATGAACAAAGAAAAGAAATAAATAAAATAATAATAATAACAAAGACAACAAAAGGAAGGTTCTAGAACACTGCCTCGCGAAGCCGAAATCAGAAAGGCAGGGCATGAATAGCAGGAAAAAACTTTGACAACACTAAGGCCAAATAACGCCCAAAGAAAAGAAAACGAAAAGAAAAAGAATCGGAAAGAGATAAAGATGAGGAGGAGGAAGAAGAAGCAGCAGATGATGATGAAGGAAAATAAAAGGAGATGGAAAGATACCAAAAGCACCCGATAAAGACACGCACACAGAGAAAACACTTATTCTCTCTGCCTGCCTCTCTCTCTCTCTCTCTCTCTCTCTCTCTCTCTCTCTCTCTCTCTCTCTCTCTCTCTCTCTCTCTCTCTCTCTCTCTCTCTCTCTCTCTCTCTCTCTCTCTCTCTAAAAAGCAGCAGAGGACAAAGAGGGTGAAGAGGGAGTCACCGCCTGCCATCCAGCGAGCAGCGAGCAACGGGCAACGAGCAGCGAGCCAAGGAAGGCCTCCGATGATGATAAGTTCCCCTCCTCAGTAATCCGGGTCAGGCGCGTTGTGAGGCTTGTCACGCTCTCTCGTGTGTGTGTGTTTCTGGTGCCCTTTCTGACCTTATTTTTCCTGGGTGGGGGTGGGGGGTGGGGGTGGAGAAGGGGGGTTGTGTGTGTCTGGGAGGTGACGGTTGGGGAGGCAGGCGGAGAAGAATGGGTAAGGAGAGGGGGAAGAAAGAAGAAAAGGGATAGGGAAAGGGAGAAGAGGGGGAGAGGGGAAGGAAGACGTGGGAAGGGGGAGGGGGAAGGAAAAAGGAAAAGGTGGAAAGGGAAAAAGGGGAGAATAGGGTAAGGGGAGGAAGGGAGTCGGTGAATCAGGGTGTCTTATCTATTGTTCTAGCTTCTGGCATTTTCATCTATAACCTTTTTCTTTATGCATCTATCTATAATTCATCGTGCGCTCGATTTCAAAATGAGGATGCCTTGCAAGGGACGATGCCCCCCCCCCCCTAAAAAGGTGTACAAAGTGTAGTTGTGAGTGCCTGTGAGCGCAAGCGTGTGCGTATATGTAAGAATGTATACGTATAGGTCTTTGTGTGCATGTATGTGTATATGTGTGTGTGTGTGTGTGTGTGTGTGTGTGTGTGTGTGTGTGTGTGTGTGTGTGTGTGTGTGTGTGTGTGTGTGTGTGTGTGTGTGAGTGTGTGTCAGAAGGAACGGGGATAGAGGTGGTGGGGAGGGGGAAGGGGGGCGGGTGCCCTGCCACGACCGGCCCGGCGTGACCCAACACCTCGACTAACGACCACGACGGCGACGACACCGGTCATGACGATGCTATCTGCACCTGTTATCGCCGAGGAGTCGCCACCGCTCGAGCTGCGCCTTTTCCAATCGGAGGATCCAAGGAGGAGGAGGAGGAGGAGGAGGAGTAGTGAGAGGGGGGAGGAGGAGGAGGAGGAGGAGGAGGAGGAGGAGGAGTAGGAGCGAAGGGAAGAGGAGGAGGAGGAGGAGGAGGAGCGAGAGGGAGGAGGGGAGAGGAGGAGAGGAGGAGGAGGAGGAGGAATAAGAGCGAGAGGGGGAGGAGGAGGAGTAGGAGCGAAGGGAAGAGGAGGAGGAGGAGGAGGAGGAGGAGGAGGAGGAGGAGGAGCGAGAGGGAGGAGGGGAGAGGAGGAGGAGGAGGAGGAGGCGAGGAGGAGGAGGAGGAGGAGGAGGAGGAGGCGGAGGAGGAGGAGGAGGAGGAGGAGCGAGAGGGAGGAGGAGGAGGAGGAGCGAGAGGGAAGAGGGGAGGAGGAGGAGGAGGAGGAGGAGGAGGAGGAGGAGGAGGGAGGAGGAGGAGGAGGAGGAGGAGGAGGAGGAGGAGGGGGAGGGAGGAGGAGGAGGAGGAGGAGAGGGAGGAGGAGGAGGAGGAGGAGGAGGAGGAGGAGGAGGAGGAGAGGAGGAGGAGCAGGAGGGGGAGGAGTGAGAAGAGTAGCGGGAAGAAGGGAGAGGAGCATGAATGAGAGGTGGCGGCTGTGAAATAGGAGGAGGAAGAACAGGACATGACACGATACCTTCGGCGACATCTTAAAGAGCTCATCTCAAAAATTATTCCCAGATAGGCCTAGAATAACCCGTTTGGATCCTCCTCCCCGCTCCTCCCCACCTACCCCCTCTCCACACACACCCTAGCGACAGATAATAGGCCTACGCTGACAACCTAACCTAACCTAACACACTCTTAACACAAAACTTCGCTCGCTCTTCGGAAAGTAATGCGTGCAGTAAATGCGGGGCGCTGAATGTGGAGTGCGAAAGGGGGAGGGGAGAGAAAGGAGTAGGCAAAAGGAAAAGGAAAGGGGAAGGAAGCGGGAAGAGGAACAGGTGGGAGAGAGAGAAAGGGGGAAGAAGGGAAATAGGTAGATGGAGAGCGAGAGAGAGAGGCGAGCCTGGAAACGAGCAAGAGCGAGAGCGAATGAGTGAGCTAGAACAGTCCCAAGACACACTGGGCCTCGGCTCGCAAGATAAACGAGTCACTCGAGCGTGAAAAGTCGTGACCGCACTCCTCCTCTCGGGCTGCCACCGACCGACCGACCGACCGACCGACCAACCCATCCTTTCCCTGCCATCATTCGGGCAATAACCAGCCACAACGCACTGCCAACACCCGGGGAAAAGCGACTGACCTACTACTCGATCCCGAGACCGCCAGCGGAGCGCTCCGCCTCAGCCTTTTGCTGCCAACACCTCAAACACCCCACCCCCACCCCCACCGCCTCTCTCACATCCACAAACGACCCTGCCAACACCAATTCTCGCCCCAAATGCCAACACCATAGCATCCCACCTTGCCACCCTCCGTGGCTCAGGCACCACCTCAGCCCTCCACGCTCCTCAACCCCGAGACCAATTCAGCGCAGTCCAAACCGAAACAACACAACAACTAAATAATAATATCTTGGACCAACTCTACCCGTCCACCCCCACCTACTCCTACTCCTCCTCCCTCTCCCTCTCCCTCTCCCTCCCCCACCTCCATCCCCCTGAACCCCTACCCCTTCCAGGCCACCGAGTACCTCATAACACATAACCTGTATTACCAGTCTCACCGCTGCTGTCTCCACCTGTCCTGCCCTCTACCCCACAATTGTGTACACACACACACACACACACACACACACACACACACACACACACACACACACACACACACACATACACACTCACACACATCTACACCATGCACTTACACAAAAAAAAACACAAATTCTTATACAAAAGAGACAATGAAAACATTAAGAATTAGGTACATTACGTATCTTTCTGAAATTCCCGATCATGACCAATAATGAAGATCAGTGACGATTAAACAGCAACAAAAAATAAAACAGCTATACTAACAACAATGATGATACCCACGGCAATAACAACACTGACGACGATGATGAGCAACTACGACGAAAACTAACCTGAACAACAACAACAATAACAAAATTAACGTCAACAGCAACTGTACCCTAAGCCCCCTCTTGCCCCTCCCCCACGACTGCCTATCAACCTCTTCCCCGCGGCCGCCCACTGCCCCCCCCCCATGGCCACCCACCGCCGCCCCCCTCCCCCCCCACGGCCGTCCACCACCTCTCCCCCCGGCAGCCCATCCACCCTTCCCCAACAACTTGTCGCCTCACCTCTGCCCGCCCGCCCGCCAGCCCGCCCGTTCTCCCGCCCCCTCGACAGGTGGATGACGCCCTTCCCACAATGGCACAGAATGCGAGTGTCATCGGCGAGCGCGCTGATGGGCGTGTGAGACACGAATGAAGAGGGGGAGGGGGGGAGACACCGGGAGAAAGAGAGGTTAGAGTTTAAGGGGGAGATAGAGGGAGAGACAGGGAGAGAGAGGGAGGGATGGAGTGAAGGAGAGAGAGAGAGAGATAGATAAATAGATAGATAGATAGAGAGAGAGAGAGAGATAAAAAAGTAGGCAGGAAGAACGGAAGAGAATTAAAAATCAATAAAAGCAAACAAACATAAATAACACAAGAACAACAACGAAGGGAATAAGAGAGAGAGAAAAAAAACGAACAACAGGCCATAAGGGTAATGCCAAAGACGGGCAGGGAGAGGCACCCCCCACACACCCACACCCACACCCACACTCGCACTCGTGGCTTCAACTCGTCTCTTCACATCTGACCCGCGACGACCTTACACTTAACTGCTGACTCATGCTTTGGACTACCTTGAAGAGGGGGGGGGGGAGGTAGGTCCCGGTTGCTATCTCTGCTGAGCAAAGCGGTCAGTCACTCATTGCTGTAACTACAAAACAGGAAGGAAGGGAATAAGGAAAATAAAACAAACTCATCCTTGTCATCAAAACACCCGGGGAAATAATAATAAAAAATAAACAAGTGACGCAATAAAACCAGAAGCAACCAACGACAATAACAACAAACAACAACAACAACAAACAAAACCAAGAAAGAACCTATATCGAGGAACGCCCAAAGACGATGACGACGACGACAAGAAAAAGACGAATCCCGCAACCTAGGAAGACGGAACGACTTTATAGGGAAATCGAACAAGCCATCATCATCACCCTCGTCGTCGTCGTCGTCGTCCTACGAGACACGCCCAGACGACCCCGCCCCGCCCCGCCCCTCCTCGCTCGGCAATCCCCTTCGGACTCCGACGACTCTAGAAAATGAAAACACGCTTTGAACCTCCTCGTATTCTCTCGCGTTCTTTTCTTCGTTTGTCCCTTTTAACTCACTCATTATCTCTCCCTAAGAGCTGCCAACAGACCCACCAAAAACCGGCCTGCCAACACTTCCACCCGGCGAGCCACTCCTCGTAGACGCCAATCACACCAATAACGCAGACGGTGACACGCCCCTCCCCCTCCTCCTTTCCCCACCCCCCAAGGACCCTTAGGCTTGACCAGATCACCAGAATCAACAACACGACACAAAACCCTGAGAAGGGTGAAGGTTGGGAAGAGGTGGGTGAAGGAGGAGAGGGGAGGAAAGGGAAGAGGGGAAGGGAGGGGAGGAAAGAGGAGAGGGAAAGGGAGGGGAGGGGAGGAAAGGGGAGGGAGGGGAAGGGAGGGGAGGGGAGGGAGGGAGGGGAGGGGAGGAAAGGGAAGAGGAGAAGGGGAGGAAAGGGGAAGAGAGGGGAGGAAAGGGGAAGAGAGGGGAGGAAAGGGAAGAGGGGAGGGGAAGGGAAGGGAGGGGAAGGGAAGGGAGGGGAAGGGAAAGAAAGGGAGGGGAGGAAAGGGAAGAGGGGAAGGGAGGGGAGGGGAGGAAAGGGAAGAGGGGAAGGGAGGGGTGGGGAGGAAAGTGAAGAGGGGAAGGAGAGGAGAGGGAAGGAAAGGGGAGAGGGGAAGGGAGGGAAGGAAAGGGGAGAGGGGAAGGGAGGGAAGGAAAGGGAAGAGGGGAAGGGGGGAGGAAAGGGGAGAGGGGAAGAGATGGGAGGGGTAGGTGAGGTAGTGAAACGGTGAGTGTGGGAAGAGGCGAGGAGGAAGGGAGATGATATCGAGGGTAAAGCTTACTAGTAATGAGGAGGAAGGGAAGGGAAGTAGATAGAAGAGAAGAAGGGAGAAAAGAAAAAGAGTGAAGGTAAGGCGAGAGCAGAGAAAGAGAGGAATGATAAAGAGGGAATGCGAGTCAAGAGTGTCGAGTCATTCCGGTTCCGATGAGGTCCGCGTTCACACCCAAACCCGAAGGTCCGAATGCCTGGGCAAAAAATCACAATAAACAGAAAGAACAGTAACTTTACGGAACTGCCAAGCAAAACACCAAAGAAGATGAGGAGAAAACAAGGAAGGAGGAAAGACAAAGAAGAATATGAACGGATAAACAGAAGAGAAAAAAAGTGAAAAGAATAAAAGGGAGGAAGAGAACAGGTGAGAAAAGAAAAAAAGGGAGGAAAAAATAAGAAGGATAAAAAGATAACTAAGCAATGACGACAAGGATAAGAAAATAAACATGAAACAGTGAATGGCAAAAATCTTGATAAAAAATAAACAATAAGAAAAAAATAAAAAGGCCGTTCACGGGAGACACAACAAAAAGAAAAAAAAGGAAAAAACTCAAGATCACAACACAAGGAAATAATTTACTCCGACGGAAATCAGAAGAGATAGTCACTCCAGTCATTATTCAGCAGTCACTGGCCTGGTCTACACCTGACTGAATGACTGGTGATTGACTGAATGGCTGAATGAATGAAAAGCTGAATGACTAAATGATAGACTTGAGTGACTGAGTAATTGACTGAGTGACAGACTTACTGAGTGAGTGAATGGATGATTGAAAGAATAACCGAGTGACTGAATGAATGCTAGATTGACGGCCTTCGTTTATGACTGAACAAACTGACTGCCTGACTGCCTGAAGGCCTGGTCCGTCTCACCTGCACAGTCGCTCCAACCTGCCTGCTTGTAACTACTCAATACCGTATCGACGGCGACGTACCTGAAAATAGACGAAACTCGTATTACTCGGCGCACTGGGAAAATCACCGTTATTTTCACACTAAAAGCAATTCTTGTTTTACGCGATTTTAATTATGCTTGATAAAGTCCAACACTCTCCACACTTACTACACAGCTGATGCAAATTGCAATGAGCACCAAGATTTTGTTGCAACTACTGCAACATCCTCATCCGGCAAAAATATGATGTAACTACTCGTACGTGCACACCACGAAACAAACACAAATAAAAGACAACAATATCAATGACAATGCACTCCTTAAAAAAATCAACAACCGCAATAAAAAAAAAAAAATAACACCATCCCAACCACCAATAACCATCATCCACACTCCCGAAATCTTCTAATCATCAACACCTAAACAAACAAGCAAACGAAAAATATCAATGTCGCTTTTAGTCCCATCAAAAAGATTCCCCATATCACCATCATCAAATCATCACCGGCAACCGAGAGGGCACCGAGAGGTTACGGTACCAATCACAATCACAATAAAAGAAATCACTATCATTCACAATTACTGGAACAATCACCTTCGAACTGACATCCCTCAATCCCCTGTCTCGTCCATCTGATAAAGACGCAACTATCGCGGCGGCGTCACTATCACAGGGCCCTTATCAATGGTATCGCGCGTGGGTTTATCTGCGTAAATATGTGTGTGTGTGTGTTGTGTGTGTGTTGTGTGTGTGTGTGTGTGTGTGTGTGTGTGTGTGTGTGTGTGTGTGTGTGTGTGTGTGTGTGTGTGTGTGTGTGTGTGTGTGTGTGTGTGTGTGTGTGTGTGTGTGTGATATTTATCTGTCTATGAATCTAACAACCTGTGTTTGTGTTTGAGTGGGGGGGAGGGGGAGAAAGGGGGGAGGAGAAAAGAGAGGGAGATGGAGAGAGAGAGAGAGAGAGACGTGAGAGACAGAATCAGTGAGAAAGAGAGAGAACGTGAGAGACAGAGAATAATCTGGCACATTTCTATGTCTTGCTCCTTTCCTCTTTCCTCCCTTTCTTCCTTCCCTTTGTCACAGTTATCCAATGTTGCCACACCCCCTTTCACTTCCGCGCGCTGCTCCCTTGTCTCCTTTCCTTTCTTCCGACCTGTACACCGACGGAAAGCGAAGTGGTGAAGAGCGGGAAAGAAGGGTGAAGGGAAGAGGAGGAAGAGGAATAGTGAGAGGATTCAAGGAGGAGGAGATGGAAAAAGGAATGGAAAGGAGGGAAGAGAGGAAAGAGAGGGAGGAGAGAGGAGAGAAAGGAAGGAGAAGAGAGAGAAGAGAGAGAGGGGGGGAGAGAGAGAGAGGGAGGGAGAGGAGAGAGAGAGAGAGAGAGAGAGAGAGAGAGAGAGAGAGAGAGAGAGAGAGAGAGAGAGAGAGAGAAAGTGTGTATGTATGTATGTATGTGTGTATGTGTGTGTATGTGTATGTGTGTGTATGTGAGAGAGAGAGAGAGAGAGAGAGAGAGAGAGAGAGAGAGAGAGAGAGAGAGAGAGAGAGAGAGAGAGAGAGAGAGAGAGAGAGAGAGAGAGAGAGAGAGAGAGAGCATTCTTCTTCTCCCTTTCAACTTAAGTGGAAAGCTTAGAGAAACGTTATCTCTTCCTTCTATCGTTATCAATATCGTAATTCTCCCATTCCTCCAAGTTCCTCCATTCACGTCGTCTATCCCCCTCCCCACCCCAACCTCTCCCCCTCCCTTCTCTGTATCTTATCACGCGTGTGCAGTAAGTCCTCCGCCTCCTCCTCTATCCACGTTTGTCTTGATGAGAAACTCTCTCTCTCTCTCTCTCTCTCTCTCTCTCTCTCTCTCTCTCTCTCTCTCTCTCTCTCGTACCTGTTTCTTTTATTATCTTTCTCATACCAACATATACAAATGACATAAGACAAAATACGAGAGAGAAACAGACAGATAGACAGACAGACAGAAATAGATAGATAGAGAATATATATTGCTCCGAGGTCCCCTTGTTCCCACGCCCTTTCTCAAAACGTTCCTCATTACCCTCTCGGTTCTCTACGAACACCTCTCCTCCCTCCTCCGCCTCCGCCAGCTCTTCGAATTAAAAATCTCCCTCCCCCACCCCACTCTCCCTCTCCCTCTCCTTCCCCCTACTTGAAACGCTTACCTTTGCCCCCACAATCGTACCCCTTCCTCTCCTCCCCTCATCCCCTCTGTGCCCTTCTCTCCACCCACCCACCCACCCACCCTCCCCGCACCTTAGCCCATTCCCCTCCACCTCCGCCGTTCTGCCGTTCCCTCCACCCCCCACCCCCCCGCCTCGACCCGGCCACCAGCGGGGCAAGCGAGAGGTGTGACAGACAAGGGCCTCGTTTGATCTTGCCGACACCCCCTGACACCCCCCCCCCAAGCCCCCGACGCCACCGCCATCGCCGCTATGCTTACGTCTTCCCCACCGTCGTCCCTCCTTTGTTTACTCGATCTTGCCCCATTCGCGCTTCCCTTCACTTCCCTTCAACCCTTCTTCGCTTCCCCTCTTCCCCCCGCTCCCCCGTTCTAAAAGCCCTTCTTAAAACTTGCTGTGTGTCGCAGAACCTTCCCCAGTTCTCTTTGTTACCGCCTCCCTCCCCCCCTTTATTTCGTTCTCTTATTCCTTCTCCTGGTCCCTTTTCTCGTTTCTTCCTCCTCTCTCCCTTACACCACCTGCCTACGGGGATAAAGCAAAAACACACAGCAGACATATCAAAATATACTCTCTCTCTCTCTCTCTCTCTCTCTCTCTCTCTCTCTCATACACACAGAAGAATCAAAATACATAAAGTTTATCTTATCAGTCCAAGAGATCAAGGTGTACCGCGCATGCGCACTTGCCCGGATCAGCTGTGGCGGTGCAGGCTTCACTCCTCTAATCCTCCTACGTCCCTCCCCCCTTACCCCACCCCCTTCGCCCATCCCATATCCCCCTACCCACCCACCTACCGCCACCCCCTCAACTTCAACAACCGGCAACGAAGAACAAGGTACATTGGAAAACTTTCAAGTTATTATTCCTTATACTATCGCTTTAAATTTGATCCTCTTATTATTGGAAAAAATGGTATCTGGAAGTGAAAAAAATCCCTAAGTAAAATGGGAGAAAGCTGAGGGATGGGGGAGGTGGGAGACGGTATTAAAATC
The DNA here is from genome assembly GCF_977035675.1 of Penaeus japonicus. Lineage (NCBI taxonomy): Eukaryota > Metazoa > Arthropoda > Malacostraca > Decapoda > Penaeidae > Penaeus > Penaeus japonicus. The sequence continues at coordinate 18,956,155 of NW_028234423.1, read as the reverse complement.
ATGGAAAGTTAAAATTCCACATGACAGAAAAAGTTATAGAGAGAGAAAATGAAAAATAAGGGGAGAGCGAGAGCGAGAGAGAAAGGAGAGAGAGAGAGAGAGAGAGAGAGAGAGAGAGAGAGAGAGAGAGAGAGAGAGAGAGAGAGAGAGAGAGAGAGAGAGAGAGAGAGAGAGAGAGAGAGAGAGAGAGAAAGGAGAGAGAGAGAGAAAGGAGAGAGAGAGAGAAAGGAGAGAGAGAGAGAAAGGAGAGAGAGAGAGAAAGGAGAGAGAGAGAGAAAGGAGAGAGAGAGAGAAAGGAGAGAGAGAGAGAAAGGAGAGAGAGAGAGAGAGAGAGAGAGAGAGAGAGAGAGAGAGAGAGAGAGAGAGAGAGAGAGAGAGAGAGAGAGGGGGAGAGAGAGAGAGAGAGAGAGAGAGAGAGAGAGAGAGAGAGAGAGAGAGGCAAGGAGAAAGAGTGACAAAAGAGAAAGAACGAGAGAGAGAGGGGGGGGATACGCGCAGCAACTCGGGGTCCCTAATGAAAATTTGTGCTTCCAGCGCGACAAAAAAGGCCTCGTTAAATGTTTAGTGTTCCTTTTCATGCATCCTTAAAAGCATCCTCGCCGAACCCAGGCTGTCACGGAGAAGTATAGTCATCCTTCTGCCGGGTAATTAATGGTCCGAAGGCGCTTGAAACAAAGATGCCTGATCTTGTCTTTGCCCCGTGTGACATTTGCATTGCGGGGTGACTAGAGCTATCAACACCATAGCTATCGTCTTTGTCTTGTGAAAAGCAGGAACATACTAATAGAAACATATGCCTATCTTCTTTCCCCATATAGACAAAATACTTCTTTATCTCTCTCTCTCTCTCTCTCTCTCCCATACGCAAACATAAACTGATAGATAGATAGATACACACACACACACACACACACACACACACACACACACACACACACACACACACACACACACACACACACACACACACACACACACACACACACACACACACACGCACACAGAAAAAAAATCGTCTTGACCCCTGCTAACCCTCCCAAGAAGGTAGGTAGGCTGTGTGTGTCAGCATTAATAAGGAGAACAGTTGCACAACAGATCAAGCGAGGGCGCAAGGGGCCACAGCGACTAGTAGGATCCCCCTCCCCCTCCCCTCCCCCTCCCCCTCCCCTTATATATATATATATATATATATATATATATATACACACATATACATATACATATACTTATACACACACACACACCTCCTTCCCTCTCCCCTCCCCCTCCCCTTACATATCCCCCACCTTCTTTCCCTCCCCCTTCCCCTCCCCCTCCCCCATTCACCTGGTAGTCCTGCCACACCGCACTAATGATCATCTTGTTCCAGCAAACTTTTGTCTGAATATAATTACAGCAACACATGCACGGGCGCCTGACCTGTGTGCGTGTCCGTGTCTGTCCGCATGCGTGTGCGACTGAGCGAATACGTACGTGCTAGCGAGCGAGCGAGAGAGAGAGGACATGATCAAGATATTACGAGAGAGAGGGGACGACTAACAAACACCGTGGCATTCAACGTTGGGTGCCCCTAGCGTCAGCACGTGGCCGGGGGATGAGAAGTGGGGGGCGGGGGGCGGGGGGCAAACAAGGTCACGCCCCCGTGCAGAGGCCGGGTCACTGCACGCCGAGTTTTTGCCACGCGCAAGTTCATACGTCAGCGGGCAGAGCGAGTGTGCAATGTTGCAAAATCATATAATAACCCTTCAATTGTGTCCAGCCTCAAGAAAGCGGAAAATCACGAAGACAAACATAACGAGAAATGATAATTAAAACAAAAGAATGTAATAACAGCAAAGCAGATGCAATAAATGAGGCCTAAAGTGCAACAAAGCAGTTTGTATTCTAGGTGAGGAGGGGGAGGAAGAGGAAGAGGAGGAGGAGGGTGGGTAAGATGAGAGGGAGGAGGAGGAGGAAGCGGAGGAGGAAGAGAAGGATGGTGGAGCAGGTGGAGGAGGAGAGCGATTGAGGCGTGTGTAGGCTGAGGAAGGAAGAGGGGGAGGAGGAAGAATGAAATAAGACGACGAGACGAAGGGGGAGAGAAGGAGGGGGATGGAGACCAGTAGACGCGGCAGCAGGAGAAATGACGAAAAAAGAAAATGGCAAGACGAAAGAGAGGAAATCTGAGTCGGGAGAAGATAACAACGGTGATCAGCGAGATGATAATCAATAACACAGCAGCTTCCAAACTTTAAGCAGGAGTTAGTTTCATCAAACTTATCCGACCAACTTCAGGCGTCATCTTATGCTTACTAAATTACAAAGGCACACTGTTTACGAACCCTGAGGATTCCATCTCTATCATGGAAGGGAAGACATATGCATTCGTGCGGTAGGCACTCTCGGTGCTCTCCCTTGTCCACCGAAACAAGACATTTCCGCGCAGACAGATAGACAGACACACGAACAAACTTCTCAAATTCCGACACTAACTAAAGCTCAGCCCCAAGTTAAGGGTCTCCACGAACCATGAAGGGAACTTGCCAGCGCAGCTAAACACCCCCAACCCTTCCATCCTTTATCTTCTACCCACCGACCCTCCCTCCCTCCCTCCCTTCCTTCCTCCCTCACTCACTCCAACTTCCCTTACGCATCGTTACCCCTCCCCCACTTGATAAGATATTTCCGTAGGCCTACACATGTTTCGGAGCCCGGCCGAGCTTGGGTCCGGAGATCGACAAGCCGCTATCGCCAACGGAGAGCGACAAGCACCATCATGGTTCTTAACCAATCATCACTATCAACGACCTTAAATCTAAATGAAGTATCACGTCAGTTATCTTTATCATCATCACTGCTAAAATATATGCATGAGTGTGAGACGGGATTTAAGGACAAATAGAACATTTGTCGGAAGCACACGTGGACAGCAAGTGTGGCAAGCATAAGCCCGGTTGATGGAAAGAAATACGGAGAGACACGCATTCACTCACACGCAAACACATTCCCTCTTCTTTCTTTCTTTCTTTCTTTCTTTCTTTCTCTCTCCCTCCCTCTTTCTCTTTCTCTCTCCCTCCCTCCCTCCCTCCCTCCCTCCCTCTTTCTCTTTCTCTCTCCCTCCCTCCCTCTTTCTCTTTCTCTCTCCCTCCCTCTTTCTCTTCCTCTCTCCCTCCCTCCCTCTTCCTCTTTCTCTCTCCCTCCCTCCCTCTTTATCTTTCTCTCTCCCTCCCTCCCTCTTTATCTTTCTCTCTCCCTCCCTCCCTCTTTATCTTTCTCTCTCCCTCCGTCTTTCTCTCTCTCTCGTGGCTGACCGAAAGCTTTAGGAGTGAAATTGCATGATCAATTAGGCTACTGTCGCAGCCCGGAATAGTTAGTCAACAAAGCTGGTTTTAAGCTCTGAGCCATTGCCAGAGCAGGCTGTGGGTGGGTGCAGGACGGGGAGGGGGAAGAGGAAGAGGAAGAGGAGGTTGAGGAGGAGGAGGAGGAAAAGGAGATGAGAAGGAAACGAAGGAGGACGAGAGGGGGAGGAGGATAAGACGAAGAAGAGAGAGAGAGAAATAAAGAGCGACAATTGAGAGAGAAAAGAGCCAAAGCTCAAAGCTACGAATCCAGCTGAATCGAGCTAAACCCAGGTGTCCCGGTCCGCAAAGCCGCCCTCCCACCACGTCGACGCGAAGCCGGGTCCCTCAAGTCAAGTGAGAGCCAAGCCGATCTTCCCCCTTGGCGGCTGTCGTCCAGCGCCGGGTCCGTCGCAAAACAAAAGGCTCAGACAGGAACAGCCGTCGTACCTTGACGACCCGGCAATACGAAGGCTCCAAAGCTGCACAATGTACCTGTACAAAGTACTTGTAGCGGCTACACAAGCCCAACGTACCCAGTGGACCCAAGCGTTGATGTGTGGTGGGAGGGGTGAAATAAGGGGCGGGGGGGTAAGGAATGAGGGTGGGAGTGGGAGTAAGAGTTGAATAGAGGAGGAGGCAGTCCTCACGAGCCTTTACCCCTTTCCCCCCTTTCAACGCACGAGTCCATTTTTCCCCCCGACGCATTACATCTCTTTATGGCGCGTTGTCATTTTTCTTCTGTCCCTCTCCCTCTTCCTCTTCCTCTCTCAAACTCCTTTTGCCTTCTTGCCATAACCTCTCTTTCCTCCTACTACACCCCTTTACCCCCATCCACTCCCCCAGCCCATCGACGCTACATCTCCTAGCATATCCCACAAAAGGGGTGGGTGGGCGGTGGAGGCTATACTACGGGATAGCTTGGCTTGGGTAGCCCGTCAGCCGCCGTGCCCGGGACTGTCCTCTCGTTACGGTCTTTAAGGGCAGGAAAACGCATTCGGTACACTAGGTTGAATGGATAATTCTGGATAATTCATATTTTGGCTCTGCTTCTCTTTCCTTTCTTGCTAAAGAAGAGAGATCGAGAAAGATAGATAGAAAGAGAAAGAGCAAGAACGAGAGAGAGAGAGAGAGAGAGAGAGAGAGAGAGAGAGAGAGAGAGAGAGAGAGAGAGAGAGAGAATGAGTGAGAGAGAGAGAGAGAGAGAGAGAGAGAGAGAGAGAGAGAGAGAGAGAGAGAGAGAGAGAGAGAGAGAGAGAGAGAGAGAGAGAGGGGGAGAGAGAGGAGAGAGAGAGAGAGAGAGAGAGAGAGAGAGAGAGAGAGAGAGAGAGAGAGAGAGAGAGAGAGAGAGAGAGAGAGAGAGAGAGAGAGCAAGTACGAGAGAGAAAGAAATTTATAGACAAAACAAGAACGAGAGAAAGAGCAAGATAGATAAATAGACCGATAGAGAGAGAAGGTCAACTGACTACCTAACAGATACATATATATATATATTCCAGCCCCTGACGTCATTCCCCCGAATAAAGCGGCGATCACTTGAAGTACAAATTAAATTCTCCCTCCTCTCCTCCCACACCCAAACAGTTAAGTGTTGCAAAGAAAAGAAGAAAAAAAAAACAGAAACAAGGACCGTTCAACAAAACACACAAACAATATCAAATAATATTAATGACTGAACAGAAACCTCCACCAAACCCCAGTCGTAAAAAACAGCTCAAAACCCAAAAAATAAAGAGAAGCGAGCATCTGGACGGGACGAGAGTTCACCTGCGAGGAGCGCAAGCGAGGGACGCGGGCCGCTCGTCGACCCCCCCCACCCCATCACTCCCTCCCCCTCTCCCTCCCTCCGGCCGCCAGCACCTCCCACCCAGCTCAGGACAACATACCATCTCGGGCTTGCTAACTCCTCTCTCTCTCTTTCTCTTTCTCCTCCTCCTCCTTCTCCTCCTCCTCCTCCTTCTCCCTCTTTCTCTCTCTCTCTATATAATCTCTATCTCGAATTACCTCTGTCTATCTCATTCTCTCTATCTATATCTTTCTCGTGATACGTATGTATTGTGTATACATTTACCTATGGATGATGTACTAGCAAACACACACACATAACTAAGAATAAATAAACAAAGAAGTGAGAAATAAAATGAACAATTAAGAATTAGACCAATCAATGAAATAACAATACAAACTAAAACACACAAAAAAGAAAAGAAAATGGAAACATGAAAAACAAACACACGAACAAACAGACAACAAAAAATGAATCCAAAAATATAGAGTAACAAATACACAAATAAGTATATAAAGGGGGTGGAGCAGGAGGAAGGGGGTGGGGGTAAACTATACCTTCCTCACTCTTAACGCACGTCAATTGCCGACAAATAACGAGGCCAAACACTTGATATAAACAATGACTCAGGGGAAAAAAAAACGCGCGCACACTTCATACGAGCAATAAATCATAAAAGGACACGTAATTTCTCGTACCAGCGCCGACAAAGCAATGCAACGAAGACACTGATAAGGTGGTAAGTGAGCGAGTAAAAGGAATGAGCAAAGGAAGGGGAGGGAGCGCGGAGGGAGAAGAGGGGAGAAGGGAAACAAGGGAAGGGGAGGGAGCGCGGAGGGAGGAGAGGGGAGAAGGGAAAGAAGCGAAGAGAAAAATCGTGGAGAGAGGGAAGAGAGGGATAGAGAGATGTGATTGACTTCACTTTCCTTCACTCCCTCCTCTTCCCTCACCCTCCCTTCCCTTCCCTTACCCTATCCCTCCCTTACCCTACCCCTCCCTCTCCTCCCCTCTCCACAAAGTTATCTCTTAGCCAGTCACGGCCGCTTTGCTAAGCTCACCCGGGCAGAGTACAGTAAGCAGGAGGAGGGGGGGGGGGGGGGGGCTTGACCACGTGCTCTTCGCTAAACACCCGAGCATAAAGCACTAGTGTTGCGGCTGCCTTGTGGGGGCGGGGGTGGGGGTGGAACGGGAAGGGTAGGATGGGAGGGATGAAGGGTGGGGGTGAAGTAGAAGAGGAAGAGGGCTGAGGAGGATAGGGGAGGAGAGGAGGAGGGAGAGGGGAAGAGAAAGAAGTTGAGAGAAGAGAGAAAAGGAGGTTACGAGAACGGAAGGGAAGCGAGGGGTAAGGATGAGAGGACGGAAAGGGAGATGAAGAATGAAAGCGAGAGGAAGGGAGGGAGAAAGATGACAAATAAGAATTACAATCTATAGAACAATGACTAACTGACCTCTATATACGATAGATCAGCGAAGAGGGAGGGAGAAGAAAGGAGGATGAAAATGAAGTGGAGGGTGCTGAGCATGAGGTGGAGAAGCGAGGGACAGAAAAAGGGGAGGGGAAGGGTGCAGGGTGCAAGAGAGACTCGCGTTATAACCCACTTATTGTCCCACTTGATAATATAAGGCAAGAGGCCGCCACCTCCACCGTCACCACAACTATGCTTCATTCATTCTCTCTCTCTCTCTCTCTCTCTCTCTCTCTCTCTCTCTCTCTCTCTCTCTCTCTGAAGGAGGAATGGATTTGTTTCACATGCGGATGAACATATGTAAAGAGGAGAAGGAGAGGGATCGTGGGCGTAAGAGAAAGGGGATGAGAAAGAGAAAATAAAAATAAAAAGAGAATGAGAAAAAAAATAAAAAAGAGAAAGAGAAAGAAATATAGAGAGAAAAACAAAGAAGAGTACCCACAAGGAATGACAAAAAGCAAAAGGACAAGAAAAAATAAAACACAGAAGCAACAGATAAATCCCATCCAATCTAACCACACCCCTTCTCAAACCCTCCCCCCCCGCCTTCCTCCTACCCCCCACCCCTGCATTACAGCCGTGAGGCCGCGGTCAACCAGCTGTGAATGACGTCACCACATACCATCACTAGGCTAAGGGAGAGAAATGAAGGGAGTGAGGGAGGGAATAAGAGAGGGAATAGAAGGAAAGGGAGTGGGAGGGGGAATAAGAGAGGGAATGGGAGTGGAGGAGGCAGAGGGAATGGGAGAAGGAAAGGGAGTGGGAGAGGGAATGAGAAAGGGAATGGGAGTGGAGGAGGCAGAGGGAATGGGAGAAGGATATGGAGTGGGAAAGGGAATGAGAGAAGGAATGGCAGTGGGAGAGGGAATGGAAGAAGAAAAGGCAGTGCGAGAGGGAATGGAAGAAGAAAAGGCAGTGGGAGAGGGAATGAGAGAGGGAATGGGAGTGGAGGAGTCAGAGGGAATGGGAGAAAGAAAGTTAGTTGGAGAGGGAATGAGAGAGGGGACAGGAGTGGAGGAAACAGGGAGAAGAATATGGAGTGGGAGAGGAAACAGGGAAAAGGAAAGGCAGTGGGAGAGGGAATAAGAGAAGGAACGGGAGAAGGAAAGGGAGTGGGAGAGGGAATAAGAGAAGGAATGAGAGAGGGAATGGGAGTGGAGGAGACAGAGGGAATGGGAGAAGGATATGGAGTGGGAAGAAAAAAAAGGAGTAAAAAAAGAAAAGATGAAAAAAACGAAAACGTGGCAGAGAAAATACAGTCAAGAAAATGGAAAGAAAGAAGCGAGAGGAGAGGAGCAGAAATTTAAGGAGGTAAAGAATAGGACAATGAGGATAATATTGACGAAAAAAGCGAAATCGAGAGAGAGAGTGGGATAGAGTGTGAGAGGGAGGGAGGGAGAGGGAGGGAGAGGGAGAAAGGGAGGGAGGGAAGGAGGGAGGGAGAAAGAAGAGACAGAAAAGAGTGAGAGAGAGAAGAGAGAAGAGACAGAAAAGAGTGAGAGAGAGAGAGAGAGAGAGAGAGAGAGAGAGAGAGAGAGAGAGAGAGAGAGAGAGAGAGAGAGAGAGAGAGAGAGAGAGAGAGAGAGAGAGAGAGAGAGAGAGAGAGAGACGAAAAACGAAGAAACGAGAAGGCGCGAGCGAACGCACTAGTCTGCTTGGGTGGGGTCGCAGATGCTTTAAATACACCCCACACATTTCGAACGCGATGAATTATAATGTTCGAGTGGAGATGGAGGTGGCGGAGGGAAAGAGCGAGAGGGAAGAGATGGAACGGGGGGATAAAACGCGAGGGAGGGCTGGAGGGAACAGGGGAAGGGGAGAAGGGGAGGAGGAAAGAGAGGAGGACGAAGGGCTGGAGGGAAGTGAGAAGAAACAGGGGAAGGGGAGGAGGGGACAGGTGGAGGGAAGATGGGAAAGAGAGAAGGACGGAGGGCAGGAGGGAAAGAGAGAAGAGTAGGAGGGGAAGGAAGGAAGGTAGGGGGGGGGGAGAGGATGAACGAAAGAAAGAAAACGAAAGGTAAATGATGACTGAATAGAGAGATAGATGGATACAGACAAGACATAAACAGTGAAATACAAACACAAGAGATCGAACAAGAGAAGAAAGAGAGAAAATAAATTAAATCCCAAAAGATGCAAAGCAAGTCAAGCCGAACAAAAATCAAACAAATAAAAAGAGGACGGCGAGCGAAAAGGAGGGGGTGGAGGAGGGAGGGGGAAGGGGGAAGGGGGCAAGACGACGAGGCATCAGAAGGTGAAGCAGGTCGGACGGCCAAACAGGCTCAGCCTCATTATGCAGTTTGAAGCAGGCCGAGGGAGGGGGTGGAGAGGGAGCTGGGAGGGAGCTGGGAGGGAGCGAAGGGAGGGAGGTAGAGGGAGGGAGCAGCAAGCAGCAGCGGCGGCGGCGGCCAGCATCAGGCAGCATAAACAGATCCGGCAAAGCGCGAGGAGAAAGAGGAGAAAGAGGAGGAGGAGGAGGAGGAGGAGGAGGAGGAGGAGGAGGAGGAGGAAGATGGGGATGAAGATTAAGTAGGAGGATAAGGAGGAGGAGGAGGAGGAGGAAAAGGGAGGGAAGGGTTGCTCACCTCGCTTCATGAACCGGATACTTTGGATAACGCACAATCATGTGTGTGTACGAATGTGTATGTGTGTGTGTATGTGTGTGTGTATGTGTATGTGTATGTGTATGTGTATGTGTATGTGTGTGTGTGTGTGTGTGTGTGTGTGTGTGTGTGTGTGTGTGTGTGTGTGTGTGTGTGTGTGTGTGTGTGTGTGTGTGTGTGTGTGTGTGTGTGTGTGCGTGCGTGCGCGCACGCGCACATGTGTTTGTACCGAAAGTAAATGATGAAAGGAGGGAAGAAACAGCAGAAATCGAGAAAGGGAAGGAGAACCAGAATAAGGAAAGTCCAGATAAACCGCGCCAAGCACAGAAAGAGATCTCGGCGTGATGGAAAGAGGGAGGGAGGGAGGGAGGGGAGGGGGGAGAAGAGCTAGCCCCCACCACCGGCTCAAAGGGCAACATTCCCCCGACATGACCTAGCTCGAGGCCCCGTGACCAGCACACCCCCCTACCTCTTCCTCCTCCCCCCTCCCCTCCCCCCAAGCACACCCTCTCCTCCTGTTCCCTCGCTCCCCCTACCTTTCTGGTCCACCACCGCCCGCCCGCCCGCCCGCCCGCCCACCCACCCTGTCACCAGCCTCACCTACATGCGTGCTGTCGCTCCTTTCTCTCCTCTCGTCGTCATTACCACCTCTCGCCGTCTCCGCCTGTCGGGGCTCTTTCGCACGTCGCATTTTCTCTCGCTTCTCTTCGATTTCTTCCGCGCCACATTCAGAATGACAACCTCATAACCCAAGGTCCTTCTCCCCTTATATAATCCCCTCATAACCCCAGCGCCTCTCCTCTCACTAACCCCCTTCAAACCTCGCTCACTCCACGACCTCTCTTAACCCCTCCCCGTGGCCCTTCTTCCTCTCGCCAAACCCCCTGCCAACCCCTCTCAAGATCGCCGCACTCTCCCCTCGTCAACCTCACATCCCCACAACCCCGAGTGTTAACCTCTCACCAACATCCTCCACCACTACCCACCATCCCCACCCCGCCGCCAACCCCCTTTTAATCCCACTTCAGGATCCCTTCAACTCACCTCTCCTCTCTCAAACCCCCACCAACCCCATATCTCCCTCTCAAACCTCGCGCACCTTCCTCAACGACCCTCCTCCCTACCCCCATCCCGCATTACACCTCCAGCTAACCTCTTTCCAACCCTTAGGATTCCTACCCCCTCTCCCCCACACACACTCCTTCAACCTCTCATCAGCTCTCATATCCCCTCTCAAACCTCTCTCTACGACCCCCCTTACCCCTACCCTATAGGCCTATGTAATAACAATTATAACAGACGAACATGAAAACATAATTCCCACCCGATAAATACTTCTGCATGAAATAAAATCTTGCACACGTCAATAGATCGCCTTAGAAATCATTCTCAGCGCGCCCGTAATCCCGCTGGCGATCCTCCAGTCCTCCCCCCTCCCCCCTCACCCCCTATTCTACGATGGACCTACAAATTAGAATCTTTCCCTACTTGCGCACCATTTCTATTGCTACCCACGTTATATTCCCACTGATAATAATGAACGAAACGAAACTAATAATAATAATAATAATAATGAATAAATAAATACTAGAAAAAACAATACAAAATGATCAACAAACGACAGGAGTTCCCATAAGAATCCCCCGCGAGGGCCAAACTACATGAAAATAACCCAACTTCGCCTCAAGTCCCGAGGCGGCGATCTTCACACTCCCCGCCGCCACACAAGCCCTTCGGTGCCATTCTTGAGCAGCGCCGTGGCACCGTGCCTGGCAATGGTAACAAATATTCGAGGTCCGTGGAGGTAGAACAAGTACCCCTCCCCCCCTCCCACGCCCCACCTAAAACCTCCACCCTCCTATTCCTCCCCCCTATCCCCTTCCTATCGTCTCCCACCCCTCCATCCCCACCCTCTCGACGTTGAACCTGTGTGGTGATGGTAGTGGCGGTTGTGGTAGCGCTAGACCCTGGTGGTAGCAGCGAAGCATCATTCCCCACGTGGCTACGAACAAGACACCACCGTGTTGGTCCCTGCTCACTGCTTACAACCGCTTCTACCGCTGTTTTGGTCTCCGTCAACAACTTCTCCCTAGCCCCCCCCCTCTTTTTAATTACTCCTGCTAACTATCTACAGCAGTCTCCATCCATGCTCAAGATAATCTTAGTCTAGCAACTACTTATCTTGGTGTCAGGTAACCCCTTATATACATTTACCTGCTAACTAATCCAGTGCATTCAACTGGTAACCGCTGACTTTTTTCCACCACCATCCTGATCCCTGCTAAGAGCTTCCAAGTGTACCCTCCCCCATTACTTCTTCCATCCCCCCTCCCTCCCCCCCATAAACGTCACCCAACGACCAAAATATTCCACCGCAACCCCACTCCCCCCTCCATTCAAGCCCTCCATCGGGGTAAAGGACTCGGGCGGGCGGGAGCGAGGGATGAATGAAGCGCGGCGTCATCTTGGCATACGTGGCTCTCTCAGGCTTCGGGCGTTGGCGGTCAGGCGGGCGGCGGCGGCGGTGGTGGTGGCTCTCTGGCTCTCAGGTTTGCACATCTCGACCATCATTCGAGGGAAACGCTCGCTCTCTCTATTTATCTATCTATTTATATTTGTCTGTTTGTCTATCAATACAAGCATGTTGATCTGAACGAATAGACGAGTGACTGTATACTAAAATTAGTAATCCATCTATGTATGTACGTATCTATCTATCCGTTTCTCTATCTATCTGTCTACCTATATATACATGCTCTGCTCTGAACGACCAATAAGTTGTATAACAGAAGAGAATCAAGAGTCAAGTGTCAATATCTGATGATGGTGACGATCACCGTGATAAAGGCGCGGAGACAAACAAATAAAAGAATGACCTTGACACAAAGATCATGCAAGCAGATACAATAACCTACAATATATCCTCAATTGCCGGGTCGTATGGAGCCGAGGATAAACTTGAGCAAAATAAATATAAAAACAAATAAATAAATACAAGAAACGTAGAAAAAAAATAAAGACAATGAAACAACGAAATAGAAGAACAAAATTGAAATCAATTGCACAGCCAATTCGGCATCTACATGTGTGCAAGGACTGAAATTTCCTCAGACGCATCAGTGGACGCCAGGTCCTCAGGACACCTTTTTTAATACCCCGGCCGCCATAATCCTTCACTCACGTCAACAACGTTTTCAGACGTGAATCGCATTTACACCGAGGAGTGTATCGACTCCCCACACCTGCTAATTAATATTCAATCCGACCCTCAACATCGGATTAAAAGCTGCAAAAAGTAGGAACCAATACGTAAATAAGTAAATAATTCTGGGACTTCGCCGCCAATGACACCGCCTAAAGACGCCTCACATGACCGATCGCCCGCCAATGGACGGCAACCACGTGGCCGGGGACAGCCAATCGGGCGAGCCTAATCCGTGACGTCATGCACTCTCTCTCTCTTTCACTTTTTCTTTTCCTTTCTTTCATCTTTCGGCTCTTTCGTCTCTCCTCCCACTCTCTCTATCTTAACATCCAAAGGGAGGTCGAAGCGCAGATTAAGCACTAAGCTCTCCCTTATAGAATTCTTACAAAATATGGTAGCCTAATCGCTTGGAAACGGTTGGGGGGGTTAATGGGGGGAGGGGGTACTGAATTACATCAAATGTCAATGCTGAAGGCACTCTTTTCAAAGGCCTTATAAATACGTTTTATAAGACATACAGTGGGAAAATGGCCATAAGTAAATTGAAACACATTTCTTCGCACCCCTATCCTCCTCCTCCTCTTTACATCACCCTTCCTTCCAGCCAATCACAACAAAACAGATATAATTTGGAGTTACCGTGTCTGCAAGGAACGGCCCAGGGTGGGGGTCAAGCTGTCGTAGCATCAATTTCTACACGTTCACATCAGCCCCCCTGAACCCGTCCCACACCTTCCCTCTCTCTCACTAACGTTCCTCCTTCCCAATCCCCTACTATCACCATCTCCCTCCTCCCCTTCACAACCCTTCCCAAGCCCCATCCCTTTCCTTCGCTCAACCTTAACCTTTCTCCCATCCCTCTCTTTTCCCCCCCATCCCTCCCTCCCTCCCTCTCCCTGCCCCTAACCCTCCCCCTCCCAGGCTCCATCACATTCCCCACACCCCCACAATTCCCCGTCAGTCGAGTCACTCAGACATTTTGCTCCATCATCCGAGCCCTCTCATCACACTCTTACTACGAGTGTCATTTCCCTCCTCCTTCCTTCAATTTGTTTAGGGTCGCCTTTAATCTTTCACATTTGTCTCTTCTTTGACTTTTTCTTTGAACTGTGATAACAAAGAAAGAAAATGCCGAGGGAGAGGACAGTAAAAATATACATACACTAAAGAAGAAGAGAGAAAAAGTATATATATACACTAAAGTTACCTAAAAAGTAGGTTGCAATGATAATCTAAGGGGGAAAAATATCCGGTCAAACACACAAACATAAATAGCACAAGGATCCGAACCAGATCCGCCTCCCCACGTAATAAACCAGTTTCCCCCTTCTCGGAGACACACACAATTACTTACCCCCTCTCTCGAACACCCCCCTTCCCCCCCGAAAAAAACATTACACCAACAGATATCTAGGCTTGCTCCGATGGCTAATTATGCATGTAGTACACACGCCTCCCCTGTTACACTTTCGACAAGAATCGCGACAACCTCACCTGCCCAATTTCGGCCAGAGCTCCCCCGATCGGCGGCTCCAGTTCCTCCCGCCAAACAGCTCCTACCCCCAACCCCCCAACCCCTCCCCACCCCCGTCAGAACACAAATCTTGAGAATGGAGGGCAAATTCTCATCCGTGAATAAAGCAATAAATCTAACATGAATACACGACTGAAGCGGAACGGGATAAAAAAAAAATGTCATAATATCCCAGAGAGCTGGAAAAAATGTCACCCAAAGGAACTCGCATCCTTACAGCATCAACAACAACGACAATACAAGGCCTAAAAAAAAAGAAAAGAAAAAAGAAATAAAACAAAATCAGCATGCAGAAGATTTCCGTTTTCTGTTTCCGGTCGTTCTCTCTCGTCGCTTTACACCCCCTCCCTCCACCCTACACCACCACCAGTCGCCCCCGAAGACGCTTGATCTTGAAGGTGTGATCCCCCCCCCCCCCATCCACGGACTTTTTCCGCTGGCTGGAGCGAAATTCCAAAAATAGCAGAACAAACCGAAGACGAGTGAGGGGGAGGGAAGGGTGGGAAATGATGGGTAAGAAGGGAAGAGTAGGAAGAGAGGGTAAGAAGCAGGGGGGAGGGGGGGGGTCGAGAGAGAGACAGAGAGAGCGAGAGAGAGGCGCAAGCATCACAACCGCGCAAGATATAAAAAAGGGATACAATTAATCACCACGTAGGCCTAACACCTAACCCCGATCTCCCGCTGACGTCTGGTGTTCATTCTTTTTTTTTCTTTCTTTCTTTGCCTTAGAGAACCCCAAGGTCAAAGGTCACCCGGGATAAATCCACCCTAGGGAGACGTAAGGCACTTTCACCTCGCCTTAAAGGGGAAAGGCGTAATTTATGACAATTATGAAGGACTTTCTGCTGGGGGGCCTTTCGCTCAGGTGGTCGGGATTACATCTAGGATGTTTTCATGGGGGCATTTAGGGGGATGCACATACACACACAAACACAAACACCCACACTCTCTACCTCACTTACATACATACATACATACTCACACACTCTCGCTCTTACTTCGATTAAATAAATACACCAACAGACAACTTATTTTCTCCCTCACATCGCCCATTTCTATCTGCATGATGCTGCGAGCCAACGGGGCAACGTTTAGATGCCTAGTTCAGTAACTCCTCGCAACCCCAATCTCAACCCTTCAGTTAAAACAACATTTCCAAACGTCTTGTTGTTCCCACTAACTATTCCCATTAGCACAAAGCCGCGTGCTTCCTGTGGCTCGGACCTCACTTATTTACTTCTCCGATGTCGTAACGCCGTCGCCGTGAATGATTCTACACAATCACGCTCTCGCAATGCATGCATGCCTGCCTGCCTGCCTGCTTGCTTGCGCGCCTGCCTCTGTGCTTGCCTGTCATGAACGCACAAGGCGCAATCTGCACTTCCCGTGAGTAACTCTTGATTCACTTAGAGTTCTTTCCATAAATATCCTCCACAGCGGCGGAATTGCTATCATTAACACCTCCACCATCATTTACATCGCTGTCACCGTATCTATTTAGGAGGTTAATGGGCGCGACGTCAAGTGAGTATGACAGGATTACAATAGGAGATTGAATTCTAATTCCTATAAATAGTACACTCCTCCCCTCCCCCACCCCCGGCACATCCGCAGGCACTTAGCAACTCAAGAACGGATCTCAAGTCGCTTGCAATACCAGTCCTTGTCCGCGAATTCCTCCAATGAAAAATTAAGACCCTATCGACCAGCCTCTTGCTCTCTCTCTTTCTCTTCCTCTTGTCCAACTCAATCATTCCACTCATTCCCTCTCACTCGCTCATTCTCTTTCCAAACACGAATCGAAAATTAAATCTGCTCACGGGAAAAAAATATAAAAAAGACAAAAAGGAAGTCTCGTCATAGCTGCTCCGATTCAACCCAACCGGTCCCATCGGCGACTCTCCTTGCTGGGGAAATTTCCTCAAAGCAAGCAACGAAAACAAAATGGAAGAAAAAAACTAAATAAAAAAAAAAGTTTAAAACCGAGAGACAGAAAGGATGACATAAAAAAGAAAAAAAAAATAGGTTCAAATACATACAAATAAATCCAGAAAAATATAAAAATAATGGAAACATAAATCCTCGTGACGATCAACCACCGGCCTTGTCCTTCCGTTCCACTTGGGGCGATTCAGGATTTATTCAAGCAAAGCAGGAATCAGCTGGGAGGGAGGGAGGGAGGGATAGAGTGAGTGAGTGAGTTTACGGAGTGTAGGTATGAGAGGGGAAAGAGAGAGAGAGAGAGAGAGAGAGAGAGAGAGAGAGAGAGAGAGAGAGAGAGAGAGAGAGAGAGAGAGAGAGAGAGAGAGAGAGAGAGAGAGAGAGGTGAGAGGGAGGGAGAGAGAGGTGAGAGGGAGGGAGAGAGAGGAAGAAAGGGAGAAAGGGAGATAGAGAGGGAGAAAGAGAGAGAGAGAGAGAGAGAGAGAGAGAGAGAGAGAGAGAGAGAGAGAGAGAGAGAGAGAGAGAGAGAGAGAGAGAGAGAGAGAGAGAGAGAGAGAGAGAGAGAGAGAGAGAGAGAGAGAGAGAGAGAGAGAGAGAGAGGAGAGAGAGAGATAGCCGGTCTTTCTAGGAAAATGAGGAGGTAGTGGTGGTAAGATGAGGAGGAGGAAGGAGGAGGAGAGAGATTAAGTGGAGCAAGAGTAATATATGATGACGAATGCACCAGTAATAGTTTGCCTACTCACTTACGCTCTATACTCTCTATATTCTCTCTCTCTCTCTCTCTCTCTCTCTCTCTCTCTCTCTCTCTCTCTCTCTCTCTCTCTCTCTCTCTCTCTCTCCCATCAATGAAAGATTGCGATATTCCGAATACGAGTAAGATAAGGCAATGTATAGCTGCAAATAATGACTTGAGAAATGTGAGTCAGAAAGAGGTAGAAAGGTATATAAATACGGAACGAACACCCATCCATCTATCCATCCATTTATACATGAATACATACATATACGTTAGTAGGAGGGAGCGTAAATCAACCTATGCATGATGCACAACCACATAAAAGAGATAGAAAAAAATATATGCAAAGTCACCAACAAACATGCCCCCCCTCCCCACACACACTCTCCCTTGCCCCCTCAGCTCCCTTTACCTAACCCTTCCCTCCATCCCGACCCTTGTACGACCCTCCCCTACCTCACCCCTCCCCTCTCCCTTAACCTAAACCCCAACACCCCCTAATACCCCCTTCCCTCTCCTTCTACCCCCACACACCCGACACCCGCGTTCTCGCACTACCCTCCCTCCCTCTCTCCCTCCCTCTCCTCCCTCCCTCCCCCTCACCAACCTTGTACAGCGTCGTGCATAAATTACAGAGATTTATAAAGCGTGTGTCATTCTTGCGCCCTCAAACTTACACCCTCCATTGGCTCTCCGCTGTATTGTGGTCTCTCGACGAAGCGAACGAGCGCCCTTCCTCGAGACAGCCACGCGCCAGCCAGCCAGCCAGGACGCAGGAGGAGGAGACGGGGAAGGGAAGGGAGCTGCATGAATGATGGTGATGGTGATGATGGTGGTGATGGAGGTAATTATGATGATGATGATGATGATTATAAAGAGGAGACAAAGAGGAAGATAGGATAACAGAAAAAAGGCGGAGGGGGATCTGAAAAAAATAGACGAAAACCGAGAAGAGGGAAGAAATGAAGAAAGAAAAAAGAAAAAAAGAAAAGGAGGAGTAAGAAGAATAGCGAAGGAGGAGGATGGAGGAAGAAGAGGAATAGATTAAACGGAGGTTGGAGGAGAAAAATAAGGAAGAACGAGGTAAATCATCCCATCACTGACCGAGACTGCTTGGCTGAATGACCAACTGACTGACTGTTCAGCGGTCCGAGGGACTACGCAACAGTCCACTCCACCACCATTACTATCTTAGGTAGGACGAAGAGAGGCAGAGTGAGGGGGGGGGGGGAGATTATGATGATGATGTTACTAGAAAATCGGAGACAGAAGCGAAGGGATATGATGGGGGTGAGTAAAAATTGTCCCTCATTCACTCTACTCGCTTTCAAAAACATACATCAGCACGCGCACGTACATGAATTCACACACACACACACACACACACACACACACACACACACACACACACACACACACACACACACACACACACACACACACACGCACGAAGACCCAACACCTGCGCCTTAACCCCCCCCCCCACCCTACTACTCCCTCCCTCTCACCGGGAAATACTGCAACCTGCCCCCGCCCCCGCCCCCCTTCCTCCCCCACCTCTTGGGAACCCATAAAATAATAATAAAAAGGCGGCCCATCGCCCCGATAACTCCCCGGTAAATTGACTGTAATAAATGCAACACGTGGTGAGAGGATGGGAAGGTGGGGGGAGGGGTCGAGGAGAGATGCAGGAGGATGGAAAGGGGAAGAAAAGGTAGGTGGGTGGAGGTGGAGGAAGAGGAAGAGGTGGAGGAGAGATGCAGGAGGATGGAAAGGGGAAGAAAAGGTAGGTGGGTGGAGGTGGAGGTGGAGGAAGAGGTGGAGGAAGAGGTGGAGGAGAGATGCAGGAGGATGGAAAGGGGAAGAAAAGGTAGGTGGGTGGAGGTGGAGGAAGAGGAAGAGGAGGGGGAAGAGGTGGAGGAGAGATGCAGGAGGATGAAAGGGGAAGAAAAGGTAGGTGGGTGGAGGTGGAGGAGGAGGAAGAGGAGGGGGAAGAGGTGGAGGAGATGCAGGAGGATGGAAAGGGGAAGAAAAGGTAGGTGGGTGGAGGTGGAGGAGAAGGAAGAGGAGGAGGAAGAGGTGGAGGAGAGATGGAGGAGGATGGAAAGGGGAAGAAAAAGTAGGTGGGTGGAGGTGGAGGAGGAGGAAGAAGTGGAGGAGAGATAGAGGAGGATGGAAAGGGGAAGAAAAGGTGGAGGAGAGATGGAGGAGGATGGAAAGGGGAAGAAAAGGTGGGTGGAGGTGGAGAGATGGAGGATGATGGAAAGGGGAAGAAAAGGTGGGTGGAGGAGGATGATGGAAAGGGGAAGAAAAGGTGGGTGGAGGAGGATGATGGAAAGGGGAAGAAAAGGTGGGTGGAGGAGGAGGATGGAAAGGGGAAGAAAAGGTGGGTGGAGGTGCATGAGGAGGAGGTGGAGGAGAAATGGAAGAGGATGGAAAGGGGCAGAAAAGGTGGGTGGAGGTGGTGGTGGTGGAGGAGGAGGAGGAGGATAAATGGAGGAGGATGGAAAGGGGAAGAAAGGGTGGGTGGAGGTGGAGGAGAGATGGAGGAGGATGGAAAGGGGAAGAAAAGGTGGGTGGAGGTGGAGGAGAGATGGAGGAGAATGGAAAGGGGAAGAAAAGGTGGGTGGAGGTGGAGGAGGAGAAGGTGGCGGAGGAGAGGTGGAGGAGGATGGAAAGGAGAAAAAAGGTGGGTGGAAGTGGAGATGGAGGAGGGAGGAGGAGGTGGAGGAGAAGGAAAAGGTGGAGGAGAAAGAAAAGGACGACCAAAAATTGAAGACCAGGAGGAAAGAGAAAAAAGGAGGAAGAAAGAAGAGAGTAAGGGTGGGAAGGAGGAGGACAGAGGAAAGGAAAGGTAGAGGACCAAGATGACAAAGGTTGAGGAGGAAGAATACGGAAAATATGGAAGAGGAGGAGACAAGAAGAAAAAGGAAGAAGAGAAGAGAAGAACGGCGGAGAAAGAGAGAAGAAAGGAAAGAAGACACCGAAAAATCGCACAATGCAGATAAGGCACGAGAAACGGGAGAAGGGAGGGAACAGGAAAAAAGGCGAGCGAGAAAATGGTGAAAGAAGGAGAGGGAAGGAGCGGGAAAAGGAGGAAGGGGAAGGGGAAGGGGAAGGGGAAGGGGAAGGGGAAGGGGAAGGGGAAGGGGAAGGGGAAGGGGAAGGGGAAGGGGAAGGGGAAGGGGGGAGGGAGGGAGAAGGAGAAATCGAAAGAAAGGGAGAAAAAAAATCGAGATAGAGAGAAAGAGAGAAAGAAATCGAGATAGAGAGAGAAAGAGAGAGAGAAAGAAAAGAAGCATAGAGGAAGAGGAAGCGGCTGCAGCAGCCAAGAGAACAGGAGGAGGAAATGCCAAGATCTGACCAGAAAGAGGACGGAGAACGACTGACACGAAGGCTGGAGCTGCGGAGGGGTAGGAGGCAGGATGGGAGGAAGGAGGGCGGAGAGGGATAAATGGGAGGATGAGGAGGTGGGGAGCGGGTGAATGGGAGGATGGGGAGGTGGGGAGCGGGCGGATGGGAGGATGGGGAGGTAGGGAGGGGTTGAATAGGAGGATGGGGAGGCGGAGAGGGATAAATGGGAGGATGGGGAGATGGGGAGATGGGGAGGGGCTGGATGGGAGGATGGGGAGGCGGAGAGGGATGATGGGTAGGAGAGAGTAAAGGGAGAGGAGACATGTGTAGATGTGGGAGGGAGGGGCAAGGAAAGTGGGGAAGCAGGGAGAGATAGAAGAGAGAAGAGATAAGACAGACGAAAAAAGAAGAGAGCGAAAGAGAAAGAGATAGAGATAGAGAGAGAGAGAGACAGAGAGAGATAGAAAGATAGATAGATAGAGAGAGAGAAAGAGAGAGGGAGAGAGAGAGAGAGAGAGAGAGAGAGAGAGAGAGAGAGAGAGAGAGAGAGAGAGAGAGAGAGAGAGAGAGAGAGAGAGAGAGAGAGAGAGAGAGAGAGATAATAACACGGTAACAAGGTGCGGCAATCCCCTTCCACCTGGCGTCCCCGAGTCCTCCTCCGCTGACAGACTGCTGAAACGTCTTCCCGCGCCTCGTCTTAGGAGGAAGAGGAGAGAGAGAGAGAGGAGGAGGAAAACAAAAGAAAAAGAAGAAAAAGGAATGAGAAGGGAAGGAACAAAAAGAAAAGAAAAGAGAAAAGAAGAGAAAAACTAACAGGTAGAAAGGAAAAAAGACGAAAAAGGTGGAGGAAGATGAACTATAATAAATAGAAAGAAAAAAATAGCGCAGAGGGATAAAAAAAAGTTAGAAAATAGAAAAAAAGACAAAGAGGAAGAAATAGAGAAATAGAGAGAATATAAAACAGTATCCACCAGAGATATCGGCGATTTATGGGACACTTCAGTTATGCAGCTGAGGGAGGGGGGAGGGAAGGAGGGAAGGAGGGAGGGAGGGAGAGAGAGAGAGAAGGAGAGAGCGAGAGAAAGAGAGGGATCAAAAGAGAAAGAGTGAGAGAGGCGGGAAATGGGGAAAAGTTGAGTAGACAGGATAGGGAGAAGAGGAGGGAGAGGGGGAGCGGTCTCGGATCTCCCCCCTCCTCCTCCCCCCTTAACCCCCCAAACCCCCTAACCTGAAATTTTATTACCACCAAACGATCGTAAATGAGTCGATCATCAAGGAAATAATAATAATAACCGCCATAAAATAAAAGAAAAATCCAATTAAAGAAAGAGAGAGAGAGAGAGAGAGAGAGAGAGAGAGAGAGAGAGAGAGAGAGAGAGAGAGAGAGAGAGAGAGAGAGAGAGAGAGAGAGAGAGAGAGCGTCGTCGCAAGCCCGTGGGATCATCTTTGCACCTAATCGCCTTCGCCAAACACCCGGGCACGTAAAAACGCCCCCCCCCCTCCCCCTCCGACCCCGCTACCATCCGCTCCTGCTTCGAACTTCCGCTGAACCGCTGCCGCCGCCAGCAGAGACGCGCTCCACTCGCTCAACTCGACCAAGCTTCTGCTCTCATTACCGATCACCGGACGAGCGGCGGACGATCTGCAAAGCTCCGGTGACGCGACGCGGCGGATGTCAGGATGCCGAAGGGGAAACCAGCAGCCAATGCTCGAAGGAGGGCGAGGATAAACATCGGGCGGGAAGGCGAGGGGACGAGAAGACGACTCGGTCGGACGGCCATCACGCGGACACACTTCCGAGGGAGAAAAAGAGGGAGAAGGAGAGGGAGAGAGCAAGACGAAGAAGGAAATGGGGAAAGAATGCTTTAACTAAAAAAAGGACGGAGAATGAGAGAGACAGGGCGTGGATAAACAAAACAATGGGTGGATAAAGAAAGAAACAAACAAAATCAATAAAAAAAAAAAATTCCGAATGACGTGTAGTTGGAAAACGGAGAATTCATTATAAAAAAAAGTAAACACAGTGGACGAACGAATGGACATAGCAGAGGGAGGAGGGGGAGGAGGGAGGAGGGAGAGGAGGGGAAGGGAAGGTTGAAAGGAAAGAAATGGGGTAGGGTCGAGGGAGAGGAGGCCGACAGGGTTGGGAGGGGGAATGGTGGTGGAGGGGAAAGTAGAAGAAAGGGAGAAAGAGGATAATGGAAACAAGAAAGGCGAAGATCGCAAAGTACATCAAAAAAGAAGAAAAAAAGGACCAAGGAGGAACAAGATAAAAATGAGAGATAACGCAAAACAACAAAAAATACATGGAAAGGAGGGGAACAATAAAAAAAAGAGTAGATTACACGGAAGATAGATGAAAGACACGATAGGCGAGGGAGGAAACGGAAAACACCCCAAAGGCGAAAGGAGAAAGAGGAACAGAAAGCGGAGGGAAGAGAAGCAGAGAAAAACAGCCTCTTCGGGCGATAACAAAGAAAAGAAGAAAAGGAGGGAATGGCATAACGTTAACGAAAGGAAGGAAGGAAAGAGGGAAAATCCGGCAGAACCAGAATCAAGACGACGAAACGGAAATGCTAAAAGACAGAAAAGTGTCTCTCGGGTAAGAACGAAAGAATAAATAAAAGCAAGAATAAAAGCAGAGAAAGGGATGGGCAAGAGGAAGAAGGGGGTGGGGAAGGGGAAGGCGGCAGGGAGAAGGGGGGAGGGGAAGGCGGCAGGGAGAAGGGGGGAGGGGAAGGCGGCAGGGAGAAGGGGGGAGGGGAAGGCGGCAGGGAGAAGGGGGGAGGGGAAGGTGGCAGAGAAAAGAGGGGAAGGGATAGGCGGGAGGAAGGAAAGGAGGAGAGGAGGAAAAGAGGAGAGGAGAGGAGAAGAGAGGAGAGGAGAAGAGAGGAGAGGAGCGAAGAGGACAGGAAGGAAGGGGAAGAAAAAGAAAGGAAAGGGGTGAGACGGGACGAGAAAGACGGAAGACAGGAGGTTGAGAGGAGAGGAGCAAAAGGGGGGCACGCGGAGAAAGGAGGAAGTACAACAGGGCACGCACGGGGCACAGGAGGTCCCCCCTTCCCCTCCCACTTATCCTTCCTCCTCGCGACCTCAGCCACGGCACCCTCACTGCCCCCCCCCCATCCTCCCCACCCCAGGCCCGGCCACACAAGCACGGCGGCGACGGACAAGCACATTGAATCAGCTGCTTTCCCTCTTCTCTTTTCATTTTGCATCCCCGCCCTCTGCTTCCCTACTGCTTCCATTCTACTCATTCACAGGTTCTGCTTTTCTCCCCATCTCGCCCTACTTCCCCTTGCCTGATTTCTCCCTACCATGTTCGTAACTGCTGTTCCTTCCCGCTGCATTCCATCTTTTTGTCTCCGTCTTCTTGAGATCCCTTAATTTCTCTCGATATCCCTTTTTCGTCCATCATGATATCATGCTTTCTTTGCCTCTCTCCTTCCTCTTCTCTACTCCCTTCCCTCTTTTGCCCTCCTGCTTCTCAGTTCTATTTTCCTTCTCCTCAAGATTTACACCATTCTTCCTTCCGCCTTCCCTCTATACCTTCCTTCCTTACTTTCACTCTCCTTCTTCTTCCTTCCTTCCGTCCTTCCTTCCACCCTCCCTCTTCTTTCTTCCTCCTTTCCTCTCTCTTTCTCTTTCTCCTTTCCTTCCGTCCTCCTTCCTTCCCTCCTCCCTAGAGGCTACCGCTTTCCCACACACAATAAAACTTACCTCAATGCTCGATGCACCAAACATCATGCATGAACACCCTTAGCAAATGGTCATTGCAATCGTTCCCATACCTGTAAAGAGAATAAATGTTTATTTGTATTTCATCTATACACAAATGGTTGTTTACAGAGCCGTAAAGTAACAATATATACTACAACTGACATTAACAAAAATAATACGGGTAATAACAACAATTATAACAATGACAAGAACAAATAAATCAACAATCATAAAATAGCAATAACAAAAAATACTAATATTACTAATACTATGGATTATGATTAATAATAATAATTAAAAAATAACAATAATAAAAATAATAACAGTTCCAAGCCCCTGTACTCAAAGTAGCAGGAGGCGAGTACTTCAACACATGTACATTTCCCTGCAAGTACACCATCCACAACGCCCGCTCGGACGCCCGACTCGCCCCAACAGCGCCCGACTCTCCCTGGCCACGAGTAGAGCAGGTAGATAAACAGAGAATTATAGCGCCCTCCACATGCACAAAAAAGGGGTCCCCGCCGACTGGAGCGGGCGAAACGAGTGCAAGGAACAAAGAGATTGCCCCACCTCTCCCCCTCCTCCCCACCCCACACCACTACGGACACCCCCCTCCCCCCTAAAAAAAGGACAAGAGTTAATGTAGTGTTGCGGATCCGTTAATACCCGAGTGGGCGGTGGATGGCCGGGCGGGTTGGCCAGGAAGGGAAGGCAGATGGCGAGTGGGCCTGCGCCGAGGCTGCCGGGGACCGCGTGGACTATTTGCCACAATGGGGAAGCTACTTTCTGATATGCAGCCACACATACGCTCGCACACGCGCGCGCGCGCACACACACACACATCATCTCTATGTATATCATAAATATAAAATACTTAAAGATACATGAATATTTATACATATATTTATACATGAATATACATATAAATACATTCTTACATATTTACAGTTCTCTCTCTCTCTCTCTTATCCATCTCGGCGCACGAACCCGGTCAACGCCTTCCCTCCCGCGACCGCCCGTAATCCCAGTGTTGGATACCCGTCATCTCGCGTCGTCGGCGGCGCCGCTATGCGATGCGATGCGCGCCGGCAAACGAAACCAAAGCCGCAATAAAAACCGCTAACGACCCTCCCAGCGATCGCAGCGGCGACCGAGCCACCGCCGCCCACTAAACCAAAGCCGCCAACGACCGAACGACCCACGTTAACGACACCCGCCCCCGCGCGCCGCACTCGCCGCATAAACAAACAAACACCGGCGCTCGCAACTACCGCTCCAACCACTAACAACTCCTTCAACACTCTGCTCCCCGCCTCCTCCCCCCTCCCCCTCCCCAACCTCCTCCCTCCAGTCTCGCATCTCTTTGCCCTTCCTCTTTCTCTCAGGAGGGCCTTACCCTCCTCCAGTCAGTCTATCCATCTGTCCCTCTCTCCCTCTCCTTCTCCCTCTTTGCCCCCCCCCCTCTCCCTATATTTTTCCCTCCTTCATCCCCTTCCCTTCTTTCCTTCACTCCCTCCCTCCACCCTCACGTCCCTCCTTCCTCCCTCCACGTGTCCCTGAAGCGGACACCGACCCGAGCCTCCCTTACCGCCTTACCTAAGGAAAACACGTGGGGCTCCACTGCGACCCCCCTCCCCCCATGGCCGATTCCCAGCGTGGAGGTCGTCTGCAGGAATACGAATCTAAAGGTGTGTGTGTGTGTGTGTGTGTGTGTGTGTGTGTGTGTGTGTGTGTGTGTGTGTGTGTGTGTGTGTGTGTGTGTGTGTGTGTGTGTGTGTGTGCGTGTGGTTATTCTGTAATTTTTTGTATAATTTGGAAAGAAATCGACTACGACTGCACTAATTATAACAATGAGACAAGCGTCCATTTCATCTCAAGTTGCCTAGAAACGTAAACAGAAATGATTGAACAGTATATACATATGACTTTAATCTAACATTGTGTGTGTGTACCCTCTCTTCCGTACCTCATCACGACCTCCACCTTCAAACCCCCGATCTCACCCCCACCCACACCTGTCCAATCCCCTCCCTATCCCCTTCCTTTAAACCCCACTAACCCCAATCTAACCCACACCCACACCTATCCTCCCCATCACTATCCCTTCTCCCCCAAACTCCAACTAACCTCTCGACCCCCCCACCTCATCCCAACCCCCCACCCCTACCCACCCCCTACGACAACCCACAATCATCGAGGGCCCCGCTAAACGCTACATTTTCGTCCCGTTCCTCTTTGTTCGCTGCGGAAATCAAGGCCATCCGCTTTACCTGGGGAGATAGGGAGGGGAGAGGATGGGGATAGGGAGGGGAGGGGAGGGGAGGGGAGGGGAGGGGAGGGGAGGGGAGGGGAGGGGAGGGGAGAGGATAGGGATAGGGAGGGGTGAGGATGGGGGTAGAGAGGGGATGGAATGGGTAGGGGATAGAATTGGGAGATGGGGAATTGGAGGAAAGGGAAAGGGGTAGGGCGGGGAGGGGGAGAATGGAAGGATAGGGAGAAAAGGGAACAAATATAGGATAAGGAGAGGAGAAAAAAAAAGAAAAAAAAGCAAGGCGGCGAAAAATAAGTGAGAAAAAATCTAACGGGAGAAAAAAAATATCGGGAAAATTGAAAGATAATTCTCAATCTATCTCGTTCACCCACCCCCCACTCGATCTCCTACTACCCCCTCCCCCTCTATCCATCTTTCCCTTTGATAAATGCGATCTTGATCGTTCAGAAAGCTAGTTGCAGCCAACAGAAAAGAACATTTTCCAGTAAGAGGAGGAGGTGGTGGTAGAGAAGGAGGAGGAGGGAAAAAGGGGGGAGGGAGGGAGGGAGAAGGGAGGGAGAAGGGAGGGGGAAGGGAGGACGAAGGAGGGAGGAGGAGGAGGAGGAGATAGAAAGACTGAAAAAGGAAGAAAAAGATGAGTAAAGGAAGTAAAAGCGAGAAAAAATGAAGAGAAGAAAGAGAGACAGGAGGACGACTATGATGACGATGACGATAATAAATGCTAATAATCACTATGAAGGTAATTAATCA
>NW_028234423.1:18914468-18924468 GCF_977035675.1 Penaeus japonicus | reverse complement strand
TTGGTCGCCATGACGTCACAAAGGTGAGGACAATGATGTGCCCTCATGACTCGGCACTTCTCTCTCACCTCACGCCTCGCCCTCCCTCCATCATCCCCACACTCACTCACTCCCTCCCTCCCTCCCTCCCTCCGTCCCTCCCTTCCTCGTGCCTGACCTTACTCCCTCGATGTCCGGCCACATACCTTCCCATTCGTGCCCAAGCCTTTGCCTCCTCTCTCTCTCTCTCTCTCTCTCTCTCTCTCTCTCTCTCTCTCTCTCTCTCTCTCTCTCTCTCTTTCTCTCATATCGTTCACAAAGAACGAAGCCCAAACCAATCAACAAGAGCAAGAACACGAGGCGGCACGCGAAAAAAGAGGCAGCCACAATTCCACATGGGGAGGGAGAAGGGAGGGAGAGGGGAGAGCAGGGGAGGGGAGGGAAGGGAAAGGAAAGGAGAAAATAAGAAAAGAGATGAGGAGAGAGAAGGGAAGGGAAGGAAGGGGAAGGGAAGGTAGGGGGAAGGGAAGGGAGGGAGAAGAGAAGGGAGAAGGGAAGGAAAAGGGGAGGGATGATATAGGGGAAGAGAAGAGGAGAGGGAGGATAGATAGGGAAAGGTAACGGGGGATGGAAGGGTGGGGAAGGGGGAAGTGATAAGAAAAAAAAGGAAGGAAGAAGTCTGTAAAGGGGAGGGGGGAGGTAGGAGGGGTAAGAAAAGCAAGGAGGGGAGAGTACAGGTAAGTCCCCCTCCCCTCCCCTCTCCTTCCCCCTCCCTCTTCCTTCCATTCCAATGCTACAATCTAGAGCTCAGTCACAAACCTCCGTGGAATCAGAGTACGAAAAAGAGATATATAAAACGCTCCGATGAATGGCAGGGAGAGCAAAGGGTCACGTACATGGGAGGGGGGAAGGGAGGGGGATACCCTACGCCCTCCCCCTAAACTCTCCTTAACCTCCCCTTCTACGTACCCCTCCCCTTTCCTCCCTTACCCCCCCCCCAGCTCCTCAATTCCACGTCCGGTTCACAAGAGAATGAACCGAACCGTCAAGACACTGGGGGAAGGGGATGGGGGGGGGAGGGGTGGAAAGGGAGGAAGGAGCTAATGGGGGGAAGGGTGAGAGGGATTGAAGTGGAGGGAAATGGAAGGGAGAAGGTAGAGGGGGGAGGGAATGGCAAGGGACATAAGAAGGGAAGGCATACGCTCAATGGAACCTTTACACATACAAATACACACTCGCTACAGTCCAAGTCCATCACCGACTACAGCAATACAACCATACACACCAAAGTAAAAATAAATACACCCCCCCCCCCCCCCGAATAAAAAAGAAAAAAAAAGTCAAGGTTGTTCCAGCGCGGTGAAGGTGAGGACTCTTTGTCAACCCGCACCGCCGCCACTTACGCTCGCTTACAAGGACGGCCGGAACAGTCGGCGGCGGCGATGGCGATGGCGGCGTTTGGCTACGCTCGTCGGGCAAAGGCGGATGGCGGTGGCCGTACGCACAGGACACCGATGCGGGAAGAAGGTGGAGGTGGAGGAGAAGGAGGTGGAAGCGGAGGTTCGTAAATAGGATTGAGGAGAGGAGATTGGAATAACGGAGAGCGAGAGGGGAGGGGGGAAGAATGAAAAAGAGTGGATTGACAGAGAGAGAGAGAGAGAGAGAGAGAGAGAGAGAGAGAGAGAGAGAGAGAGAGAGAGAGAGAGAGAGAGAGAGAGAGAGAGAGAGAGAGAGAGAGAGAGAGAGAGAGAGAGAGAGAGAGAGAGAGAGAGAGAGAGAGAGAGAGAGAGAGAGAGAGAGAGAGAGAGAGAGAGAGAGAGAAATGGGACCCGGCGAAGAGCGGCGGGAACGAGGCAGCCCCAAACAAACCACCAGGAAAGATACAATTATCTCCACAATTTTATATGCGAGTGAGTTCGGCGAGGTCGCGTCCAACCCCCCCCCTACCCCTACCCCTATCGACGTAGGGTGGCCTCCTCCCTCCTAATAGCTACCTGACGTTGCGTAACCTTCCGATAAAACTCACCAACACAAGGGAAAGTAAATGCAATGCGGTGCAATACTACAAGGCCGGTCCGATAAAACAAACAGTAATAACAAAAAAGTAAATAATAAAACTCATTAACAGACAAGTGAACGAAGATTGTCATCCCCTTCCCCGTCAATCACAACGACGACAATGGAAATAAAAATAAAAGATAATAATAAAAAATAACAATAACAACAACAACGACAGCGACGACTACAATATCCCCGCCGCCGAGTGAATAACCGCGAGCAAGGTGAAGCAGCGCGGATGAATGGCGCGAGGAGGAAAGACGGCGACGGCCATGAACACAACAACAACGACGACGACAACAACGACAGCGACATAATCATCGAGTGAATGACCCGCGTAGCCACAAGCCGCCCACGCACCACAAGCAGTAAGTAGGAAGGACTTACCTGTTGCGACCATTCCATCACCGCTCGTTCCCCCTCCCCCCCCACCTATCCGTCCGCCCGTTACCCATACACCCACCCGTCCGACCATCCGTCCGCCGCCCACCATCCATCCGCAAGCCAGCCCACCCATCCGCCGTTCCACACCCACCCTGTCCGTTAGCCCGCCTATTCTCCCGCCCGCCCGCCCGCCGGCCCGTCCGTCCGGCCGCCCGTGTGACGGCGGTCGGCGAAGGCGCTCATCACTCATGCCGGGGCGCCTCGCTTGCCGTATGTCGCGCCGCCGGTCGCCTCGTGTGTGTATTACCCTAATTCATGGAGCGGCGGCAGCTCGTAACAACCGACGCTACCGCCTTTTGCCGGCAGCCCGCGGACACGTCGCCGCTCTATTGGTGGGGACGGGGGAGGGGTCATGGACGGGAGAAGAGGGGAAAGAAGAGGGGGAAGAAGAAGAAGAAGAAGGAAAGAAGAAGAGGGCAAGACACGGAGAGGAAAGATGAGACAATGGAAAAGGAGAACCGAAGGGACAGATGAAGACGAAGAGGAAGTTAGATAAAAATAATAAAAAAGAAAATATATATATATATATATATATATATATATACATATATATATATATATACATATACATATACATATACATGTATATACATATACATATACATACACACACACACAATATATATATATATATATATATATATATATATTATATATATATATATATATATATATATATATACATATTAGGGGGAGACAAAAAAAACGGATAATAAAAAAGCACGTTGAACGAAGACGGAAGGAGGAATTCATAATGCATGGACATCATCATCATCAACCTCATCTCCCCGACTTCTTCCTTATTGCAAGCTCTTCTCGCAAGTCCCCCTTCTCTCGCGAAAGCCGGTTGATGAAAGCGCCGCCGCGTCTCGAGCCGCCGTGCAAAAATCGGCCTCGCACGAGTCGTCCATTCCGAGCGAGCGGCTCAAGGAAGAGCGTATGAAAGGCCCCACAGCCTCCTGTTCTCTTCCATACGAGGGAGATGCCGAGCCCACCAGCCAGCCATCCGATCCATCCGATCCATCCGCCGAGCGTCAGGTAGGCTATGGGCGGTGAAGGGGACTGGACTCTCTCCTTCGCTCAGTGTCTGAGTGTCTACTTGTCTGCCTATTTGTCTCTGTGAGTCCATTTATTTGTCTGTGTCTATCTGCGTATCCGGTTTCATATCCGTCTGCAAGTCTGCTTGTTCTTTGTTTTTTTTTTCGTCTGTCTGTCTGTCTTTCTGTCACTGTCTCCCTTGCCCTTTGTCTCTGCTCTCTGCCTCTCCCTCGCCCTCTCTCTGCCTAACGAGACACCGTCCTCCCCCGCCTCATTCCCCTGCATCCCTTGTTAACTCGTCAGAATCTGATCAAATATTCATCCACAATAAGGAGGTACTGGGGAGGTGAATATTTCATCAGGCGGGCGAATTTATTCTACCGAGAACTTGTTGGAATTGAAGAATCTCCGGCTCTTTTTCCTCTTTCCGTTCCTCGGAAACGCAAACGGGGGCGGCTGGGTATGATGTGTGCTGCGGAGTCTGGTCATTTGTTTCGCTTGTTTTACTTGTGTGACTTTTTGTTTTGTTTTTTACTCTCAGTCTCATTTACTTCTGAAAGACCCCCCTTATTCTCTCTCTCTCTCTCTCTCTCTCTCTCTCTCTCTCTCTCTCTCTCTCTCTCTCTCTCTCTCTCTCTCTCTCTCCTACACTTTTCAAACCCACACTCGTCATTTTTCTTCTTCTATTTCCTCTCCCGCTTTCATTTCTTGAAGAAAAAATCTTCTCCAGTTCCCCTTCCTCCACATTCTCCAAACTCTATCTAAAAAAAAAATAGCATAATCCCCTAAACAAAATAAACCCCTCCATGTTCCTTCTCCACTCCCACCCTCCCCTCCCCCTAAAAAATCGATCAAGAGCACGTACAAGACCTTAATACCCCCCCCCCCCAAAAAAAAAAAAAAAAAAAAAAAAAAAAAAAAAAAAAAAAAAAAAATCTATGTATAAATGAAATCCCTCAACGAAAACTCTCCCAGTCATTAAACCTGGCCGCCTCGACCCGCGACCTACAACCAACCCTCCGAGTCCTTCAGAACTATTCAGTCGTCCGAGTCATTTAGTTCTTCTTCGGGCTCTCTCTCTCGGTCCTTCGGTCCCTCGGGTACACTACCTCACCCCTTCCCCTCTCCTTCGTTCCCTCCCTCCCATTAACTAACGAGGACTGCTTCTATAATTTTCCATCTTTGCTTCATCGACACGCAATCAGTCACCATTTTATTTTTGTTGCATGGGAAAGTGGTCCCGGATGATGAAACAAAAATTCGAGCCTGATTTTATTAAAACCGTTCGTCGTGATGCACGTTATTGAGAAGCGGGAGAGGGGAAGGAGAGGGGGAAGGGGAGGGGGAAGGGGAGAGGAGGGAGAGGAGGGGGAGGAAGGGGAGAAGGAGGAGGAAGGGGAGAAGGAGGAGGAAGAGGAGAAAGAGGAGGCGAAGTAATAGATAGGGAGTAACTGGAAGGGGGAAAGATGGAAATGGAGAAAAGAGAGGGGGGGAGGGAGAGGGAGAGGGAGAGGGAGAGGGAGAGGGAGAGGGAGAGGGAGAGGGAGAGAGAGCGAGAGAGAGAGAGGAAGAGGGTGTGGGGGGAGTGAGGGAGGGAGGGAGAGCGGGGGGTTGGGGTAGGGGTAGGGAAGAGAGAGAGAATATCAGAGGGGGTGTCTTCATTCTCATAGTATGTTCTTTCTCTCTTCCTCTACCTCCTTCCCTCTCCCATCCTCACCTACCCTTTCCCTTTGTTCTCGTCTATTTTTGTTACTTTGCTGTTCACTCCTCTGTCTCTCCGCCTTCCTAATCTACCGCTTTCTTGCATCCTTTCTCTCTCTCTCTCTCTCTCTCTCTCTCTCTCTCTCTCTCTCTCTCTCTCTCTCTCTCTCTCTCTCTCTCTCTCTCTCTCTCTCTTCCCCTCATCTACGGTTTCCCTTTCCCCTCGCTTCCAGTCCCACCTTCCGCCGTGACGCCAAATTTCATTACGAGGACGGCAACGATGGCTCCACTATGACTTGTCTTGCCCTCACGTTGTCCGCTCACTCATTTAGCGTCCCTTCGCTGATTCATAACATCTCCCCTCACTTCACTCCTATCTACGTCCGCCAGCCCTCACGTCTCATAGCCGCTGCCTCCTTCCTTCCCCTCGACGACGTGCCCCGCGTACCCACATAAAGAGTACATGGCGACCCACAATGCAATGCTGGGAAATCCTTCGCTAACTATCCTGTTCGCCCATTAGCAAGAACTAAAATATTCTCTCTTTACATCCCTTCCCATCCCCTCCCTCACTCACTCACTCGCTCACCCTTTCTATCCCCCTCCCTTTCCCTCACCCCTATTATCGGACCCTTCGTAATTATCCATCCTTTCCACTCTTTCCATTATAAAATATTCGCCTCTCCTCTCCGCATATTGCTCGCTGGTTATCCGTGTTAACTTCAAAACTTGTGACATTCTTTTCTCATTAAAGACTCGGTTCCCTCTTATTTACCAATCCCCTCTCTCGTCTCCCCTCTTCCTCCTGCAGTCAGCCTGCCACTCGCGCTTCTCCCTTTCTCCTCCTGTCCTCATCATCACGCCCTTCTCTGCACCTCCTTCCCTCGCCGCCTCCGCCCCTTCCACGTTCCGTCTTCCAGGACCTTAAATTCCTCTTTAATCTCGTCCTCATTTGCTCGCCATAAATTACACTACTCCTCCACACTTTGTGCAGCGACGATCCTGCTCGCTCGTCTGCCGTCCGTGTCTTCGCCTGGCTGGCCGTGGATCATCTCTCGAATGCCACTCATTGTTGGTCTGTCTGTCTGTCATTGCGCCTAATAAAGTCGTCACATTAATCTCCTCCTTCGTCAGAGATATTCGACCAGCGACGTCAGCAGTGACCGACACTACTTGTATAACATACTGGTTGTCACGGCGAATATATTATGGCTCTTATGGCGCAGAAGCTATCCCGCTCCGCTACTCCGCCTCACTAATTCTGCGGCTTTTTTTGATTTTTACCTCCTGATGCCCTATCACGACCTTCTTTGCCTTACTTCCTATCTCCGTTCTCATTCAGCGAAGGAAGTGAAATATAGAGATGTGCCAAAGTTGAAGAGGGACATTTCCCAACACTCACAGTTTGACCTAATGCCATGAACTCGGAGGATTAGATCCCTTTCTGCCAACATGCCGCCCCTTTGTCCACGATCCAGAGAACGACCGGCCAATCAAATACGCTTTGAACCACATCCTTACGAGCTTCGAACCACGTCCTTACGAGCTTCGAACCACGTCCTTACGAGCTTCGAACCACGTTCTTACGAGCTTCCAACCACATCCCTACGAGCTTCCAACCACGTTCCTACGAGCTTCCAACCACGTTCCTACGAGCTTCCAACCACGTTCCTACGAGCTTCCAACCACGTTCCTACGAGCTTCCAACCACGTTCCTACGAGCTTCCAACCACGTCCATAGAGAGCGAGGTAGCGCATTCTACCGGCAGTCACCTATGCGATGGGGAGGGGGAGGGGGGGATCGAGCCAGCCATCCGCACGAAAGTAAACCGAGGCGAGAGATAAGCGATCACTAAGGCATGATAAGAGCACTGGGAGGTGGTAGGAGGAGGAGGAGGAGGAGGGAGGTTGGGGGAGGAGAAGCGGGGAGAGGAAGAGAAGAGGGACAATGAGATGTTTCTATTTTAATAGCGAGAGTGAAGGAGGATACAAACACGGAAATATGGGCACAACGATATCTCGCAAGAAAACACATGGACCTATAGGTGTCCGCATGATGATAATAAGAGCAATATTCTAAACGGCCGAAAGGGGAGAGTGTGAGTAATAAGTTGATAACAGGTGAAGGCTGGATGGGGTTGGGATGGGAGCAATGGGGGAGGAGGAGGGGGGTGAAACCCCCTCAACGATCACCTGATTGCCTACCACTTCACAACGACGCGAACAAGGAAGTCTCCGGCAGTGTAAAAGATAAACGTCCTGTTAATTGCTACACATCCATTAAGAGAGATAAATCTTTAATATAGACGATCCATATGACCCTCTGCCCCCTCCTTACTTACCCTCCACCCCCCCCCTAACTTTCCCCACATCTTTTAGTCATCTTCTAATTCAACCCTTCCCTTTCCCCCCTCACCTCCTTTCCTTCCTCTCACCTTTCCTTCTCCCTCCCTCTCTCCTTCTCTCCGTCGCCCTCCCATTTTCCATCCCTCCTTCCCGCCCTCCTTACCTTCCTCCTTACCTCCCACTCAAGACAACAAATCGAGAAGGTCCGGCAACGATAGCGAGACAAAGCCGGCCATTATGAGGAAATGAAGGGGTACGAGACTAGACGGGCGGACGGACGGGATGGGTACGTGTGCGTGAGGATTCAGCCAGTGAGTGTGTGAGTTTGAGTGAGCGAGTGAACGAGAGAGTGAGTGAGTGAGTGAGTGTGCGTGTGTGTGTAAAGGAGTAAATGAATGAGTATGAGTGATTGGGTGGGTGTATAAGTTACTAATTCAAGAAGGTGACGAGAAAAATATAAGAGGGGAAAAGAGAGAATCCCCTCAAACTCATCCATGAGTCTGCACCGATATAATGAGAGAGCACTGCCCGCCGATAGGCCGTAATGACCGCCTCCCTTGCATACAGTGCCACCGCCTCTCCCCCACAAACACACCCAGCTCCTACATACCCCTAAAGCCCATTACCCCTCCCCTCCCCCTCCCTCAAATACCCTCATAGCCCCCCACCCCTCCAACTCCCCTAGACCTTACCCCCTACCCTTCCCCTAGTACTCAGCCCCTCCCTCTCTCCTAGTCCTTAGCCCCTCCCTCTCCCCCAGTCCTTTACCCCTCCCTCTCCCCCCATTCCTCCCCTAGGCCTTCCCCCTCCCCTCCTTCATCCCCGGCAGGACATGATCATCAGCGTGAAGCGAGTGTTGTGGCAGCTCCGAGTCGTGAGCGCCGCACGAGGGTCTCTCAGCCACCACCAGCCCATAACAAACAGCGCCAACACACCAACTCAACTACAACTACACCCGACCCTGCAACTGCACCTTGCAGCGGACGACAATCAGCAAACATACAGCAAATAGAGTGCATACTGCGGATTGTAATTCGGCTGCACACAAAACAACAAGTGTATACACATAGCAGTAGACACACGGCAGAGTTGGGGACCGCAATATTTACACGGGGCAACACGACTCGATATCCGGATATAAAGACAGACGACCTCCTGCACCCGCCACCCCCCTCTCACCCCCACCCCACACGTCTCTCTTCATCGTCCCCCTCCTCTCCCTTTCACTCCATCCTCCTTCTCCTCTCGTCTTCTATCCATTCTTCGAAACCCTCTCCTCTCCTCTCCTCTCTTCCTCTTCCTCTCTTTCGTTCACTCGTCCTATGCCCTATTCTGGGCGGGGTACATGGGGGTGGGGGAGGCATGAGGGTAGAGACAGGAGGGGAGAGAGGAGACTGGGGGGTAGGGGGAAGGGGGGTGAGGGGACGGGTTCAGGATATCCTACTGATTCATCTCCCTCCCCTTCCCCTTGCCCCTCCCTCCCCCCAACCCTTCGTGCAACATCCAGCACCCCCACCTCCACTGACCGGTTATAATCCAGACAACTGACGGTTGGCTTTGACCCCTACCTACGCCCCCTCCCCCTCCTCCTTACACCTCCCCCGGCCCCTCCCCCTTACCATGAATGCCTTCGATCCCTCCTCCTCCCTTCAACCCCCCCCCTTACCCCAACCTCGTCGCCCACCGCCACCTTAATGCTGCTTGCGAGTCCTTAAATAAAAAGCCCCTCAACCCCACCGCAAGCGCAAAGGGGTTTCAGACGCGCCACCGCGGGGGGGATGGAGGGTTGACGGGGAGAGGGGTTCAGGATGAGAGAAGAGGCTGAAGGGAGAGGGGGGGTGAGGGGAAAGTGGAGACAGGAGAGATCGGTAAAGGAGAGAGAGAGGGTTGAGGGGGTGAGAGGAGAGAGGGGCAGTAGAAAGGATCTAAAGAGGAGCTCCGTGATATAAAATCGCAATATACAACAACATTGAAACGACCCGACCAACAACAGCCTTGCCACCAGCGGCATTAGCTGCCCCTACCTCTCTTGCCCTCCCAACCTCAGATCCAGCCAAACAACCTCAAACACACCCTACCCCCTATCCAGCCCCTCATCTTACCTCCTTCCAAGACATGCAAATCAAAATGTTGACATCTGCCATTCCTCCCGAGCAAGCGTCAAGACCCCTTGCCCCCCCTCCCCCACCTTGTTTCCAACCATCCCCCACCCACCCTTTATCCCCCACTATCCCCATACCTCCTCCCCTGGCCGCTACCACTCCCACCTCAACATTAGTCAACCCCACCCCGATCCCCATCCCCACTCCACCCCGACCCTGGCCTCATACACAAGCGTATTCCGCCACGTTAATGCCACAAGCACGCCGCGACAACCTCACTTGCGATGGGAGTGGGGAGAGGGGAGAGGGGAGAGGGGAGAGGGGAGTGGGGA
>NW_028234423.1:18904468-18909468 GCF_977035675.1 Penaeus japonicus | reverse complement strand
CAAATCGGTTATCGTCATCCCCCCTCCCTCTACCGCTACCCCCTCTCTCCCTTTTCCCTGGCCGAACACACACACACACACTCACACACACGACCGCGCGACAGCCCGCCCGTCCAACACTTGCTCCGGTCACCATCCCTATCCCTCTTCGCTTTGCCTTCGACTACTTTTTCTTTATTTCACGGTGAGTTTCGGCTTCGGACTTCCCTCTCTCAACGCCGCCGCTTCGCTGTCTGTCGAGAAGGAGGGGGGGGGGGCTATGTCGCCCAACCGCTCGGATGTCATCTCGGAGGCACCCTTGCTCTGTCTTGTCTTTTTGTTTGATGTCTTTTCGGGGTCATCTCTGTCCTTCTGTGTCTGTCTGTCTGTTTGATGTCCTCTCAGCGTTGTCATTATCCTGCTATGTCTGTCCTTCTATTTGAAGTCATCTCAACGTCTTCTCTTTTCTTCTGTGTCTGTCTTTCAATTTGATGTCATCTCGAATTCATTCTTGTTCTGTATCCATCTCTTTTTTTTGTTATCTCTATGGCTTTATTTTTTAGCTGATTGACTGTCATCCCGTCTATCTTTCCTTTCGATATTAGTTTTATAATTTGGTTCAATGTCGTCAGGCATCCTTAATGAAGGTCCTGGGCCAAGATTCCCCGGAGAAAGAAACTCGCCCTCCCGTAAGTGGGTGATCTATTGCAACCTTTCCGACTTTCGCAGTGCAACAAGTCACTCACTGAGCCTATGATATATTGTATGAAAGGCTAGTCTGTCAGAAATAACAGTAGGGATACACACCGACATGCACTGTTATAACTGAATATAATACATCAAGACTCAATGAAATAATGTCACAGAGTGTATAGTGTGACACAGCACAACGACACTCCTTAAAATAACAGATAAAGTTTCATTAGTTACAGATAGAAACAACAATTAGTATGTATAATACAGATAGATAAAGAGAGAGAATTATAATTATATATAACAGTAGATGTAGACTGGGAACCAGATATATGATCACAAGCATAATATTGATTTATCAAAAGCCTACCTCTCCAAAATATAGAAAAGTCTACAATGAGTCCTCAGTCTTCTATGAGTCCTCCCCATTTCCCCATCTCCCCCCCCCCCCACTCGCAGAGAAACACCCTGATTCATCCAACCACAATCTAAAATATTCATGTCCTTGCTACTCGTCCCTCTCTCTCCCCTCCCTCTCCCCTCCCTCTCCCCTTTTACTTTCAGCACATTCTCTTCTCTTCCCCCTTTCCATGTTATTTTCTCTTTCCCTTCTCTTGTTTCCCCTCTTTCATTTCCCTTCCCTTTTCCCTCCTTCCACTAACACTTCTCCCTCACCTACCTCACTCGTAGCTCCCACGAAATTTACGACGTGATGCCACTTCCTTTCCTCTTCTCCCCCACCCCTACACTTCCACTCCACTTCCTCCTCCCTTCGCCCCCTCCCCCCCACCCATTCCCCCCCCCCCCCCCGTCACAACAACTGTCGCCACGCCACCAATATCAATACCGGACGCAGCGTAACATTTGATGACCTTTTTCCCTTATCAAATCTTTCATTAGCCGAATCTCGCCCGGCACTCGGCCGTGGCACTGGGATGATAAAGTAATTTTGGAGCGACACTACTGCCGGTTACGGTGCCACTGCACTCGCATCGCCGGCCTTCATTGGGGGCCGTAAGGCGGCGGCGCACTCTGATTCCGATTGAATTTGTGGCGATACAAGTGCCACTCGAGAGCCGCTAATGTGGCACTGCGGTGCAACAATCGCGACACTGAGAAGCGACATGCAGTCTGATGCAACGCACACTCGTTATTCCCCGATACTTGCAGGCATCATCTACATCGCTCTAAGCACCATCAATTGGCTATCTAATTCGAGGCAATGGCTTTGAAGGAGCGCTTAAATTTCACTGGCGGAATGTCGGTTACCTTTTCTTTATTTGATCAATAAAAAATGTCTAATGATATGATGAGACATGATGAAATATATCTTTGACCTGTAAAGCGGACAATGCTGGAACATCTGATCTCGGCAAAGACTTTACTGCCTTGTTTACCTGCCTAAGCTATAACCGGAAGCTATCCATGAAAATCACAGCAAGACACGACCTCGCCTCTTCCCATCACCCATTCTGAGTGACCTTGTGTGACCTGCATTCCCGCCGACAACCGTCCCTGTCTCTGAATTATGACCCACTGCAACAGCCGTGGTCAGAGGTCCGTTACCAACAAGGATACAGGACGTGTTGTGGGTGAGCGACATACCAATGTACTCTTTTTGAGGTGTACCACTGTGTAGTACATAGTATTCAGCGAGGAGTGGCACTTGAAATGTTCTTCTGTCTGAACTGTCGAGCGATGGAAGCTTCTCTCTCTACTTCGGCCTTGGCAATTTTTCCGTGTGAAGTGGGCGAAAGGAAGCTGTCAGGATGGAGAGAGCAGCAATGGTGAACGAGGCTCGCGTAAAGTGTCAGAGCTCTGCTGTCAGAAAGCTCCATCAGAAGGCTGGCTGACGCACATCCGTGTCCCACGCTCCTGATATCGCCCTCGCGTTCTCCAAATCTAACAATTTATCTCAACTAGTGTAAACAAACCTTAGGTGTTGCCACTGTCGCCTGTAACACCACGACACATATAGTTAACTTACAGCACGCGCACGCGATCATCAGACATTTATACAAGCACGCGCCCGTATGCACGTTCTTCTCCCTCTCCCTCTGATCAAACAGAAAAAAACAAAATGCTACATTATAAGATTTCACTAGAAGACTCTCCCTGCAGATCATCTTCGAAAGCGAGGAAATGAATACCCCCCTTTTTTACCCTCTTTCCTCTTCGCCGCCGCCGCCGCCACCACCACACACGGCGCTATCGGAGGTGCTAGCCAGGCACGGCATATCGCAGGGAGCTAGGTGGTGGGTGGGTGTTCCTATCGCCGATTTCTCACCCACCAAGGACTACCTGCACCACCGTCACTATCGTTCAGCCACTACAGCCAGCATCACTTTGGATATAACTCTATAATTATAGTCACTATGAATATACTTTTATTGGTCTCATTAACAATTTCTCACTACAACCATAGTCACCATGCATACATCTCCATAGCCACTATCACTATCCATAAGGTCACCATCAAAACCTACCCTAATAACAAACATCAAAACTAAACCACTACTAAAAAAAAGTCCCCATCACTATCACCAGCACCACTTTCAACCATCAACACCTACCCTAATAACAAACATCAAAACTAAACCACTTCTAAAAAAAAGTCCCCATCACTATCACCAGCACCACTTCCAACCATCAACACCATTCAGTTGCAAAGTTCCAAGTCCAGCCAGACCACCGCGTTGCACAACATCGTAATCCGGCCTTTCATAATGGGAGGGAAACTAAAATATAAAAATAATTCGCTGATAATTACGGATCCTTTTCCAACGAACACAATGATACCACAAATTCATGACAGCTAAAATGACTAAAATCACTAATTGATACAACCAAGGCCATGAGCGGCAATACAGAAATTCCTCTCTCTCTCTCTCTCTATCATCAATTGTACAAAATGACCCTTTTGCTGTCCAATAATTAGGGTTTCAATTCTCACGATTATAGGAATCACTCCCAAACTGAACTCGGCGTTGCCACAGAAGATATATAATATTATTTCAACAAAGTCGTTTAAATGATTTGGTCAAAATACAAGGCGTTATTACCGAAGGATATTCAAGCTGAAATAAACCATCTAAGCAATTTACAGCTGGGAAGATGAGCGGCAGAAAGAGAGAGAGAGAGAGAGAGAGAGAGAGAGAGAGAGAGAGAGAGAGAGAGAGAGAGAGAGAGAGAGAGAGAGAGAGAGAGAGAGAGAGAGAGGAGAGGGAGAGGGAGAGAGAGAGAGAGAGAGAGAGGAGAGAGAGAGAGAGGGAGAGAGAGAGAGAGAGAGAGAGAGAGTGAGTGAGTGAGTGAGAGAGAGAGAGAGAGAGAGAGAGAGAATGAGGGAGAGAGGAGAGAGTGAGGGAGGAGAGTGAGAGAGGAGAGAGATGAGAGAGGAGAAAGAGAGAAAGAGAGAGAGAGAGAGAAGGGAGAGAGAGGGAGAGGTGGAGAGAGAGAGAAGAGGAGAGAGAGAGGAGAGAGAGGAGAGAGAGAGGAGAGAGAGAGAGAGAGAGGAGAGAGGAGAGAGAGGAGAGAGAGAGAGGAGAGAGAGAGAGAGAGAGAGAGAGAAGAGAGAGGGAGGAGAGAGAGAGAGAGAGAGAGAGAGAGAGAGAGAGAGAGAGAGAGAGAGAGAGAGAGAGAGAGAGAGAGAGAGTGTTTTAAGAAAGGTATGGCGTGTACATTTTTCCTCCACTTCCCTTCCCTTCCCTTCCCTTCCCTTTCCGTCTCTCTCTCTCTCTCTCTCTCTCCCTCCAAACTGAATACCTCGCCGTCCATAGAAGAAAGGAACGACACAAATCTCAAGAAAGGAAAACTCGAGTACATTTGAGAACGCGAGGTAATGGAGTGACCTCTTGAGTCCGCCGGCCCGCATGAACTGCTGGCTGCGTCGACGTTAGCATTTGTGTTTTTCTGAGGCTCACGTAAGACAGGTACAGGGGCTGGGGAGGAGGAGGAGGAGTGGGGGTAGGGGGAGAGATGGTAGGGCTGGAGAGGGGTGGGGTATGGAGGTAGGGGGATAGGTTGCGGGGCTAGAAATGGAGGGAGGTTGTAGGAATGAAGAGAGAGGTAGGGTGGGGGGAGGTTGCGGGCCGGAAGGAGGGAGAGAGGGAGAGAGGGAGAGAGGGAGAGAGGGAGAGAGGGAGAGAGGGAGAGAGAGAGAGAGAGAGAGAGAGAGAGAGAGAGAGAGAGAGAGAGAGAGAGAGAGAGAGAGAGAGAGAGAGAGAGAGAGAGAGGGGGGGGGGGGGCAGAAGCTTTACGGCTATATAGGGGGTTGGGAGGGGGGGTAGTTGCGGGGCTGGAGGGAAGTAGGAAGAGGTTGTAGGGCTTGA
>NW_028234423.1:18891968-18899468 GCF_977035675.1 Penaeus japonicus | reverse complement strand
TTCTTGCATACACACGCGCCCGTTGACAGCAATAAAAAATATAAATCAAGAAACGAGGGCGAGAGATAAGATTGATATCCCGGTGTATGTGCTTGTGAGAGCGAGTGCTTGCTTGAAAGTGAAAAAGGACAGTATTTACGTAAAGTAGAATATAACTGAATGCATTTAACCCGTCTCAATGCTTCTCAACGATAATTAGCAATAATTAAACAAACATAAATTTGTCTAACTGTATAAATCAACTATTACATAAGTAGCAATAGTAAGAAAGATAATGATGACATTATTATATATAATAATAATAATAATAAATTATAATAATTATTAATTTTGATCATTATTAACAGCATTATATTTACAAATATAATGCTAATAATAATAAAACTAACAACAACCATACCCGTCTTCAAGCAAGAATGCACTTCAAATGCACAATGTGCTTCCCGCGACCTGGGCTTCGTACCGGCACTTTCACGCCCAACCGTCGACGTGGTCTGCTTGGCTGACCCGATGTGACCCCACACCCGGGGGGAACTCCAAAGCAGGCTATCCAAGGTCAACGTGTATTTCCTGGCAGCCGTGCATCCGAGGGGTCAATTTCCCCGCATGGAACTGAACATATGGGAAGTGCCGAACTCCTTTTCCTCACGCCAACTCCATGTAGCTTCCCTACCGTTTGACACGCTGGACGCCAAGAGGCACAATGCACTGCAAATGACCAGTGGAACCCGAAGCGACAACAACCACCCTTCACAGTAGCTCCCAATCATAGAGCAGTTAATCCTCTTAATGAACCCACATCCGCAAACACTGATGTTAAGCCGGCAATCCTTGCAACACAAAATTAATGGCCACACCTGCCATGCTGATATGATTTGCTCGATTCCGCCAGTGATTCTATGGGTCGCTGGTCAGTATCTCGTTAATTAGACTTGTGCTACCAGGTCTTTGATTCTGGTGTTATTTTAATGAAATATTAATGACATTCATCTAAATCTGCCAGATATCTGATTATATGTACATGGAATACAGGTTTTATCCAAAAGGATTTCTGTTTGCCGATTAATCTGTGAAACCAAGCATTTGTATTGTCCATTGTAATAATCAAAATATAGAATAATTGCAATTTGTTTTATATATACTAATGGTTGTTTGGGCAGTTAAGAATCTTAGAGATAACTTGCGACCAACTCTTAAAATATCAATAATGACCCCTCTTCATCTTACCGTAATGACACATGGCTACAGATCACAACAATGGAAATTCAATCATCTTCTCACCACAAGGAAATAAAGACGAAAAAACACCACAAACAGTCACCAGGAATAGGCCTACTTCGCACCAAACGACCGAATCACATGGCTTGACCAGCAACTTGAGGGGTTTCTTAGTTAATCATCTAAAGCTCGTTTACACATAACATGCACTTTACTACAGGAATGGAAAGCGCTAATTACAACCGGCATCGAAGACAACTTACCTGAATCAGTGAAGAGGGATGGCATAATCCACGGCTTTAGATAATTATAAGGAAATCCACGGTTTTAAGCTTGCACACACACACACACTGGCGTTATCCCAACACGGCCGTAAGCGAACACTTCCAGCTTAAAATATTAATTTCCGACAGGGATTCAGGCCACCAACGCACTTCTAACCCATCCACCTCTTTTCCTCAGCACTTTACGCCTCACTCGAACCTTTTCCTCGCACTCGTTAGGCCGTAATTTCCTCTCGATTTATCTCCCTCTCATAGAAGACCCGGCGAGAGAACACCACATAGAACCGCTCGCAACGCCTCGGTCACATACACTGACTCGACTTCGCCACATTTGACAACGTCGCAGAGCACTTAAGGTCACGTGACTCCAAATCGCGCGCTGATTGGCTGTCGTCGCCGCGCTCCGATGTGGCGGGAAAAACGTCACGTTCAAAAAGGAACCTCGAGCTCACTCAACATTCTTTGTGATTGACTGCGTGTCAGCAGCTTCGTCCCGTCTGTATTTATCTCTTGGCCGATATTCCCCGGCCGATAAGCCCGCCCCCCGATATTCCTCGTCATCGGTATAGTGCGTCGAATTGCCGATTTTAAGGAACCCCCCAATGGCCGATCTCTTCCCCCGT
The DNA here is from genome assembly GCF_977035675.1 of Penaeus japonicus. Classification (NCBI taxonomy): domain Eukaryota; kingdom Metazoa; phylum Arthropoda; class Malacostraca; order Decapoda; family Penaeidae; genus Penaeus; species Penaeus japonicus. Next base: position 18,897,343 of record NW_028234423.1, on the reverse strand, counting down.
GGTCTTATCTCCATTACAATCATTTGCAAAATCGTGGGCCATCAGTCACCAATACAGGATCTTAGGGGCCGTTTGTAACGGGCGCGCTGATTGGCCGGGAGCGCCTTCAACACGGGCTTGTTTAATAATAGAACCAATGGCGTCGCCCCGTTCTACTCGCAGCGGCTGGTAGATTCACCTCCCCACTTATCACTGCGCAACTATTAATTAACAACTTATTTGGCCGTTTTACTTCCAATTTGCATCTATTAAGGAAAAAAATGTCTTTAAAAAAATAGGGAAAATAACCCCGAAGGAAAAACGGGCCGAGACGGCCAAATGAGAGGAAAAAAATAAAGGGAAAAGATTTGGACTGGACTGATGTAAACAAAACACAGGAACAGCTGAGAGGAGGAGCTGCTTGGGGAAGAAGCATCAATAATACGCCATTTTCCGCGGGTCTTTCCACTGTGCAGGGTTTTTATACGTTTATATTTCCTCGTCGCGTTACTTTCTATTAGTCGATATGAATAACCAAGTCAAACCATTCAGGGAAAGGAGGAGCTTTGGTAAGTAAAGATATGAAGGTCTTTTGCGTTCTTTGTCTATCAACCATTTTCAGAAGTGCGTCATTATTTCACCAGACTTTGTAACCTTGTTTTCACTCTTAATTTAACCCTATATTTTTTATTCATTTTCGTATTCACTTAGTTGAAGTTGGGTGCCTGAGTTTTATTATTTTTAACTATAATTTGTCATTTTACTAACATAGAAAAGCATCTCTCACTCATCGGATTTTCCCTTATATTTATGTTCCTCTTATGAAAATTGGTTTGTATTATTACAGTGTCATATAGTATATTGTTGTTTCTTGTAATTGGTTGAATTTTTGCGACCTTATTTGTTTGGAATTTTACAATGTTTGTAAGTTTTGCATCAGGATGTTTGACTCTCCAGTATCAGTTTTATCCTTCTAATATCCTTTTAAGATTGACGTCTAGAAAGCCATAGCCCTTCTGCAAAGGATATTGTCGGGGGGTTGGATCACATTTGTATTGCATTTTCCCATTCATAGTAATTACAAGCATTTTTTTTAGTTATTATAACTTATCATACCAAATGCTAATTATTATCACTTTTCAAATATACCACATATATAGACTCGTATATCATACCATAAGTCTAGAACATGATAGAAAACTAATATATCAAAAGTTACCTAGTCAGGCAGAACATTTTCAAATATGACTTGACTCTTTAGCGTTAAGTAGTGTTTATTTATTCCTTAATGAAATAACATTCCTAAACTCTAAAGAGGATTGTGTCGAATAATAACTACATAGTTGAAGTCACCTACTAGGGACTTTGGTAATTTTTGAACCCAGTACTGCACCCCTCTCCCCCCATGAACACTGTAACCTATTCCACAAGCATCTACATTGCATATTCTAATATGATAGACATTCAACTGGTTTGCTATGTAATAGTAAAAGGCCAAGGTGCCCTACAAGTCTTAATTTGACAGAGTATATGTGGTGGAGATTTGACAGTCTTTCCAAGAGCATCAAAATTGCAGGAGTCTCGGTGAATGAATGGTTAAGTTAATGTAATAGTATCTTTGAGAAGTAATTGTAGGCTTACCTTGACTCTTTGCAGGTTATTGTTTTTACCAAATACTGTAGCTTTGTGTGTCCTTCATGGCCATTTCCTCTATATCCACATGGTCATGTTTCAAGTGTTTTGTACAATGTTATGTATTTAGACATCTACTAGATTAACCCATCCCCGACGGGGGAATTCTAGCCTTGAATGTCCAAATGCCGGGGCGTTCGAATTATTAGGCCTAAATCAATTGAATGGCTGGCACAATACTGTGCCGCCTGGCCACTGGGCTTTTGAATGCGCGGTACACATGCTGTACCACCCGTCCAGAGAGGGTTAATTCTTTAAAAATCATAAGGCATCGGAACTTATATGAGATACATACATATTATATAGTATAATCATTTTACTCTTTTGATGATTATAGATAATAATTATCATTTGTAAGTCAGTTTGTAACAGATTCTTTGCTATACACCTTATGTTATCATGTATGAGAAAACATTCCAAAGGCATGCATGCACAGGGATGTAAAAATATGATGGATAGATTATGATTATGTACCATGGTAAATTACCATAATAATTCCATATTTTTCCATTATGTTTCCATAATGTGTGTTGTAATTATCTTGCCATTCACAGATATTTGTGATTGTGCTTACTAGCAAACATTGTAGGCAAAAGTAAATTTTGACACATCTCCCCTCTCACTCTCTCTCTTGACACTTAATCTTTAAATTGCTTTCATTTCCCACCAGCTCAGAGACAGCGAGATGTGGAGCAGATACGAGAGCAGCACCCCAACAAGGTTCCCGTGATTATTGAGCGGTATCCAGGGGAGAGGCATCTTCCTCTCCTTGACAAGACCAAGTTCCTTGTACCAGATCATGTGACAATGGGGGAGCTTGTCAAGATCCTTAGGTGAGTGTCCTCGGCTTAAAGATGTACTTACTTTATATGTGCGTATGTGTGTATGCATGCGTTTTATTTAAGAAATGAATGCTAATGAATCTATTTTAGTTGGCCTTTTTTTTTTTTTTTTTTTTTTTTTTGCTGTAAATCATCTTTTCTTTTTATCTGTACAATTTTGAAGCCACACAGATTGCTATATCTTTGAGAGAAACCAGTCATGATGTTATAGAATGATTACCAACAGAATGTGTTTCATCCTCAGTAGTTATTATTTGATTTAATTTCATTGAAAACCATAAATGTTTGTGTGTTACAGGCGTCGTCTACAGTTGCACCCAACCCAAGCTTTCTTCCTCCTGATTAATCAGCGTGCTTTAGCTAGTGTCTCAAATACTTTGGCTCAGGTAAGAGGTTCTAAATCTTATTATTTTGTTTTTGACAAGTTCATCTCAATAGTGAAAGGAATTTACCAGTTACTCTTCTGTCATAAATGAAAAGGATTTTACGGTTGCAGATAAAAGGAACCATTTGTAACATTAATGATCTCTCTTGCTCCAGGTATATGAACACCACCACCATGAGGATGGATTTCTGTACATGGTGTATGCTTCTCAGGAGGTGTTTGGTCAATGATGCTTGTGATGCAAGTTGGATGATCATCCATGCTTTTTCTGATTGGAGAACTAACTATTGCTTTCCATAGGAGGTCCAGACATTTTTTCTCTTTCTTCGTCTTCATGTCCTCATCCTCCTTTGTAATAACAGGATGCATGGACATAGAAAATGGATGGTTATTATTTTTTCTCCTCGTTTAGGATTACGGCATCACTACATGATATTCTGTGTGTATAAAATCTTCAGCATATGAGTGATATGAAAGATAAACTGTCAATGAATGTTAGTGAATGGTGTCCATGGGGTAGCCATTAGAGAGCTATAGTTCTTAACAAATGAAAAAGTAAATGGTTCTGAAATGATGTTACATAAGGAATTTCTGAAGTGCACATGTGTCTTAGTAAACATTATTGAAAATTGGTGCATTTACTAATTGTAACTAGGAATATTTATTTTTATTTTTGTTTTTTCACTTGGTTTATATTCCCATATCTCTAATAGATGTTGTACAAGCTGCATATATATATATAATATGTAATGTTATAAAATTATTGAATATGGGAGACTGGTATAGATAATCAAATATCAACAGTATCAAATTAATTACTGGAAGTTAAAAAATAATAATAATAATTTTGATATTGACTCCAATTATACAAGAAGTATTTTATACTTGAATAATTCTAACTGCATAATTATTACAGTGACAGCTATTTCATGGTGGTACCATTTCATCATTCTTCATTACATAATGTTGACAAAAAATTCAAATGTTTACCACATCCCCCCCATCAAGCCTATTGCTTCATTCAGTATTATTTAGCTTTTATTAGCACCAGTTGTTTTCTTTCCAACATTTATTATCAGAGACAACAATTCACATAACACTAGTAATATTTCTTTGGTCAGCTTTCCTCCATTCTCGAAAGAAAACCAAGAGAGTGTTTACTAGCGGATATTTTACCAGCTCATTTGCTTTATAAGGAGGACAGCTAACATCATGTTAATGTGTTTCACCTTTCAATGTGTTCTATAGAGATGCGTTCAGATCTGTTGATAGCTTTCTCATTCTGTACTTAATGCTTTGCTTTATTAGGGAAGAAATGGGGTATTTCTCATTGGGTGATCTAAGAAATCTGATTTATTTACATGCACTTTTCAGCTTTAGGTGGGAAATGGACACTCCGCTTTTTCCTCCCTCCTGAATTTGTTTGGGAAGAAAAATGGAAACAACTTTTTTTTTTTTTTTTTTCTCCTTCATTTGTTTACCTTTGCAAGTGTGTTTTCTCATGATGAGATCTCAGTAACTGATTTTGATAGGTGTTCAGTTGAAGGTTAAGTGAAAACCATGGCATTTGGAATGTCTTATGACCAGTACTTCCATGAGTGTAATGAAAGATGGGAAGGCAAGTTTATGCAGTTGGTTTGGAAAGTTGTGTTATTATATTATGTTTGCATGGTATGTGTTACTATCTATTACCCTTTGCAGACAAATCTAAGCAGGTACTGTAGAATCTTGTTTTGAAGTTATCGTTAAGAAACAAAGACTCGCTCCTTGTTATATCCTTATGATCAAGTTGTCCGAGAGCTATTATTGTGGACAAGATGTAGACTGGTTCATAACGTGTGTTCATTATTATATATATATACATAATCGGATTGGAGCATTGTTTTACTGAAGTTGTTAGTGTGGCTGTCTGTCATGCAGGCTTTTTCCATTGCATTATTTATTGGACTTTTTACTCATCATTGTGTGTGAGAAAACTCGTACATCCAATTACAGAGTTTTGTTTACTAAATACTATCAGTAGTATTTTATCCATTTGCAATAAACAGCTTTATATTTTTTTTCTTTCTCTCTTGATTTTATATGTGTAGTTCAAGTACTGCAAAATTATTAAACCCTTTTTGGTTTGACCATTTATGTGGGTATAAAAGAGTTATTTTTAAGTTCATTGGTAGTACATTCTGTATTGTATGGATACCAAAAAATGTGTAAAAAAAATATATAAATCTATAAAATGAGATGTAAAAAATACTTTACTTTAAGAGGTTATATCCATACATGTAGTGTTCACAAGTTTAAAGGTAAGACATGGGTTGGATACTGGGCTTTCACTGCCCATGTTGGCAAGTCTTGCCTGTGTCTAGTCTAAGCATGGAGTTGGGCATAACATCAGTATACTTGTAATTACCCATTTATTATTATTTACTTTTTTATTTTATTTATTTTGATTTCAATACACATCAGTATGTATTTTGTAT
>NW_028234423.1:18881968-18884468 GCF_977035675.1 Penaeus japonicus | reverse complement strand
TCACAAAGAATGATTTCATTATAGTTTGGTCATTGTTGCACAGACACAAGGAAAACTCGTTTGACACAGCAATGGACTAAGAAGAGGGTAATATGTTACTCTTTGCCTAGCCCTTGTACTGTTTATTAGACCATACTATATGCCTGTCTGTAAGAATAACAAGTCCAATACCTTGAAGAAGGATATATTAACCCTCTCTGGACGGTTGGTACACTACGGTACCGCGCATTCAAGGCCCGTTTGCTGGGTGACGCCATACGGCGTCGTTTATTTAACTGAATTAGGCCTATGCGTTTGAGAGCCCCGGCATTGTAACATGCAAGGCTGGAATGCCCCCGTCGTGACTGGGTTAATGTAACAATTTTTTTTTTGTAAATTTATTGGCCTCAAGCTATCATAATGTAATAGCTAAAATCTGAATCATTGCTTGTCAAAATATATTTCTCAACAAAGTTGTAACAATTGAGCATACTTGAAAATACCCTTCTGAACAGTTAGCCAAACACAAGCTCAATAGCATGTGGAAAGTTAAATGGAACTCAACACAAAGAAAATACAACTCTGGGTAGATACATTATAAAATATATTCTTAGTTTGATCAAAAACACATTTTTATCATTTCATTCTATTGGAACCTGTCAGTTTCATATGAAGAGGTAGATTATGAAGCTTGTTCTGTGGGTCGTACTAGAATATCATGAATCTGTAATGAAATAAAACATTGATTATTGATATTATATATCATGCTTCCAGTTGAAAATATTTAGAACAGCATTTCAGATATAAATACCTATTATGAATATCTTATTTACCATGTTTATAAAATGGAGTGTATTCATACATATGAACATCATCAATTATCTCTGCTTATATAAAATTAAAAACATTTATTCATTTTCAGTTTTCACTAGCCCCCTGATTAAACAGGATTGAAAAAATGTAGGATTCTAATCATTTCATGTTTTGTATAGTAGTTATCATTATAAGGCCTTGACATTGCCTACTATGTTCACTGACTGCTATATCATCATAGCTGACAACTTATGTAAAATTTCACTTTCTCTGATATTCAATTTGCATTAAGGTCAGTGATAAATTGTAAAAAAATAATATCTCAAGACAATGAAGCTCGTTTCACAGGTTCTTGTTTTCGAGGTGCAGCTTTCTAAAATCAGCCTAAATCCTTGTCTTGCGATGAATTTATGGGAAAATGTTTGTCATCCCATGCCGCCAAGACCATGGAGAAAACATTCTCCTCGTCTATCTCATTTCTAACCCTTATTGACCTTACTCTCTCTCAAAATGGCTAATCAAAACAAATCTGGGAGAGCTTGTAAAATGGTTATTCCAAGAGAAAAGATTGATACCTGTGATAAATAAAAATATGGCAAATCATGCAATGTGGTGGAAAGAGAGCATGGGATGGGCATTGGTGTCTTATGTGGCTAATTTTAGTGAGTGTGTGTGTGTGTGTTGTGTGTGTGTCGGTCGGTGTGTGTGTGTGTGTGGTGTGAGTGTGTGGGTGTGTGACGAGTGTGTGTGAGTAGTGTGAGTGTGTGTGAGTGTGTGTGTGAGTGGGGTGGTATGGTGGTTGTGATGTGCGTGTGTGTGTGTGTTGGTGAGTGTGTGTGAGTGTGTGTGTGTTGGTCTGTGTGGTGTGATTTTGAGAGTGAGTGTGTGTGTGTGTGTGTGTGTGTGCTGTGTGGTGAGGGTGTGTGTGTGTGTGTGTTGTGAGTGGTTTGTGTGTGGTTGTGTGTGTGTGTGTGTGTGTGTGTGGGAGTGTTAGTGTGTGTGTGTGTCTGAGTGTCGTTTGTGTGGGTGTGTGTGTGTGTTGTGGGTGTGTGAGGGTGGAGTGTGTTTGTGGGTGTGTGTTGTGTGTGTGTGTGTGTGTGAGTCGTTGTAGTGGTGTGTGTGTGTGTGGTTAGTGGGTGTGTGTGGTGGGTGTGTTGTGTGTCGTTAGTTGTTGTGAGATTGAGAGTGATGTGTGTTTCGTGTGAGTGTGTTTTTGTGTGTGAGTGTGTGTGGGGGGTGGGGGGGGGGGGGGGGGGGGGGGGGGGGGGGGGTGAGGGTGTGAGAGAGTTAGTGTGTGAGTGTGGTACTCTCACTCTCACACTCTCATCTCTCCACACTCTCTCAATGTGTGTGTGTGTGTGTAGTGCTCAGTGAGTTGAGTGTGTGCTTTGTGTGAGTGTGAGACTAGTCAGTTGTGCTGTAGTGGTTGAGAGTGTGGGTGTGTATGTCTGAGGGTGTGTGTGTTGAGTGGGTTGTGGTGGAGTGTGTGTGTTTGGTGTGTGTGTGTGTCTTGTGAGTGTGTTATTGGGGTGTGAGTGTGTGGTGAGTGTGTGTGTGTGAGGTGTATGATAGGGAGTGTGTTTGTACTGTGGTTGAGAGTTTGTGTGTGTGAGTCTGTCAGTGGGTGAGTGGTGTGAGTATGAGGTGGTTGTATGTGGGGTTTGTGTGTGTGCTGTCGTGTTTGTGTGTGAATATTGAGTGGGGATTA
>NW_028234423.1:18864468-18869468 GCF_977035675.1 Penaeus japonicus | reverse complement strand
ACTTACTTTATATTTTTCTTGCTATTATTCCTTCCAATATTGACTTCAACATCGGAAACTTATAATAACCAAGATTTTAGTAATATATATTGTTAACCCTCCGTCCTCATATATTTGAAAGCAAATCCTAGTCATGAAATTAGGAGTCTTTTCTGATACTGTGAACGCTTTCCCTCAGGAGAGTTCCTCCAACCGCACAAGGAGCATATGAGATAGCTCCTCTGCTGATTCATTGTTCAGCAAGGTCGAATTAAACGCTTACTTCCTTCCCTCCCCCTCAAAGAGAACCAATCTGTCGTGGTGTGGAAGCTTGAGCTACTTCCTCATCCGAAATATTCTTAGGGATGGCCCTCCTTTCCCCGTCGTGAAGTGGCCTAACCACTGGATAGTTCACTGGGGAGAGATGAGCAAAAGGTATTTTGATGTTGATCAAATAGGTAGAGTCATAATCCTCTCTGGCTTTCTCCGGGAGGGGATTACATTTACCCATATGCATCCCAGTGAGCCCTGGGGATGGAGCGATATAGGTCCTATAGATGTGTTCCATACTCATCACATGGCCCAACCATCTGGTCATGTCCAAATCTTCCTCGAGCCCAAGCTAAGCGAGTCACTGTTTTCGATGGTCATGGGTCACTCACAGGATAATGCCAGCGAGACTTGCGTGTTAGGTTAAATACTATAAGCCGTGATTATTTACTGCTAACGTACCTGCAGCTGTAACCCTTTGTAATCAAAATGATGTAAATAGTTTTACCGACATTGTTTTAGATGTTTTGTACGTACAAATGTGTGGGGCGAAGTTGTTGTCTTGCGAGAGCGAGTTAGCACCAGCCTAGACCACTGGACTAGCGGGATGCAGGACCGCGACGGCAGATAAGGCATCCGGTTATGATGGTATCCCGTCTGATGCATACAAACTGCTCCCTCTGTATTGTCACCTTATCGACCTGTGTTTTCAGTCCCTATCTTGTAGACGAAAGCGGTTCTTTTATATATTCAAGCTGAAAGGATCCGAGGAATGATTGTGTACTTAGCTAATTAACTGCATAGTGTAATTTTATACGATAATTCACCCTGTAATCTTGCCACTCTTCACTGTGTGATGAAGAAAAAATGTTTGTACCTTCCATAGATTTCTGAAAGGCGGGCGTATTTTGCCTCGATACTTTGCAGTGTTGCTAAGGTTAGGGTGCAAGGCGTTTGGCGCTATAGCAGTCATGTAGCAGTCGTTTAGGGGGGTATTGCATCATTTCTGGGCCTTCGGGATCTCTGACATCATGCTTCTTGTTCTTCATGTGTAAATGAGTAGGTAAAGATTATGAAAGGGAATTTACTGATGATAGATTTCTCTTATGACCGCACATCCTCATCTGAGTGGATGACACTGTATTGGTTGTCACGACCGGTGATGAAAATACGACACATAAGATAGGGCTATTAAAAGTTGTTTTGTGATAATTTTGGTATAAAACTAATGAGGTTAAGATTTTTTTCGTAGTGGGTGGGAGTGTAGAAGAAACGGGGCAAAAAAATAAGTCAAGTAAACCTCTGGGCCCTGAAGAATTTGGTAGATACCCTTACAGTAGAGGACAAAGAAAGCAAAACATTTTTTAAAGTATATGGGAGGAGTCAAACCTTGATGATAATACTCTTGAGTATGGTTGGGAAAACTAGGTATAGGTGCTTTCTATGCCTCAGCACTTCCGCTAGCAAATACAGCTGCCTGGGGTGGCGGCATTTTAGAGGCAGAAGAGGACACAGGAAACAGGATACATCAGTTCTAAACAGACTGCCAGTGATATAACACTGAATTAAGTAGAAAAGTATAATCAACGTCTTAGGTCACACGATATGCAATATCAGTGCATTACACAGACACCTGTTTTTTCCAGAATACATAGCCCTTCTTGGACAGGTCTGATCGTGATTCACCATGTAAAATTATTAAAGAAATCCTTGACACAGTCACTTCTTTAGTTAAATTATTTTGTTATCTTGTATTTTAAAGTAGTTACCGTTCCAGAGTGAATACCATGTAAATGGTAAGATTTTGGAATAAAGTACTCAGTCATGATTGAAAGTTTTCAGATTTTTCTTCCCAATATAATCAAGTGCAATGAAATGATAAATACTTGATAAAAGTCAACATACTGGAAACCATGTTTAGCCATAAACATCTATACGCAAGTGTTTGAATCTGAACCTGTACAAAATACCTTGTTAGGTCTTGGATCTTAAAACATTGGACATTAGCCTCTTAGATGTCACATGCAAGTGATCATTCTGGTGACAATACTTCTAGCAAATGTCTTCCATCTCTTGGATGAACCTTAATCATGATCTTGAATATGATCATAAGTTCTTGTAGGATACAATTTCACACTGGCTAGTGAGGATTAAAACTACAGTATATCTTCTTGAGTTTTGTCTGCTTTGTCACTCCTGTGTGTCTGTTTTCCAAGGCTCACAAGCTTAGAAGCACTCTAAGGGAAGTCATCCAGGGGCTGGATTCACTAACATACAATGGTAAGGCATTTACCAGCTGTCAACTACCAGAGCGTTTACCAGTCATGGCAAAGTGGGATTCATCAAGCGATGATAAGTCGCCTGGTAAGGGTAAATCGACTTTATCACCGTAATTTGATGGTAACTCTGGTAAATCGATTCCGCCAATCAGCGAGCGCCTTACATAACTTTTTAGGCTCCTTTGACCAATCCCGTAACATGTAAACAAAACCTGATCTAACAGCGACTTTTTTGTTTCAAGAAATGATAAAGATTTCTTCTGTGTTAAACTATTTCTATATAAATTAATTTCCTAGAAAGCATATTCTATTGCATGATCTTATGGATCATATATAACGTAATGGTTTTCAAAAACATACTTTTTTTTTTTTTTTAGATTGCAGTCGAAAGAAAAGAAACAATGGCTCCACGCAATGGTGGTGTTATTTGTATCAACGTTTTCCAAAAAGAAATGCCAATCAAACCCTAAGATTATGAATAATTGTATCTAAATTAATGCAGACACAAAAATAATTTATATATTTATATGTTTACTATTTTTCAACTGAATGTTATTAAAACAAAATGTTTGAATTTGTCAAATTATTAATTCCATGTATTATTTTCAGTTATTGTAGGCCTATGACGAAGCTGCATGAACATTATTCTCGCTTATTTCCTGTGAATTTTATTGATTTTTGTCATATTCATATGAAAATGAACAGTTGCCATCACTCTGATCATAATAAGTGTACATGCAAACTAAAGTGTCGCCTTAAATGTTGATTTTTTGCTGAGATAAAGCGAGATGAGAGAGTCATCGCTGTAGTTGCCAGTGGACATACCAGTGCTCCAACCACTGGTAAATTTAGCATTGTATTCTATCATGGTAAGTTGTTCGTGAATACCGATGCGGTCTTTTTACCATCATAATTGTAGTTACCAGCGTATTTATCATGGTAAGTGCGTTAGTGAATCCGGCCCCAGGAACAGTTCTCTTACTGACCACTTCATCTAGTATCTTTGTTACCTGTCACCATATTTGTGCTGTACTTAAAGATACACTATGTTTTCATCCTTCTCTAAAATCAGGAAGTATAAAAAGACTCAGGACTATATATAATTTATTAACAAAATCTCACATTTGTTACATACAAGTTAACATTCATCAAAAATACCTTTCTTGCTGAAAAAAGGTCTTCAAACGAGAAACATGCAGTTATTTCTTGTTAAAGTTTTTTTTCTTCGTTTTTTTGCCAGATGGTATTGCTTTCCTGATCTTTCCATGGCTTTTGAAACTAACCTTTCCCTTTCCCTTTCCCTTCCCCTTTCCAGACATTCTACCTTCTCTGGGCTTGCCTTTCCCTCTACTGTAGTGGTTGTCATCGTCATCGCTGTCGGAGTCGGATCCTGGCTTTTTCTTGTTTTGGAACTTCTTGATTTTCTTCTGTGTCCTGTCTTCCACGTCAGCTTTGCGCTTCTTGCCAGGCTGAACTTTGTCGAACAGAGCTGGGAGGGGTGAAGGAGGAAAATATTAGCACTTCACCAATACTGTTAATCCATGTGCCATTATTTACTATAACTTACATAGGGCTCATAAACAAGTTAGGGGGGTGGGGGGGGGCATACTGCTATCCAATCATCCAATGCTTAAATGTAACACATATTGCTTCACTGATAAATAACTAACATCTAAGCATTTGTGAACACCTCACTTGTACCCACATCCACGCTTCTTACACATGGTGGTGGTTGAGGCATACTTATGGACAAAACTTGTGTGCCATGAATGAAACTGTTCTAAACAAGAAAGGTCACATGATAGGATTGTTTGAGAGTTTGAACTATGTTAACCCATTGGTCGCAGTTTTGATAAAATATGTATGCAGTCATGTGGCATATGGCCATATTTGAGCCAAATGGATTTTTTTCTGCAACTTAACCACAGTAACCAAAAAAACTATCCGAATACTGACAATCCATTCCATCCCTCAATGTCTCACCCCAACCCAAGCAATCCCAATCCAGATCCCCACAATCCCATGCCCCCATCATGACAATCTCCCTAAGCTTCATCTCGACCCAAACAACCCAATCCCAACCTTGACAATTCCATTCCAGTTCCTCACAACTTCTTTCCAATCCTCTGCAACCTCATTCCAGCTCTTTACAACCTATTCTAACCCTCCATAACCCATTCCAGTCTCAAAAACTACATCTCCAATCCTCCACAATCCCCCACAGAATCAACTCCACCCTCCACAGCCCCATCCTTACTCCCACAACCCTATCCTAATGCCGTCCCATAAACTACCTTGTGCCCCCCCCCCCCCCCATAACCCTGTCCAACACTCCCAGTGACCTTGTAACCCACCAAAACCCCATAATACCAGCCACTCACCTTCATCAGGGTCCTCGCCGATCTCTTCCTTGAAGTATTGGGCATCGTCATCGCGCTCGTCGTCATCGCTGTTGGCCAGATTCTCCTTATA
>NW_028234423.1:18851968-18859468 GCF_977035675.1 Penaeus japonicus | reverse complement strand
GAACACAAAAACATACTTTGTCAGGAACTCGGATATGTCTGAGAACTTGCTCAGGTTAGGCACTTTCCCCGTGGAAAATTTCTTAATGGCCTTTGACAACCCCAGGGGAATGACACGGATGGAATAGTGGCGGAAGTCAAACACCTCATTCTCTGCGTCATAGTGGATGAGGCAGCATCGTTGAATTGCATCTGTGTTGGCCTATAAAGAGATAAAGAAAAGGGACTGTATCATGTTGCTGTTTCAGCAGTGAGAGAAAAGTATGGAATTAATGGTTACACCTCACTTCCCTCTCAGCTAATGCTAGGAACATGCTGCATCTCTTTCTTGTCTTCACTACTCTCTCACTTGGAATGATATCTCTTCCTGATTCTACCAGTCCTACTACAGAAGAACTGCTTACATTCTACTGCGTTCTTGCCCCAAGGCTACTTTCCTCTGTGAGCCCTAGTCGTGTTATGCATGCAGTACTGAACCTTTCTGAGCACTTTTTCTTAATTCATCTGAAAACAAACACATCCCTAAAGGAAGAAACCAAATGGAGGCAGGTGAAGGAGTCTTTGGACTTGAAACTGAAGAAGAAAAAAAGAATCAGGAGTAAAAGAGGAGCCCGAAGAGGAGAGAATTAGTTACCGTGTTTGGAGTGATGGTGGGGAACATATCGAGGAACATCCTAGCAGAGAGCTTCAAGTGTGGCTCCCCTTCCTCAAGCTGCAGGTTGGTCATAAGGCATGGCCCCACTAAGAACTTTGTCGCATTGGATGGCTGCTTCTTCAACAGCGACATGATATCGTGTGAATTGGAGAAAGACTTCACCCTAGAGGGAAGTGGGAGGAATGGGGGAGGGGGTTAATGGTGAGATTTCCTTTTCTGGAAATATTCAATAGGCATTCCTTCATATGAAACCTTCAAGATTCTCTATGAACCTAAAATTTGAAACCAGAATGACGTGCACTTACTTAAATGTCAGTGTCGGCCCATGTGGTAGACGGCAGATCTTCATGTAGATGCCCACTTCAGTTTCAGAAAATAAGACCATATGTGTAAAGTTCATAGGTCTGCATACTGATACAATGTCTCTGATTTTGCTTTTCTGGAAAATGAAATAACATTATATTAATATGATTATTTTTGTATAGTTCATACATTGTTTGATAACTGAATAAAGATATGTACAAATAAATGAATATAATTCAACAACACTCATTAGTCAACTGTAATCCTTCACAACTAAGCATTCCACAATCCTGGGCAAGCATAGAATAACACTATACAAAAAAGTCTTTTCCATGCAATATCAAACCCACCCAGGAAAATATGGTACATATATACAACTCTTACCTTCATCCAAGCAATTGAGTTAGGTTGCAGGATTTTGCGGAAGTCGGACACAAGCGTATCTGTCTCTTTCTGGAGTGATCCCTGCGAGAATACCAGGCACTGTGGGTCCTTTGGCCGCTCATACTCTTTAGATTTAACACTAGTTGTTTCATTCTTATGTTTCTGTCCACGCTGGAAATGAATGAGACCATGAGAACAAGAAAGAGAGAGGGTGGGAGAAGGAAAGACAATGAGGAGGAGGGTGATGGAGAAAAATATAAAGAGAGAAAGAAAAGTGCATGAGAAAAAAGAATGGAGGGAAGGTGAAAAAAGGATGGGCCAAAGAGAGGGAGAGAGGAAGAGTGAGAAAAAACAAAAAATGGGAGACGGAAGGGAAAGTAAGGGGGTGGAAGAGGAATGGAGAGAAATGGTAAAAGAGAAAGAGGAGTGTCAAATTAACTATTGGGAAGATTTAAATGCTAAACAGATATAATGTATCAACTGGAAATATGAAAATGTATATGCTGATTTCTCTTTTGTATGATTTTCATAGACAAGGCTTGGATATGTTGTCCTTCTCCATATACCTTACTGACATACATATCAATCTAATGCAGTGTTATTCAATAAAATTTTAGCCAAAAAGTTCAGGACATATTCTTGTTTGGCTACAAAATGACATTTCTCAGCTTCCATACAAGGGATGTAATGCAATGATTGCACAAATTAAAGAGTAACAAGGCTGGTTGCAAACTCAAGGTCATGAGTTATAAATTTATACTCAAACTGATACCACCTTACAGTTACAGTTACAGCTACACACACACACACACACATACATATATATATATATAAATATATATATATATATATATATATTATATATATATATATATATATATTATATAATATATGTGTGTGTGTGTGTGTGTGTGTGTTGTGTGTGTGTGTGTGTACATATAATATATATGTATGTGTGTGTGTATATATAAATATATATATATATATATATATATATATATATATATATGTATATATATAAATATCAATATATATATATATATATATATATATATATATATATATATAGGTAAATTTTCCGAATAACGCCGCGTCGCTAAATACCACAAAAGTGGTATTGATGGATTCCTCTCAACCTCTACTATTCATATATAGTGAAATTAATGAGCGCTTGCACCCCTGAAGCCCACAATCTGGGTCCCGATAGTAGGGGAGGGCATGAAGTAGATCAGGGAAATTGCGGGGTAAAATATGAATTCCGGCCATATTTCGTATGCAAAATCTTAACCAATTACCTACCTACCTAACTTTGCTTAGGTTTGAAGTTTGCCCTAGCCAAGGGGGGCTTCGCCCCCCCTGGACCCCCCCTTTTTAAGGCACTTCGTGCTACCTCGTGCTACTTCGGTATCACGAAAACCTTAACCCAACTACCTACCTCACTTTCCCTAGTTTTGAAGTCAGCCTTTGCGAAGAGGGAGCTATGCCCCCCTGTGGATCTCCCCTATTCAGGGCACTTCGTGATACTTATGATGCGTAATTAGTCCTGTAGATGAAAATGCCGCGACCAAGAATAATCCTCACACTGCGCCATGATGACAGCAACTGAGTCTTCGTCTCATATATTCCTCAGGATAGGAAACTAGGACCGATGATGACGCGACCACTCAATAGAGGGCACTATAATTATACTGTAAATAATGGGGAATATTGCGCCATCTGTTGAGAGAACATAACAGCACATGCAGGTAATTCCTTGGGGGTTTCCAGTCCACAGCTTGCTACTATCCGTAAATACGTAAACACAGCCATGTTTGAATTTCAGGGCGAGGATGGTGGATTCGGGATATCTTGCCCAAGGTATGTTGCATGAAGTGCCCTAAAAAGGGGGGGTCCAGGGGGGGGGGCAAAGCCCCCCTTTGGCTAGGGATTAATTCAAAACTAGGCAAAGTTAGGTAGGTCATTGGGTTAAGATTTTGCAAGCGAAATATGCCCCGAAGTAGGACGAGGTAGCACGAAGTGCCTTAACCCACACAGGACGGGTGGTACAGCATGTGTACCGCGCATTCAAAAGCCCAGTGGCCGGGCGGCACAGTATTGTGCCAGCCATTCAATTGATTTAGGCCTAATAATTCAAACGCCCCGACATTTGGACATTCAAGGCTAGAATTCCCCCGTCGGGGATGGGTTAAGAAAAGAGACCCAGATTGTGGGGTCCAGGGGTGCAAGCGCTCATTAATTTCACTATATATGAATAGTAGAGGTTGAGAGGAATCCATCGATACCACTTTTGTGGTATTTCGTAACGCGGCGTTATTCGGAAAATTTACCTATATATATATGTGTGTGTGTGTGTGTGTGTGTGTATTAATATATATATATACATACACACACACACATGCTTATTCTCTTTCTTCCTTACTTTTTTAAGATCATAAAGTAAGGCATGAATGCACTGTAAAGATTTCCCTCCTGAAACTGTTGCACACCAGACAGCCTGGAGAAAATGGCATGTGCACATCAGACATTTTTTCCTTTAAGATCAAAGGCTAAATCTGGACTCTTAACCTAATGTATGTAAGAAAAGGCCCATCACGTATCGTCACAACAGATAACTGCTGCAATATATGCTGGTACATACAAATGTATATATCTAGACTCATTTAGAGTATGGAGGAACATGTTTGTCATTATTTACATATCAGCTTTGAATGTTTCATTATATTTTCTTCTTAATCAATGATGGTATATCCCGTTAATTAAGGAGAGGGAAAGAAAGGGAGAAAGAAATTCTTCTAGTCCCATGCCCTCGTTGTCTTTCGACTTAACGAGAGCACAGACATTCTAGACACTACGTAACAGTCTACACTAATATGTAGCTGTAATCTGACTTTTTTTTGGCGTGATTTAGGATAAGTAACAAATAACTGGAACAGAAAATTCGGGAAAAGACTTGCCTTTTTCTTCGCCATCGTGCTGTCTCGTTTTCCGACCAAGGAACCACAACAACAACACGTGAGATTCTTTAATTCCGCATTGTGTATGGGTTATTTAAGAATGACAATGGGCTTAAATATACTAAATAAAAAAATATATTGGATATCTCACTTTCTTATTTTTCTTGGTCAAATATCTTATAAAGAAAAAACGGGTATGAATCTAGATTTAAGCGTACACTAACTGTAAATAAACGCAACCACGTGATGCGTAAGAAAGGGAAAAGATGTTAACCCCGGAGCCGTTCGTGTAAACCGACGGAATTTTAGGATTTATGAGGGAGAGGAGCAGGAGAGAAAGGGAGGGAGGATGAGGAGAGACATAGATAGATATATATATAGATAGATAGATAGATAGATAGACATATAGATAGACATATAGATAGACATATAGATAGGTAGATATAGATAGGTAGATATAGAGGGAGATAAAGAGAGAGAGAGAGAGAGAGAGAGAGAGAGAGAGAGAGAGAGAGAGAGAGAGAGAGAGAGAGAGAGAGAGAGAGAGAGAGAGAGAGAGAGAGAGAGAGAGAGAGAGAGAGAGAGAGAGAGAGAGAGAGAGAGAGAGAGGAGAGGGGGTGGAGAGGAGAGGAGAGAGAGACTGATTGATTTAAAAAAAAATATATATATATTCATATTATACATATTGCATTCTTATAAATATGTATAGGAGCTACGCCTAAATGGTGTGCACAACAGTTCATGGTAAATTCTGAGATATACATTAAGGGCGAAACCTTCATTATGATGATACTGTACATAGTAGTACTTGTATCTCTCTCTAATAACGGGATTACAACTTTATCTATTACCGGCAAAACTCTTGTGTTTACGTAATGTATTTGATAAAAGGTTGTCCTCTATAAGGGACGGAGCATTACTATGCAATGTTTCATTTTAATTCTTTTTACTAAACTCTTTAATGAAGAATTGGGATGCGCAGTATCCGGTATTGCCTACACGAACGCCGTTTGTTTACATGTCGTTTGAGAAACGTTTGTTCGCGAACTTGATCGCTTCTACAACTTCAGGAGGTTTACGACGAATTCTAGGCCTTGTACAAGCCTCCAAAAGGAAAGATTACCATCGTTCCACATAGAGACAGGAGGAATAGAAACAGGACAGGAGAGGAACAAGTGGAGGGCTCAGCAACATGTCTCTCGCTGACGAGCTTCTCAATGACTTTGAGGAGGGTGAGGAAGAGGAACTTCTTTCCAATGAATTGCAGGCTCGAGAAGGCGCCCCTGGAGGGCCAGTGGAGTCCATGGACGTGGAGTTCAAGGTGCCATTCTCCGTCGACCCTAAGGCAGCCAAGCCAGGCCTACAGACTGTTCGACAAGTAGCTAAGTTATGGGACTCCAACAAGCTTCGCGACATTAAAGAGCAGATAGAAAAATATGCATCTCAGCTAAGGAAAGCAGAGGACATCCAGGGACCTGTGGAGGCAGATCCAGAGTACTTGCTGATTGTGGAGGCAAACAACATCAATGTAGATATTGATGATGAAATTGGAACTATACACAAATTTGTTAAGGAGAAGTATTCCAAGAGGTTCCCAGAGTTAGAGTCACTGGTCGTCAACCCCCTTGAATACCTCAGTGCTGTTCGTGAGCTAGGGAATGACGTTGACAAGGTTAAGAATAGTGAGGCCTTAGCGCAGATCCTGACTCAGGCCACAATCATGGTGGTGAGTGTAACAGCATCCACCACACAGGGTTCCCTCCTCACAAACCAGGAACTAGAAGCTATAGAAGAGGCTTGCAAAATGGCTCAGGATCTGAATGCTTTCAAAATAAAGATCTTTGAGTATGTTGAGAGCAGGATGAACTTTATAGCCCCAAATCTCTCTTGCATCGTTGGGGCATCAACTGCAGCCAAACTGATGGGAGCTGCGGGAGGTCTCACAAACCTTGCCAAGATGCCAGCTAGTAATGTTCTCCTTGTTGGCAAACAGAAGAGGACCATGATTGGTATGGCCCAGACCTCCATGCTTCCTCACACTGGACATATCTACTACTGTGACATTGTGCAGGAAACACCAGCTGACTTACGTTCCAAGGCTGCAAGGATTGTTGCGGCGAAAGCCACTCTTGCTGCCCGGGTGGACAGCATGCATGGAAGCCCCACAGGTGCACAGGGTCTACTTCTAAGAGAAGAAGTTGAAAAGAAGCTAGACAAATTACAAGAACCTCCTCCGGTCAAAGCTGTCAAGCCTCTGCCCCCACCCATAGATGCGCCTGGCAAAAAACGTGGAGGACGGCGAGTACGCAAAATGAAAGAAAGGATGGCAGTGACAGATCTACGGAAGGCACAGAACAGGTTAGGTTACATTATTTACTTATGTTTCTATTGTACAATTGAAAGTAATCTATTTCTAAATTCTTTCAGTATTGAGCACCCATTAAGGAGAGTATGGCTGCACACCCAAGATATTTTTTCAGTCACTCGTTGCACACCTGGATGATTTATATACAACCATAAGTTGAAACAGTCATGTCCAATAAATTAATGTATTCTTTGTAAATAGAAATAAAACATGTGGTCTTGACCTTAGGCAATGTTGCTCAGAGGACCTGTACAGTAAATCTTGGAGGTTCTCAGTTGTTACCCAGGATGGACCGTATGGCACATTTTTCTGGGATCTCAGGTGTGCACGAAAAGAAAGTGTGAAGTGTGCAATGATTAACAAGTGTACACTCGAAGTGACTATTTATTCAAAAGTCTTGAGTTAGAAGCAAGATTTTTTAAAAGAATACCATGGATATGAAGAACACTTTACATGCAAATAATGGGTGTATATGTCATCCATATGTGCAATGAGCAGCTGTCTTACTATCATATTGGCTTGTTACTATTGCACATTGCAGACTTCGGTCCTTTTTTGTACACACCTGAGATCTCGGCAAAAAGTTCAATACTTTCCAAGTATATGCAAAGTTAATACATATTTTAAAGATTTGTTTACTGTTTCATATTTTATTAAAGAAGTAGGCATAGATATTCTGTGTAATTTTAAAAGAGTGGTATGACATGCTTGCAACAGATGATTTACTATGCAGCAAAAAGATGGAATAATTTCATTGCTTTCAATGACTGTTTTTATTATTTAATATAATGCATGCCAGAATTTATTCACTTTATGAGTAAATGCCATAAAAGGTTTTAT
>NW_028234423.1:18799468-18816968 GCF_977035675.1 Penaeus japonicus | reverse complement strand
ACAGCCACTGGAAGTGCAACCTTAACCCCCAGCAGCGTCAAAGCACAACTGAAAGGAGATTATAATTACGATCGTCCAGAACCTCATACTTTTACCCTAATGCTGGACTTGGCAAACACGTCTGGGAAAAGAGGACTGTATAAGGGACAAGTGTCAGCCACGGTAAGTCTTGGAGGATAATCTAAATCATTATTTTCAATCCTTTTTGGGCAGTATGAGGACCTGCCAGTGTCGCAGTGAATACCGCTCTCATAAATCAAAACAGGGGACATCAATGACATCGACTTCTCACTCTTCCTTGACAGTCTAGTCAAGCCGAAGTCAACCTTGATGTCTCGTATCTGTACCAAGAGAACCTTCTGGAGTTTGCTGCTAACACCACGGCCATGGGCAAAGAGGTCAGTATTCAGTCGAGGAAATCTTTTGTACTTAGAATAAAATCACCCATCTCTTGTTTGCTTTTTTTCTTGTCTTGTTGTTATTCTTCCTCTCATTTCCCCACTTCCCCTCTCTGTCATTCCACATATCCTCTTCCTCCTTTCCTACCTTTTACTTTTACTCCTCATTTCATCGTATCATCCTTCTCCTCTTCTTTCTGCTGGTTCGTCTCCTCCTCCACCTAAATCCATTTTTATGTACATGTGTAATACAGACTTATTTATTATACCTTTTTCTCTCCTCTCATCTCCTCTTTCCCCACCTGTCTTCCGCCTTTGACTTTGACTTCTTCTTCTTCTTCTCCTCCTCCTCCTCCTCCTCCTCCTCCTCCTCCTCCTCCTCCTCCTCCTCCTCCTCCTCCTCTTCCTCCTCCTCCTCCTCCTCCTCCTCCTTCTCCTCTTCTTCCTCCTCCTCTTCCTCCTCCTCCTCCACCACCTCCACCTCCAACTCCTCCTCCACCCCCACCTCTATCTCCACCTCCACCTCCCCCCCTTCCCCCACCTTCACTTCCACCTCCACCCCCTCCCCCACCTCCACCTCCACTTCCACCTCCACCTCCACCTCCACCTCCACCTCCACCTCCACCCCCACCTCCACCCCCACCCCCACCTCCACCCCCTCCCCCACCTCCACCTCCACCTCCACCCCCACCCCCACCTCCACCTCCACCTCCATCTCCTCCACACCCCCATACCCATATTCATCTCCACCTCCTCCACACCCCCATACCCATTTTCATCTCCAACGTTCTCTCCCCCGCCCTCCCGATCTGCAGACGAAGGCGCTGCTGGTGCTGAAGAACATAGCGAGCGACGGCGAGCGGGACGTGCAGATGACCGCTGCCTTTTCGTGTCCGCAGCTCAGCATCGACTACTCCGTGAATTTCGCTTACTTGGTGGGTCTTTTTACTCTTGTTTTTCAATTTCGTTTCATTTATCATTGGTATTGTTGATTATAATTATCATGATGTCATTAGCATTGCTTTTTCTTTGTTATTATTGTTGTTGTTCTGTCTTTTTTATGATCATTATTGTTATTATTAGATTTACCTTTATGATTCACTATGCCTCTATTGATCTGCGTCTTGTAATGATTTGATAATTTTCTTTATTTCTTATTCATTTACTTCACCGACATGTGATACGCATTTTATGTATATGCATTTGTTTCTTTAGTCATGTATTTAAAACACACACACACACACACACACACACACACACACACACACACACACACACACACACACACACACACACATATACACACACACACACTCTCACACACACACTCTCACACTCCCACACTCCCCCTCCTAATACGGCCCCTAATCCCCCACCCTCACCCCTTCCCCGCAGAACTCGCCCACGGGTTTCAGACTCGAATCAGGCGTAGGTCTCGGGTCACTTGTGCAGGCAAAGGGTGCGCTCACCTACGCCTTCGAGGAGGAGCCGTTCCGCGCCCTGGCCGGCATTCACTTTGAGCTCAACGGCTTCGAAGTCAAGGCAGCGCACGACTTCGACCTGAGTCAACCTCACCGCGCCGTCGGACTTGTAAGGACGTTACCTTCACGATAGTTCTCATTGTTGTCTGTTGGTGATTATATTATTGGTAATTATGATTGACAATTGTATTATTATTATTTTTGTTGTTGCTAACTGTTTTATCAATATTTTATGTGAATTGCCATGCTGTTTTCTTATTCAAATTATCTTTCAGTTGTCATTATCATTTTTGACAATAGCAGTACCTGTAGCAATAACTGTAGTATTGTAGTATTGTTTTTATGACTTATCACCAATATCTTATCAATGCATTTTGATTATCTTTTGCCATCCTACCAAAACGCAAAATAAGAAAAAGATGTATCTTATAAATACTTATCTTATCTTATAAATTCATGTACCTCCCCTCCCCCCCCCCTTTCAGGTTAGTGCCAGCGTAGGGTCAACGGCCTCGAAGCTCTTGCTCGACTTCCATTTCGATCCTTCCCAGCCTTTGAGGGTGACCTTGGAGGCGCTCGGGGGCAATGACCCCATGACCTCCTCGGGCGTCACCTTACATACCTCATCTGACCAATCTTGGACGATCTTCCAAGGTGGCCTGAAGGTAAGGTCGATGTAAGGTTAGCTCGTGTTCTGTGTGTGTGTATGTGTGTATGTGTGTGTGTGTGTGTGTGTGTGTGTGTGTGTGTGTGTGTGTGTGTGTGTGTGTGTGTGTGTGTGTGTGTGTGTGTGTGTGTGTGTGTGTGTGTGTGTGTGTGTGTGTGTGTGTGTGTGTGTGTGTGTGTATGTATGTATGTGTGTGTGTGCTTATGTGTCTGTCATTTTGTTTGTGTTCAAACAAGTGCAAGCGTGAATGCGTATGTTTGTGTGATTAAAATTCCAAATTCTGGTTTCTCCTCCTTCTCCTTCTGCTCTGCTTCTTCCTCTGCATCCTTCCTAACCTCTTCTTCTTCTTCCTCCCCCCCCCTCTTCATCCTTTAACCTCTTCTTTTTCCTCCTTCTCCTATTCCTCTTCATCCTTCCAAGCCTCTCCTTCTTCTTAATCTCTTTTTCTTATTCGTCCCCCTTCTCCTCGTGTTTTTCCCTTCTTTACTCCATCTTCCTCCTCCCTTGCCTCGTTAATCTTCTTTACTTGGTCTTCATCCCCCTACTTACTTCTTCCCCTTTCCTCACGCTCCACCCCCCTCCCACCATCTTCACCATCCCTTGCCCCTCCTCTTCCTCCTTTTCTTCTTCCTCCTCCACCTCTCCTCTTTGTCTTTCTCTTTCTCTCCCTCCTCCTTCTACAAAGAAAAAATTCACAAGCGAGGTCCTCCTTAGGTCAAGTGGCGGGACTGGTCGTCGAGCGTCTCTCACAACGTGACCTGGCTTCCAGATTCCAAGTCCATCAAGGTCATTCTCAACGACGCTCAAGTAGTAGAGTTCAAGGCCGAGGTCAGTAGGGTAGACGTGCATATGTTTTTTTTGTTATATTTTTCTTGTATGGTAGTGTCTGTGATTGTTATTATTATTATTATCATTATTATAGTTATTATCAGTATTATCATTATTGTTATTATAATTGTCAATAATGATAATGGTTTAATGATGATGGCATAATAATGATGCTGATGATAATAATGATATTTATAACACAACGAAAGTGATAAGCAACGATAATGTTACTGATAAAGAAAAAATGATAAAAAAAATCTACAGCAAATCAGCAACTAATTTTAGTTTCAAAAGCCATGAAATCAAATGTAAATAAGCATAAAGGCTAAAAAAAAAATTCTTTAGTTGATCTCTTTTACGGGTTTTGAATGCATTTCGATCGTGATGATAAAGTATCCAATTTTCCAGACCTCCCCCGATCTTCTCTTCTCTGTCCTGATGAGCAGCGACCAGGCGAACGATGAACCGGAATTCAAGGTAATGATTAGCATTGTATTTGATAAAATGGGGAAATGTCGTTTAAGGTGAAATGTTCAAAATAGGTGCAATAGTTTAATATAAATAATATAGTGAAGTGTTGTTCATTATAAACGAAGTGAGGAAATGTTCAAAATAAGGAGTGACGGATGCAGGATGTTTCAAAGGGGGTGGGGTGGGGGGTCAAATTATATGATAAAGGGACGCCAAATAAAGGAGACGCGTAGCCAAAATTTTAGAAGTATGATAGGAATGGTGGTCCGCCGATTGGGGATTTTTAAGCACTTCAAAGGCATTTTCCAAACATATTCATTTTGATTAATAGTGTAACATGATATCAGTAGTAAGTGTGAGACAAAGCGTCTGATGGGTTCAGAAAAAGGGGAAAAAAGTAAATATATACACATGCATGAAATATACCAGTAAATGTAGTTTTATCCGAGATTTTCTCACTAATTCTAGCACAACCGAAATTTATATTGTTGGACAGACTATTCACATATACTTGCTCTGTGTTTAACGTTTTTTTTTGTCTACTATTTTATCAATACGGTTGTGTGAGTCTGAAATATTAGCATGGGCAATACATATTGAAATGTCTTAACATGAACAAAATGTAACTAAATCTTCGTCGAAGTCTTTGCTAGTGGCTGCACCATGATTTATGCCTATGCCTTTAACAAATACCCCTTCTTGCTAATCAAAGAAGTTTTCAAGGCCTTGCTTACATAATGCAGTAAGTGTACGAGCTGCAGGTATGTGGGCGCGAAAACTAACGATAGTCGTGCAAGCAAGAGATGAGAAACTTAATAATATCATAGTTTAATAGAATTCGGACTCAAAGCTATACTGTTTGAATTTTGCTCCATTCGTTATTTTTTCTATAATTCTATTTTCATCTACGTTTCATTTGTTTGGACAGAGTGTATTCGGTCGAACAAGCCTCCTCCTCATCAAAAAATTGCCGACACGCTTATGAGTAATTTTCAACTTATCACATACAATACAAACTGCCAGAAAGCACTCATTCTCGTCCATGCTTTCATCGACAAATAACAAAATAATAAATATTAACAGATTTTAACAACAGTAATTCGAAAATCTTTACCTCCTTTTTCAGGCAGGAATTCACAGAACACACACTTCTGAACAAACCAACTTTCAACTTTATTTTACTTCTGGCGCTGACCCGCTATTGCACGTAACAACCGTCGTTGGAAGGTAAGTTGCAATTCATTCGGCAAGTCTTTCATCGTTGAAGGAAAAAGGTCAATGGAATGTGATTACTTATTTGTCATCAGCACTGTTCTAAGATCTTATGGCCATTTTTATCATTCATGATTCGTTATGAAAATTCGTAATTCTTGTGCCAAAGTGACGTAAGTTCCATTGGTTTTGAGGCAGATAGTCGACAGACAGATAAGCAGACTGAAAGTACACTATAGACCTTATCTCTCTTCTGTTTTGGAATGCTTAAACCGCAATCAATTCCACCCATCATATCATACTAACCTCGTCCGGATTCCCTTCCTCCCTTAGTGACCAGACCTTCAGCGTGAACTTTAAGCTTCTGGAGAGTCAACTCGAGGTCAAAGGTCGTTACGAGCAACCTTATGCCGGTGACCTTCAGGGCACTGCTGCCGTGAGTCTGGTCTTGCCCTCGGGGGATACTTATTCCAGCGACCTCGCCCTCAACCACACCTATGATGGGGTGACCAGGAATCTAATGGTTATTATTTCTTTTGTTTTTGTTGCTGGTTCGCAGAGGTTACTTGTGTTGATGAACGTTTTTGGATCATTTGTATGTATTGATGATTTTCTGAATTTTGATTAACACATGTATAATTAACAGATACTATTTTTTTTTCTTATCACAGTCATGGCACCTTTATAGAAATATCAAGATTTTTTAAAAGTTAACAGCTTTCTTGCTATATTGCATAGTAGATCCTCATTAGATAATTTGTACACTGATAATTCTGGGGGTATAATATGCTAACAGGTTAGCGGAAGTCAAGCTTATGGCTTTCTTTACTTCAATATCTTCTCACTTTATTTGTCTTTTATTTCTGGTTATCAAAATCCCTTTCGATAGGTTTTCTATAGAATTTTTACAGAGCTTTTCGTTGGTTCAATAAGTAACCATTTCAAATTTATTAATCATATGCAATTTTTCTTGTGAATTTTTATGCAAACTTCAAATGTCAACAAATTTCCTAATGCAAATGAAACCCCTTTATCTTTTTTAAATCTAATTCTACTTACAAAATGACAAACAATACGTAAAAAGTTGAGCCGAATTATGTCAGTGAACTCATGCAATATCAATTTCATCTTCCATCCCTTCTACTCAAGGTGTCTTCAACGTATGGCGACGACATGTTGAAAGGTCACGTGACAGTCAGGCAAGAAGATGGCTGGTTCTCGGAGCCCGTGCTTGCTTTCGCCCTCGCACTGTCCACGCCTTTCGCTCGTTTGGGCAACGTAGGCTTTGCGCTAGAGAGGAACAGTGATTCGTCCTCGCCAAGCTATGCAGAGTTCCAGTGGGATGAGCTAAAGGTAAGTGGCAATCACGTGTTGTTCGTGACAATCCAAAGTATGGACTTGTCATGAATCCCGGGCTACAAGCTGCTTCAGTTTTAATCAATATTGATTATGACAGTGGAGCAAGAATGTTGCCTAAATTTTGCAGCTCTTTTTTTTCTTTCTTTCCCTTAGGTGCGAGGTGAAGCTCAATTGGATGATTTGTCGCAGTTGGAAATGAAGTTCCTCTATGAAGATGGGGGGACGTGTGATTCCCACTTCCATTTGTACAACAAGTATAGGGATAGTCATTACATGACTGGTATCAGTTTAGGCCTCACAACCTCTTATGAACCTTGGGTGGTTGAGGTTAACACCACTTTGGGTTATGGGACTTCTGACCTCACGATGAATGTTGGAGCACCTGTCTTGAGTTCACCTTTCCATGCTCACCTTTCTTACGAATTAACCAGCTCTCTTTTCGATTTTGAAGCTCAGGTTGGAGTAGTAGATGGAGAGACAGCTGGAGTGACATTCTCAGGACGGAGTGAGTCCGGCTGGGATTCAGTCCTAAGGTCCGGATCCCTGATGCTAGATGCTCCTGGGATTGATCCCTTAATATTCAATGTCACAAACTATCAAGAGTCAGACTTATTTACTGTGTCTGTAGATCTGACTTCAGAATTCAATCCCATAAATTCAGTGAGTTCAGAGTTTGGGATTTACTACACAGGACCTGGAGAGACAAAACTTCAATTTAATGTAACACATGACCAGCTGGTGGTAGGACTTGAACTAGACAATAAGCATACTGGAAAGGGATACACACAACAACTAAAAGGAACTGTGAATGATATAGAGATCGCTTATTCTTTAGAGACAGAGTGGGGTCGCAGCCCTCTACCAGAGAGTGCAGATGGACAAATTGCCATTACCAACTTGCTCGATCACAATTTGAATCTGACAGTCTCACACAACAAAAATTCCAGCACATTTTCAACAAAAGTGTTTGGGACTTGGGGTGACCAAATGTTGCAAGCAAGTCATATTTTACAATTTGATCACTCATTAGAGTGGTCAAGTTTATTGGACATTCTTCTTCCCAACAAAGAAGAAATAAGATCTGAGCTGTCTCTATCTGCACAAGCAGACCTTTCTTCCTTCCAATCTAACCTGAATTTCACCTCACCATGGACAGATAACATCGCAACTATGGTAACAGCTGTGCCCGAAGATTCTTCTACAAAGTATGAATTTCTAAGCATTCACGGAGAATCTGTCATTTCGAAAGTAACTCTGAGAAGCAGTAGATTATTTGGATGGGATCAGTCTAATATTCTGCTGGAAGTATCATCATCTTACCATGAGAATTGTTCTATTGCCTGGGAACACAGAATGGATTCGGGCAATTTAATATCAACAGAAGTGAGTTATGGACCAAACTTTTTGATTCAAGCAACAAGCAACCTCACATTAAATCAAGGATGGTTTAGCCAGGAGTTTGCAGAGTATTTGTTCCTAACTCAAGTTAGTGCTCCAGTACAAAGCATTGACTTTAGATCTAACTTACAGATTGACTCTCAGTACAATAGTAATTTGGAAGCTGTGTGGGGAAGTTCCTCAGTAATGGCACAATCTGCCATTTTTGATGGTGTTATCTTTAAAACACTGGTGGATATACCTGGCCACAAGTACCAGTCAGATCTAGAATATACTGATGGAATCAGTGAGATACCAGACTTTGATTTCAAGCTAGCAATACAGGATGAGGATGTTCTAATCATCAATACTACAACTACATCATTATTTCCCAAGTTTGATGTGCAACTCACCTTCCAGGTTTTGGCAGATTCAAGTGCTCCCATGAATAATGGTTTGCTTAATATGACTATGGATTTGTCCCAAGTTGAAGATTTTACCTTCTTAGGGTCTATAAGACTTCTTTCAGACTTTGAAGGTTTTGAAGACTATGGGCTTTATGTAGAAACTAATATTAATCTTGATCACAACAACTGGGCCATAGGTTTTGACTCAAAATTGTACACCAATGAAGTGATTTACAGTTTAAGTACTAGTGGCACTCTTGCTTTGGATGATCTGCCTCATCTCAGATATGAGATGGCATATGGCGTGAGTTTTAGTGACCAGCTTGTTGACCAAAAAGAAGTAAACTTCATGTTTGGTATTCCACAATATGACAACTACCAAACCAATGTCACTCTAGTACTTGGCAATGATGTACCTCAGTGGGCTTTGTTCTTGTCCTACAATAATACAGGGAAAGACATTAAGGGCTATGTTGTTCCAGGAGAGGATAATAAGTATGAGGTGGCTGCCACCCTTAATGCCAAAGATTTGGTCTTTAATTGTCAAAGAGTAAGTGAAGATGGATCGACTTTTGTAGCTGCAGAAGGCAAGATCACCTGGGATGTTGACAGTCCTAAGAAACAAATAACACTGACCATGAACTCTGATTTTGAAGCCATTAAAGAGGTGTCTGGAGAGATCGTCATCACGGAAAGTCGTGGCTTTGAGGTCAGCGCAAGCTTCATGCTAAATCAACAGAACTTCCTATCCAATCTTCGGTATGAGGCTCGAGGTTCAGGCAATTCTGGAAGGGCCGTTATGGGAGTAAAAAATACAATCTTTGTTGAGTTTATGTTTGAAGCCAATTTCGAGTTCTTCTTTACAGATGAAGAATTTAAAGCAGATTTGAAGATTAATGTAAATGACGAAGGATATTTTATCAAATCACACATGAAGGCAAGCTTAGAAGAGTCTTACATACGCATTGAAATGCCACTGACAGATTGGGAAAATATAGATCTGACAGTGAATATCCTGACAGATGAATCCTACAGGGTTATTGTAAAGATGAAAGTCCCAAAGTTCTGTTTCAACTTCGATGGAAAACTTGACCAATCATTTTTACATGCGACTGTGAATATCAACATACAAGAGAACTGCTCTGCCACAGCCATTTTTGAATTCAACATGAAATATGAGGTGAAGGATAGGCAGATCACATTTTTCTCTGACTGTTACATACAAGGCTTTGGTATTTTCTTCACGATAGAAGGAGAATGTACAATTGCAATGAATAAATATGAAATCGAGATGAAGGGCGAATTTTTCCCAGATTATTCAGTGGGATTGGCATTTTCTTGGGTATTTGATGAAGACGAAGTTGGATTAAAGTTACACGTATATGAGATCTCCACTGACACCACATACTTTTTGTTCAGCAGCACTTTCTCGCGTTTGAGATCTGAAATTGTCTTCAAAGTTCTGGATGAGCAAAAGCTTGAACTAAAGGCAGATTATGATATTCAGCCAACTCAAGCAATCCTTGAAGCAGCTTATTCTCACAGTTTATTCGAGCATTCATTTAGTGGGAAGTTGACTGGGGAAGCAAATTTTAAAGAAAACTTCGGTGATATAGAGATCCATTTCTCCACGGATGCTGCATTTGGCCAGGCTGATCTTGAGGTTGAATATGATTTCAGGAAAGAAGTCAAACTAGGACATTTCAAGCTAACAACCTCAAATGGAAATACTGATGGCAAAATTCAGCTTCAGATGAGTGACCAAGAATTAAAGCTAACATATGATATGTCATCAACGCTTCATTCATTCCAGAAGTATCATTTTGAAGTTCACTCTGATACGAAAGTCAATGGCAATACCCTAAATATTTACAGCAGCCAAGATAACATGAAATACAACTTTACGAGCTCATTTTCAACAAATGAAGATGATTTCATGGGAGCTATTACTCTCCACATGCCCTTCCAGCTCCTGGAAATGTTTGAAGTAGGCTTCAAGCTTCCTTATTCCGAAATGCCTCAAAGGAAATATGAGGCCAAGGTCAATGGTGTGACATCTGGAGAATTTTACGGACTGAGTGTGAAGCATGGTCATCACGAGAACTGGAAGCAGCAGAGAACAGAATTTGACTTCCGTACACCAGGAAAGATGTTGAGCAACTTCACAGCTCTCGTGGAGTATGATATTAACGGTCAAGCAGCAATTTATGTAAACGGTACTAGAGGATGCCTCGGCCTGGAAACAAACTGGCAGGTATCTGATGTTCTCTTTGCATTCGATGTTCAGTCGTATTTGACTCTCCTTGGCCTTGGCGAGTATATGCTGAGTGCAGATATTCCACTTCATTTATCACAGAGGGGAGAGGTACGCATCGATGCACAAAAAACGAATTATGACTTCATGACAGCAATAATAACGGGAGAGAATTTCAAGTATGGGAATGTAACCTTCATGATTATGCCTGAAGCACAAGAACCCCAAAGGAAGGTTTATGACCTCAACTATGAATACGCTAATCAATTCTACTTAAATGGTCAGTTTGGTGAGTGGAAAGCTTCAACTAAATGGAACTTCATGGGAGCTCAAATACCTGCATTGTCTGGAAATGTAAAAATCCAAACCAACTTCCCTGACTATGAGCTTATTGATGGCTCATGGGATATACAACAGAAAGACAGCATAACGTCCTTACAATTTAAGGTCGATATGAAACAAAAAGGAATAATTTTCCTCTCCTCAGGCTTTGATAACCATCCTCGAGGTAGTTCTGCTCCCTGGAAAGGCTTTAAATTAGACCTTCTCTTCGACTCTCCTTTCACAGTTACTCATATTCTCCGTGCACAGTACCAAACCAACCCTCTTGGAGCCTCAGCTACTTACAAATACGGCTACGACACGTTCCAGGTTGACTTCACAACTGAATTTCAGGACAAAGAGGGTACAGTTGGCATCACTGGCAACATCCCAGTGCCAGGAATCTCAGACTTCAAAATCGACTTTAAGTACAAATTCTCTGATAAATCTCAAAATGTTATCAAGTTCAAGGCAAAAATTGAAGAGACAGTTCTACAGATTAATGGTAAATCCAAGATGGATTGGAGCAATGGCATAGTAGAAGCTACAATCACCTCTCCCTTCTTCAGTCCAGGGAGGGCAGAATTTACTTGGTCGACTGAAAAGACTCGGGTCACCTACTGGGCCACGTTAGACTACAAGCAACAAGAAATCAAAGTCAAAGTAGCCTTGGAACAGACTAGCAGGTTAGTGAAGTTGGACATATTCCTCTCAACCCCATTTGAAGGATGGAAGAGTATGAAAGTTCATGTAGGCTACACCTGGCTACCCTCTGCATTCACATTCACAAGTGTAGTGACCAAGGAAGAGAACCAGATTTTTAAGATGAAGTCGTCCTTTTTGCTTAACAATGAGAAAGTTGCCTTTGCCATTGAAGGATCTTTTGAACCTCTAAATACTTCTGGATTATTGATGTTTGAATTTAGTAATACTGAAAATGCATATGAAATTAAATTCAGACAACAGTTCAATGATTACAAGATTTTGGAATTTTATGGTGAATTAGATGAGTATCATCTTGAAAGTAAGCTGAAATATGGAACAATGGAAATATTTGCTGTGACTTTTAATCACTATAAAGCAGAAATTTTCTTTACATGGGAAAAGGGACAATATTTCAATGTTACTGCCAGTCAGTTACCCAAGGCTAATGGCCGTGAGTTTAATTTCTATTTTAAAATTTCTGATAATCGACCAGTGACTATACAAACCATATATTCGTCAACTGATGGTCACAAAGGAACCACGGTTCTCGCTTTTGGTGACAAGAAATACAAAGTGACTGGAAAGTTTAATGTGGATAATAGACAATTACTCATATCTACTAGTTTTGAGTCGTCTGAGGATATTGATAATCCAATCACGATTGAAGCCATGTTTGATTTGTATGACTTTGTAAGAGGTAAAATGAAAGCTGTGAAAGATCTAGCAACTATCAGCTTGAACTGGGGTGGCAAAACAGAATTATCTCTCTCAGGACTGCGGCAGAAGAATGCCATGAAGATTACACTAAACCTCATGACGCCATTTGAAATTCTACCAAAACTAAAATTAAGCTTTGATGGTGGTCAAAAGCGAAAGCAAAGTTCTCTTGATGTAAAATACCAATTGTCTTGTGAATGGTCAGAGAAAGTTGACCTCTCTGGGGGATTGAAATATAAGAACGATTACTTCTTCCTAACCAATGAGATAAAGACAACATTGCCAATAGTTGAAACATTTAGCAGTAAACTTTTGCTGAAGCCACGGTACTTTGAGATTTCTGCAGAATTGAATGGGAATGAATGGAAACTATCCATTTCTGAGTACTCTTTCTCAATACCATTTTCACTCAAACTGGACATAAAAACACCTCTGGAAGGTTACGAAACTCTGTCTTTAACGAGCTCAATACAACTCAAGAATGGGAAACTTGATGCTGAGGTCACATTTACCTGGCCAAAGGAGAGAATCATCACTTTGAAAATCCAAGCAGAGAAGTGGAATGTAAAGATCAAGCTGAACACTCCCTGGACACCCTTAAGGGAATCCATTTTCATTGGTTCTTTGAGGACTGAGAGTGAGGAAGTCTCCACAAAGGTGACGCTCCAGTGGGATGGCAATAAGGTAGAAATGACATCAGACATGACGCCCAAGGAAGTCCAGATTGTTGGAAAATACAAGAGTGGTGAAGTTGAGGTGGTTCTCATTAGAGCCGAGTACATCAACAAGGGCAATAATTTTGAAATAGGGGTTGGTGTGGAGACTGTGTATGAAATTCTGAAGCTGTTCAGGGCTAATTTCCAGTTGGGGCCACAGGGTATCTCCCTCGAAGTTGCTGTTAATGATGTAATGAGCCGTTTCAAGGGAAGTTACTCAGAAGGTGCAATTAAATTTATCATAGACATTCCCTTCTTATATAGTTTTCAGTGGAACCTAGAAGCTAAGCAAGACTGGACAAAAGTAGACACATATTCCACCATTACCTACCCAAAAGGAACCACACCATATAACATTACCCTTAATTATGCCTACCAAACATCGTCACTCATGGTAATGTTTGAAATTGCTGGAGATGAAAAGATTATGTCTTTTGATATTGATGTCTCAGATACTTGGAAGTTTGGTGCTGTATTCTTCGGGAGTAAGATTGAAACAACCATCAACCCTAACATTAATGACGTCATGAGCCTTAAATATGAATCAACCGACCTCAGTTTGGAAGTACTGACTATAAATGTAAGTGTTGATTATGGTGAATATGTGAACATCTCAAGCATTATGACTACTGGTATTAGAAACAACAATATATCCAGTCATGTAATGAACATAGGTTATATCGTACAAGAAGAAAGTTTTGTCCTCAATGCTATGCTGACCAGCAGTTACATCGATGGCCCATATGAACTTGAAGCCACCATACCCTTGAGAAATATTCTGGTTGAGGAAGGAACAGCGGTTCTTTCTTTGTTTATAGGAGACCAAAAGTATAAAGTCTCATACGTGAATCAAAACAAGGATATGACATCTGATAGGAATTTAAGTATTGAATTCCCAGAATGGATAGCAGATTTTTCGACAAAAGGAACTGAAGATTCCTTTACCATGATATTCTCTTACCCCGAACCTTCCATCAAACATGAGCTGGTTATCAGTTGGCCTGAAGTTTTAAGCACTGAAAATATTCTGATAACAGCAGAATTCAATTCACCATACTTGGGTGAAGATCCTGCTAAATACAATCTAAAGTTTGTTGTTTTGGATGAGCTATTTTTTACAGTCGAGTCTGAGTTTTCATATGGAACAAGGAAGATTGACATTGAGGGGGAGCTGCAGTACGATGATGACTTGAAACAAATTCTTTATAACACGAAAGTGAGATCAGAATGGATTGGAGACTACGCTGTCGATATCGGTGTTCAGTGGCTTAATAACATTACATTAGATACTACTACAAAAATTCTAGGAGAAAGACATACCCTTACTCTTAAAATTGACTCAGATTCTTATGAGGCATATGCAAAGGCCAGCTCTTCATGGATTCCCTATGAAAACATAGAAATCATGGGCAATCTTGGTAAGGTTTTGACGCCATCTGATATGAAACTTGAGGGTAAGCTCAGCCTGGGCGATGGGGAGGTCTTCGTGGAAGGAGGATTCCGGAATACTGGAATCGAAATTGTTACATCGTATATCAATGTGACTCATAACATGGAGGAAGTGTTCAAAACAACTCTAGACTTTATCAATGATGAATATACAACTAGTTTAGATTTTGATGTAACAAGCATCATTCCAGAATTAAACACAATGTTGATGGCCAAGTACAGTGTAAATTCATTGAAATATATTAATGTCAATGTTCAAGGCTTCCTAGCAATGTACAATACTTTCAGTCTGGATATTACAGGTGGAGATATGTGGTATGACAACTTACAAGTTGCATTTGAGATTCAAAATGTGATATATTCAGAGTTCTACTTATCTGTTTTTCCTAACTTCATCACTTCATTTTCATATAAGACAAAATATACTAACATAAATTCACATGTTGATTGCCGTTTTGAAGATGGTATCTACTTATTTACAAAATTTGATGGTTCACTGTCACCCTTGGAATATGCAACTTTCTTGATCGACTGGCCATTGTTGAATGAAAATAAAAATTTTGAAATGAAGTACATCTATGATACCGAAGTAACTAGTCTCAAGTTTTTTGCCAACAGAGACCCTCAAATGGATTGGGATTATTATGTCGCTGTTATCACACCATTTACAGGCTATGAAAAGTTCCTCTTGAATTTCATGCTCGCTACAAATGATAAGCCAACCTTTGTTGCAATGACAGAGTATCCAGGTGGTAAATTGGGTATAGAAGCCATGTATAGAGCATATTATGATGCAAAATTGATCATATCTCTACCTCTAGAGAAGTATGACATCATAGCTCTCCAGTTAAGTTTGTCAGCCACTACTCTCTTAGTAGTAGAAGCACGAGTTGGTAAAATAGGCTTCACAGTGTCCTTCCGGCATTCACATGATGAACCATTCACATGTATAGATATGATTTTACGACTCAATGAGATGATGGTTCAAGGATACATAAAAACTAGTGCCAGCTCAAAAAGACAAGGATTAGAATTCCATCTTGGTTTTGAATCTATTGAATTTGTATATATACGGACAATAGATATGAAAATTATCAGAATTTACAATGAAATGGACTTGTTTATTTTGCAAACAGATTTAGAAGAATTAATCAGACTGCAAATGGCTACAGGAAAAGAAAATATATTTGCTATTACAACGCCGCAAATGTCCCCTGGCTTTTTGGTGCTTAACTTTGAAAATTCAGAAAAAGTTAATGAATGCCGTGTGCTGTTGGGTATGTCTTTGGGACTGGACTCATACTTCGAAAATTATGGATTCCACATTCGCCAAGAGACCTTAGAGGGAGGCCACCATCTCTCCCTTTCTGGTGATTTTGCCGAAAATAACTTCTATGCTGAGGGTACCTTGTCCCTTAGCCACTATCACTTGAACGAAAGTTTGATCTTTGAACTCAACAAGAAGAGCATTGGTTACAGGTCCACCTTCCAAGTTCTTCCTGGAATTGTAAAGGATGAATATAAAGGATCTGTTGAAGTGATGTTACCTGCTCAAATTATGCACTGGAACACATCCGCAATTTGTGGCTCAGGAGATGTCGATCTGCAGTCAAGATTTACCTGGAATGAAATTGGTGAAGACGTTGAAGCTATGAATTTTGCAATTAATTATGATGACAATACAATATTTGGACAAGGGGAGCATCACCTGAAGGTTGTCTTCATGCACCCAGACATCAAGAATATAATTTTCGAAGGCAACATTACCCAGTTTGAGGATTCCACCGTTTCTGGCAAGGCAAGATTCCTTGACGAAAACATCCCTGAAATGAATATCACATTAGCCTTTGATGTGTATCCTGTAATGGATGATGGAAAACTCCACTTTACAGGCAACTTATCTCAGTTATCATCTGGATTTTTGGTAATGATTGATACCAAAGTCATGAATACTCCAACTGCAAGGCTAGGTGATTACTCGGTTAAATATTGGAGTCTTACTAAGGAGTCCTGGGAAGAGCTAAGTTTGTCAACCGCCCTTAATATAACAGAAGATGCATATAATTTTGCAGTGGACATTTCTACTCCTGAAAAGGACTGGGGATATGCTTATAGAGGTGGCATTTACTCATCAGAAGAGTCAGATACATTCGTAATTGGTGGAAATTCGAAGAAATATCAAGATTTCTGGGAAATCGAATCGAAGATCAACAAATACCTGCCAGAATTCAAGTTATGGCTGGGTGTTGGCCAAGGGGAGCAAGAACCCTACGAACAAGGAAGGCTGAGATTAGGTCTACATAACCCACTTGAGATGGGAGCTGTTTTGGACCACAGGAAATTTGGGGAGTGGCGGCAAGATGGCACTGTTGGGTTGAGACTGAAGACGAAAAACATTCTCCAGTTTGTCCTAGAGTATGATCCTTCTCTGGACTACTTGGACGACCATTTCCTGGATAACCTAATTTCTCCAGCAGATCAAATATTCAGGATCTGGTGGCGTGACCTCAGTACAACTCCACAGGTCATTCAGGAATGGATTCTGGTTGAAGGTCCAACAGCTATAGAAGTTCTCGTCAATAAGCCTATACTTTTTAATATATTAGAAAAAGAAGGAGACAACTTACAGAAGTTTATAATTGATGCTGAAGCTACTGTCACTGCCATTGGTGAACAAGCAGCTACCACCTGGACAGAGATTATTAAACCATCACTTGACAACACGTATGCCTACGGCAGCATTGCGTAAGTCTAGGATTCATGGTATTCACAGCATATTTAAGTCATATAGATATGATAACATGTATTGTTATATAACAACACAATCATATGATAATTACATTTCCTCTCCACATTGTATTTATAGATATGCGCAGACGTCTGAGGTGCTAAGTGGTTTTGTCGAGATCCTGACACAACAGCTGAGTGACTATGGAAGTGAAGTGACAATGTTGGTGCTGCAGGAGTGGACGAAGGTGGAACACGGCTTCTGGGATATCTATAGTCAAGTCTCTGAGTCGATGGCTGAGTGAGTAAAATCTGTGATATTGATGGTCGGATAGACACATGCATACACACGAATACATGTATGTGTGCTTGTGGGTAATGAATAACAACCGATTTCCATTTAGAAAGTTT
>NW_028234423.1:18786968-18794468 GCF_977035675.1 Penaeus japonicus | reverse complement strand
AGCGCCAATTCTAACCCCTAGTTTTGAGCGCCAATTCTAACCCCTAGTTTTGAGCACCAATTCTAACCCCTAGTTTTGAGCACCAATTCTAACCCCTAGTTTTGAGCACCAATTCTAACCCCTAGTTTTGAGTGCCAATTCTAACCCCTAGTTTTGAGCGCCAATTCTAACCCCTGGTTTTGAGCGCCAATTCTAACCCCTGGTTTTGAGCGCCAATTCTAACCCCTAGTTTTGAGCGCCAATTCTAACCCCTAGTTTTGAGCGCCAATTCTAACCACTAATTTTGAGCGCCAATTCTAACCCCTAGTTTTGAGCGCCAATTCTAACCCCTAGTTTTGAGCGCCAATTCTAACCCCTAGTTTTGAGCGCCAATTCTAACCCCTAGCTTTGAGCGCCAATTCTAACCCCTAGTTTTGAGCGCCAATTCTAGCCCCTAGCTTTGAGCGCCAATTCTAACCCCTAACTTCGAGCGCCAATTCTAACCCCTAGCTTTGAGCGCCAATTCTGACCCTTAGTTTTGAGCGCCAATTCTAACCCCTGGTTTTGAGCGCCAATTCTAACCCCTAGTTTTGAGCGCCAATTCTAACCCCTAGCTTTGAGCGCCAATTCTAACCCCTAGTTTTGAGCACCAATTCTAACCCCTAGTTTTGAGCACCAATTCTAACCCCTAGTTTTGAGCACCAATTCTAACCCCTAGTTTTGAGCACCAATTCTAACCCCTAGTTTTGAGCACCAATTCTAACCCCTAGTTTTGAGCGCCAATTCTAACCCCTAGCTTTGAGCGCCAATTCTAACCCCTAGCTTTGAGCACCAATTCTAACCCCTAGTTTTGAGCGCCAATTCTAACCACTAATTTTGAGCGCCAATTCTAACCCCTAGCTTTGAGCGCCAATTCTAACCCCTAGTTTTGAGCACCAATTCTAACCCCTAGTTTTGAGCGCCAATTCTAACCCCTAGCTTTGAGCGCCAATTCTAACCACTTATTTTGAGCGCCAATTCTAACCACTTATTTTGAGCGCCAATTCTAACCCCTAGTTTTGAGCACCAATTCTAACCCCTAGTTTTGAGCACCAATTCTAACCCCTAGTTTTGAGCACCAATTCTAACCCCTAGTTTTGAGCACCAATTCTAACCCCTAGTTTTGAGCACCAATTCTAACCCCTAGTTTTGAGCACCAATTCTAACCCCTAGTTTTGAGCACCAATTCTAACCCCTAGCTTTGAGCACCAATTCTAACCCCTAGTTTTGAGCACCAATTCTAACCCCTAGTTTTGAGCACCAATTCTAACCCCTAGTTTTGAGCACCAATTCTAACCCCTAGTTTTGAGCACCAATTCTAACCCCTAGTTTTGAGCACCAATTCTAACCCCTAGTTTTGAGCACCAATTCTAACCCCTAGTTTTGAGCACCAATTCTAACCCCTAGTTTTGAGCACCAATTCTAACCCCTAACTTCGAGCGCCAATTCTAACCCCTAGCTTTGAGCGCCAATTCTAACCCCTAGTTTTGAGCACCAATTCTAACCCCTAGTTTTGAGCACCAATTCTAACCCCTAGTTTTGAGCACCAATTCTAACCCCTAGTTTTGAGCACCAATTCTAACCCCTAGTTTTGAGCGCCAATTCTAACCCCTAACTTCGAGCGCCAATTCTAACCCCTAGCTTTGAGCGCCAATTCTAACCCCTAGTTTTGAGCACCAATTCTAACCCCTAGTTTTGAGCGCCAATTCTAACCACTAATTTTGAGCGCCAATTCTAACCCCTAGCTTTGAGCACCAATTCTAACCCCTAGTTTTGAGCACCAATTCTAACCCCTAGTTTTGAGCGCCAATTCTAACCCCTAACTTCGAGCGCCAATTCTAACCCCTAGTTTTGAGCGCCAATTCTAACCCCTAACTTCGAGCGCCAATTCTAACCGCCAAATTCGGCCGGCAGGTGGAGATGACATGGGTGAAAGGGCGCGCTGGGATGGAGGCGGAGCTCGAGGGCTTGCAGCGAGTCCTCCTCTTCTTTGGAACCAAAGTCCACAAATATCTGGAAAGCAAGAATTATTTCCTGAACGAGTAAGATTCGGGGTTGCCTTTCTTTCTTCCCTTTCTCGAAGTCTTTTCCACCTAGAAAGAAAGATAGATAGATAGAAAGAAAAAGTCCACGTGACTTTGTTCTGTGTTTTCTTCTCCTTGTTCCTTAGTCTCACTTTCTCCTAACTTTGTTTTTTTTTCTTTTGCTCATCTTCTTCTTTCTAACCCCTCCTCTGAGCTCCTCCTCTTTCTTATCTTCCTCCTCCTCCCATTTCCTCCTTGTTGTCGTAGGGTGTTCGTATCATAGTATTGATTGCAATGTTGCAAATGATAAAAAGTAATGATGCTAACTCTTTATTATCATTATTTTATTTTTTTATCCTTATCATTTTCATTATTAATAGTAGTGGTATTATTACTATTATCGTTATTGCCATTATTATTATTATCGTTATTATCATTATCCTTATTATCCTTATTAATATTGTTGTCGTTTTTATTGATATTGTTATTGATCTGTCGTCTCTCAGCCTTCGTGTCTATCCCTCAGCTTCTCCTTCTTCATCCTTCCATCTACTCCCACAGGCTCCTTATCTACCAGCCCCAGGACTACGGCAGGATCTACTACAACCAGCTCCTTCCGGTTCCTTGGAGGAGTTTCTTGGACCCTCCAGACTGGGCGGTCCTCTCTCGGATCGTCCTCAAGGTGGGTTGCTGCTGGGGAGGGGGAGGGGAGGGGGAGGAGGGTGGGGAGGAGGAGGGAGGGGGGAGTAGGGTGGGGAGGAGGAGGGAGGGGGAAGAGGTAGGGGAGGAGGAGGTTGGGGAGGAGGAGAAGGAGGAGGAGGAGGGGGAGGAGGAGGAGGGAGGGGAGAGGGGGTGGGTAGGGGGAGGAGGAGGAGGAGGAGGAGGAGGAGGAAGAGGAAGAGGCAGAGGAAGAGGAAGAAGAAGAAGAAGAAGAAGAAGAAGAAGAAGAAGAAGAAGATAGAAAAGAAAAAGAAGAAGAAGGAAGAAGAAGAAGAAGAAGAAGAAGAAGAAGAAGAAGAAGAAGAAGAAGAAGAAGAAGAAGAAGAAGAAGAAAAGGAAGATAGAGAAGGGGGGGAGGGGAGGAGGAGGGGAGTAAGAGAGGAAGATAAGGGGAAGAGAAGGGGAGGAAGGGAAATGGAGGGGAAGAGGAGGGGAGGAGGAGAAGGAGAAGGATTGGAAAAGGGGAGGAGGACAAGGGGAAGAGGAGAAGGGAAGGAGGAGAAGGGGAGGAGAAGGAGAGGAAGAGAAGGGGAGGAGGAGAAGGGAAGGAGGAGAAGGGGAGGAGAAGGAGAGGAAGAGAAGGGGAGGTAGAGGAGAGAAGGAGAGATAGAGGATCGGCGCTTCTCTAATCGTATAATATGTTACTCTAAAGTCAATGAAACTAAAGGAAACGTGTAACACAACGGTATCTAATGTTATTGAATGAAGGTTGATATTATTCAGTCTAATATAATGTTGTTGAATGAAACTAGGTATCATTCAGACTACTGCGATAATAATATAATATTGCTGAACGAAACCAGATGCTATTCAATATGATCAAATGTTAAGAAATCCATACAACTATGGAAATCTAATCTAATCGTCGTGACATCGGCAGGAATCGCCCGCAGCCAAAGCGGAGAGGCTCTTGGAACTGGGAATGCTGGAGCTGGATTCCGGCTGGCGACCACTTCCTCCGCCGGGGGTCCTCGTGCCCCTCAGCGCCGTGCCCCAGCCCTTCATGGCCACCGCTACGGTCATGGGTAAGCCTCATGCCCTAGGTTAGAAGTGGATGTATGTTTGCCTGCATGAATGAATGTTTGTTTGGTTGTATGAGTGATGGTGTGTTTATGTGCGTTTGCGTTTGCGTTAGTGTGTGTGTGTGTGTCAGTGTACGCGTGTGTGTCTGCGTGAAAGAGAGAGCGTGCGTGTTTCTGTGAATTAGTGTGTGTGTGTGCTTGGTTGAGTGAGTATGTGTGTATGTGTGTGTGAGTGATTAGAGGGATGAGGAGAAGAATAAAAACAATACAAAAGAAAGAGAAAAATAAAAATAAAAACATAAAAATAAAGAAAAAAAATATATTTAAACAGCAACAAAACATCAAAATAATTTAAAACCCTCCTCCCCCCCTCTCTTAACCCTCCCCCTCCCTCCCCAGGCCAACACGTGACGACGTTCGATCTGCATCACTACGAGTTCCTGGGCCCTTGCTCCTACCTGCTAACCAAGGACTTCGTCGACGGCGACTTCGAGGTGGTGGGCGTGTACGAGAGCGACTCCGGCGACGTCAGGCTGGAGTCAGTGCTGGTCCGCGCCCCTGGTACCGACGTCACGCTTCATGTGGACGGCACGGTGGACGTCACCTACGCGGCGGCACAGGTGAGTGCGCTCGGCAAGCTGTGGCGGCCTTTCGGGGATGGAACAGGTGGATGGATGGATGGGTAGGATAGACAGGTAAATAGATGCACAGATAGATCTATAAATAAACGGATAAAGATATAGACACACACATGTATATACATACATATACACCCATGTAAAAGTACCGCCATATCCCGCAGGTGTTAAGCGTCGCCGGCCGAGCCGAGCTGAGGACGAACGACCTGGAGGTGGTGTGCAGCAGCGAGTTCGAGGGCTGCTCCATCGCCGTTACGTCAAAATATTTTGGCAGGTTAGAATTGGTCATCGGCACGAAGTTAGGCGATGTTATCTCCGCCCCCTCCTTATTATTTCTTCCCATTTAGCCAATCAGGGCCTTCGTATTCACTCGCCTGTCTTGTATCCAGCGAGAAATGGGATTGTGATTGGTTGCGAATATGGAGGGGGCGTGGCAAATTTCGCCTGACTCTGTTAGTCTCTTTAGCACTGTGGTCATTGTAAGCTCCCCAGTTCCCACGCTTGAACCACGAGCTGGCTTCGCTCATGATGATGGTTATCTTGGCAGACTGGGAGGGATGCTCGGCAACTACAACTACGAGCCGTCTGATGACCAGCAAGGTCCTGACGGCACCAGGGTGGGCAGCGTGGGCGGCCTGGCGAGGCTGTGGGCGGTGTCGACGCAGGCATGCTACCAGGTAAGTCCAGACGAAGAGAGAGATGGGTGTGACTATAGTGGATATCATCTCATATCTCCACAAGATACCGGTGATGGCACACAAACAAACAGCAGGCTTTAAATAATCCTTCTTTCTCCCACTTACGTATCTAAAAAGACATCTGAGTGAATTAGTACAAATAAAAGGCATCATAACAATTTATTACATGTAAATTACATGGGTGATATGCAAAATAACATGAATTAGTGTCAAAGTGAGGCTGAATCATTACCGCAGTACAGTGGTAGGAAGGTAATAGAATACCAGCAAATTGAGAGAGAGAGAGAGAGAGAGAGAGAGAGAGAGAGAGAGAGAGAGAGAGAGAGAGAGAGAGAGAGAGAGAGAGAGAGAGAGAGAGAGAGAGAGAGAGAGAGAGACAAGCGATATACGTTAACTCTCACTTCCTCACTGACGCGGCCTTCTCCCTCAGGCGAACCAAGCCATCCAGGTATTCGGCCTCGACAAAGCCGTGGGCGTGGACGAGTGCCAGCGGCTGTTCCTTGAAGCCGGCAGCAGTCCCTTCGCCTCCTGCTTCTCATTGGTTGACCCGCGACCATACTTCTGGCACTGCGTCAACGACCGCAACCGACCGCTGCAACAACCGGGCGAGAGTGAGCAAGCTTGCGACGCGATCGAGTCTTACCGGGTGATGTGCGCTACAGAGGGACGTCCCTTGCCGACGCTCGACGCCTGTCTCGGTGGGTGGCGATGTAAGGGGGAAGTTTAGGGCCCGGGAAATGGGAAGCATGAGGAGATAGAACTGAGTAAAAAAATGTAGGAACGAATTAATAAGTATAGAAGTAAATATGAAGTAATAGTGCATAAATTTGTAAATCAGTAGATAAAAATAGCATATAACGTAGGCAGATAAACAAAGAAATGAAAAAAGTCAGTTGAAAGCATGAATAGAGACAATTATATGTAGAATAACCTATTCCTTGGCAATCTGAAATGAAACAGCAATCCATTTTGTTTCTTGCAAAGTTGAATGAGAAAGCAACCCATAACCTCTTCTCCTCTCGACTGCCCTTTACATAACGAGGTCTCGTCGACAGGTCGTGGCAGCGACGGTGGCCAGGGCGCCAGTCAAGAGCAGCCCCCTTCATCGGAATCCCCGACATGCAGCTCGCCCGACGGGGAAGTGCCGGTCGGTTGGAGCCGAAGCTTCTATGGCTCCAAGAACGGCTCCTTGGACGTCGGCATCGTGGTGGAGCTCGCCTCCTGCAACAGCGGGAAGGACTTCGGCCAGATGGTGCAGGAGGTCACCAAGAACCTCAAGAAAGCCGGATATGGTGAGGGCATTTTTGCTGTTATATGAATCACGTCATGTTGTTCAGTTTACTTTCTATTGTTGCTGCTAATGTTGCTGTTTTGACAAAGGCAGCAATAATTATTTTTAGTATCATTTTTTCTCATTATTATTATTGCTACTATCGTTAGAATTATTATAATCTATAACTATCATTATAATCATTATCATTAAATTTTTATCGTTGTTCTTCTCATTATAATAATAATAATAATAATAATTAGTAGTAGTAGTAGTAGCAGTACTAGTGGTAGTATCCCGTTT
The DNA here is from genome assembly GCF_977035675.1 of Penaeus japonicus. Taxonomy (NCBI): domain Eukaryota; kingdom Metazoa; phylum Arthropoda; class Malacostraca; order Decapoda; family Penaeidae; genus Penaeus; species Penaeus japonicus. The sequence goes on along the minus strand of NW_028234423.1, from coordinate 18,787,775 downwards.
CCCTGTTGGTCTGACTCGCCCTCCGGCCGCCCACAGAGGACGTGCGCTACGCCTTCATGACGTACACGCGAGACGAGCTGGGTTCCCCTGATGCCTTCGTCAACGCCAACGCCGCGAGCAGATTGGCGTCCCAGTTGCAGGACCTCTCGATGGAGGAGACCAAGGACGCGCAAGGCGGATCAGCGGCCGTCATGCACGCGGCCAGAACCATGCAGTAGGTGTCACGCGGTGTCGCTCCAGCTGTTTCTCCTGTGTCTGACTTTGACACACACTCACACACACACACACACACACACACACACACACACACACACACACACACACACACACACACACACACACACACACACACACACACACACACACACACACACACACGGACACGCACACGCACACACACACGCACACACACACACACACACACACACACACACACACACACACACACACACACACACACACACACACACACACGCACACGCACACGCACACACACACACACACACACACACACACACACACACACACACACACACACACACACACACACACACACACACACACACACACACACACACACACACGGACACGCACACGCAGGCACGCTTTCTCTCTCTCTCTCTCTCTCTCTCTCTCTCTCTCCCTCCCTCCCTCCCTTTCTCACCCATTAATCCCCCTCCCCCAGGTGGCGTCCCGGCGTGGGTCGTGTGCTACTGCAGGCGTCGTGTCAGCTGTGCGACGACGGCGAGGGCGTGGCTGAGGCCCTGCGGGAGAACGACGTCACGCTGCACATCCTCTCGAGGCTAA
>NW_028234423.1:18761968-18766968 GCF_977035675.1 Penaeus japonicus | reverse complement strand
CTCTCCAGACAAAGATGACTCTATAAATACTGTACTATCTCTGAGATCTTCATGAACACAATCACACGACTGGATAAGCCACGGTTTTTCGCCAAGGAAAGACGAGAGTAAGGTAAGAGAGAGAGAGAGAAAAAAAAAGGGGTTTGATGGATAAGAAAATGAGGAATACGAAGACTTCGGAAATGCTTAATCATGAGAACATATAGAAGCTGGTCCCTTCAATAACATCTGGATCTGAAAAAAAACAACAACAAAAAACAATACAGAAACGAACACAACGCATGGTTAAAAGAGAAACGAAAAAAGAAAAAAAAAAAAAAAAAAAAAAAAAAAAAAAAAATCAGAATACCCCCCTAAAAAAAATCTAACCTATACACATATTTATACATATAAATCTGGTTAGCGGTTTCTACATTACCCTAAAACAACACCTACACAATGTTTACCACTAGGATTGTAATATCATACAACGGCAGTGGTAACAAGGCGAAAATACTGTTACGTTCGTTAAACAAGAGCGAGTGTGTTGGAAGGAAGATGTAGAAAATGGAGAGTAGCGTTTTGCTGTCACTGACTCGAAAGGAAACACAAGAGCGGTAAAACAAATAGCGAATAACTCGCGAATGCATTGTACTTTGGGGTGACCACACAAGATCAGCCTCAGCTATACACACCATGGGCGAGAGACAGACAGAGAGTGAGAGTGAGAGGGAGAAGGAAAAAGAGAGAGAGAAAGAGAAAGAGAGAGAGAAAGAGAGAGGGGGAGAGAGAGAGAGAGAGAGAGAGAGAGAGAGAGAGAGAGAGAGAGAGAGAGAGAGAGAGAGAGAGAGAGAGAGAGGGAGAGGGAGAGAAAGAGAGGGAGAGTGAGAGAAAGAGAGGGAGAGTGAGAGAAAGAGAGGGAGAGTGAGAGAAAGAGAGGGAGAGGGAGAAGGAAAAAGAGAGAGAGAAAGAGAGAGAGAAAGAGAGAGAAAGAGAAAGAGAGAGAGAGAGAGAGAGAGAGAGAGAGGGCGATGAAAAGACAAAACGTGTGGATTAACATTCTAGATTTTAGTCTACGTAAACGAAGACACAATGTCACAAGTCCTTAAAGAGATGCACCTTTTTGGCAGTCTCGGTGCCATCCCGAGCACTTCATATGAAAAATAATTCTTTACATCGCTTTGTTGTTTACAATTAGAGAAGTTATATATTTTCTATCTCATTTTTAATTTTGAAAATACATATAGAGTTATGAATATATACATATAAATGTCTAAGCTTAGGAATAAACAACATGGCATCACGCTTGAAGTAGCGATGTTCTTATCAAATGAAGAACAATTTTAAAATGATTATGTTATGTTTTCTCTTAGAAAGCCTTTTCTTCGCAAAGTTTTGATAAATAAACAAACACATATGTGTATACATACGTGTGCTATGTACGTATGAATGTGTGTTAGTATGTATGGATGTTTGTGCGTGCGTGTGTGTGTGTGTGTGTGTGTGTGTGTGTGTGTGTGTGTGTGTGTGTGTGTGTGTGTGTGTGTGTGTGTGTGTGTGTGTGTGTGTGTGTGTGTGTGTGTGTGTGTGTATTGTGGGGGAGGTAAACATTTCTTGAAAGACACAGACAAAATGCATATAAAATCAAGTCAAAATATTAATACAATTCTATGAGTTTAAATGCAATGTGAACACAGTTACGTAAAAACAAAATGCTACAATATCTGCAAATCCTTTCCAGTCAACTCACACAATAATTACCACGTGCGCCCTTTCGCCTTCCATCAGCGCTGAACACAGAAAGGGGAAAAAACAATATATATCGACTTGGGGACCTTTGCAGGTGGTAGGCGACGGTCCCTCGAAGTTCTTTTTTTTTCCAGAATAAAACAGGACGGGTTACAAGTATATATATGTTTAAAACAAATCACTGACCACAGATTGGAGCAGCTCACCCGATACGCCCAATAATAAAAATCGACTTGGGACCTTTTGCAGGTGGTAGGGAATGTTGAAAAAAGCAAGACCAAACTCTTGTTAAAAAAAAAAATTCTTACAGCATAATTAGGAATAACTTTCAAAGCACAAAAAATGATCCCGACAGTTCAAACGAACACGACATTTGGGTTTAATTTGCAGCGAAGAAAACTTTTTGAATTTCGCGGGCTCTCAGCCGGGGTAATATCATTTTGTTTTGTGACCAAGTTTTGTGTTTGTAATACGCCACTAATATATGTGGAGAATATTGTGGTAGAAATTTATTACTATCAATATTATCATAAAGTTTATACGACGAAATGCTTCAGCTCACATCACTGTCGGAATTGTGGAAAGAGGAGAGGGATAGAGGGATAGAGGGAGAGAGGGAGAGAGGGAGAGAGAGGGAGAGAGGGAGAGAGAGAGAGAGAGAGAGAGAGAGAGAGAGAGAGAGAGAGAGAGAGAGAGAGAGAGAGAGAGAGAGAGAGAGAGAGAGAGAGAGAGAGAGAGAGAGAGAGAGAGAGAGAGAGAGAAGGGAAAAGGGAGAAAAAAAAAAAAAAAAAAAAAATCAAACTTCATCCCTCATCTTTCTGAATGACCAAACCCTCACAAACAGAGATGAATGAACCTCACGCTTGCCGTAAGAAGTGTGAATTCTGTAAGTAGAAGAAGTAGAAGTTGATAATTCTTTTTTCGAGAAATCAAACGGAAAGCCATTTCGTTACGACCCGGATGTGCTTTACGACGCTAGTGATTGGTCTTTAATTAATGCATTTACGTCATGGATTTGTTATTACTCCACTAGGTATGGTAGCTCGGTTTTGTCATTATTCTTATATGTATATCTATATTAAAAGTATTTTTTTCTGATTCTGTTCACCGTTCAAGCATTCCTAATATGGCCATGCTCTGTCTTGGTCAGCGTTCAACGATAGCAAGAGAGAGAGAATAAAAAAAAAGAATATCACAGCACTGCCCATACCGCGGATGGGGAAATACACAATGAAACGAAACCGAGTGAAATGCAACCAGCTGGGACCCCGCGTCTCGGCCTCCGTCCAGGGTCGTCTACGTCGTCCAGTGTGTGTGACGTGCCTCGCTCTCTTAATTAATTAATTAAATCCTAGGTGAAGTGACCGTAGCCGTAGTAACCGTAGCCGTGAATCTTGTTTTGTTGTGACCGGCGGGAAGGGGGGGGGGGGTTGGGTTGGGTTGGTGAACGCGCTTTCCCGTGCTCTCTCTCGCTACTGGCAATGCCTTGAACGGTGACGAAAGTACAAATATAAACCTTTTTTTGATTTTTTTTTTCCATTTCTTTTTTCCTTTTGTTTCCATCTTGTCTCGTTCTTCTGTATGCCAAGGCGACCCCGAAGGAGGAGCCACAGCAAGGCCGATTGTCATCTCGAGGAGCTTCCCCGGCGAGCGAAGGACGTGGCGCCGCCACTCAACGCCCTTTCCTTCACGTCGCACGCACACACACACACTCACGCAAGCACGCCCACACTCACGGGAGAGGGATGACCCCCACGCCCACCCCTCCCTCGTGGGCGCACATGGACGTGATGAACTCCCACTGGTCGAGCTCCGGGTTGTAGACTTCGACCGTGGACAGGTTGGACACGCCGTCGTAGCCCCCGATGGCGTAGAGGCGGCCCATGTTGGCCACCAGCGCCACGCGGCTCCGGGTCACGCTCATGGACGCGATGAACGACCACCTGCGCGGGAGGGGGGGGGGGAGGGGGAGGGAAGGGGAGGAAATTAGTAAACAAGGTGAAGGTGGGATGTGCTACAGTAATATACACATATCTAACTAACTATCTATCTGTGTGTGCGAATGTGTACATACATATAAGTAAGTGTACTTAAATATATCTATATCAACATATACTTATCTATATCCACACTCATCCCCAAAGAGTACGAACACACAGACACGCGTAGGGACCACATACTCATCCATACTCTCTCTAATACCCCCACCTCATCCCTAACCCAAACTCTCTCTCTCTCTCTCTCTCTCTCTCTCTCTCTCTCTCTCTCTCTCTCTCACACACACACACAAATACACACACCCTCATCCCTAACCCAAACTATCTATCTATCTCTTTCTCTCTCTCTCTCTCTCTCTCACACACACACACACACACACAAAGCCATCCGAGCGGCCTTACTTGCTGGTGATGGGGTCGTACACCTCGACGGTCCTGAGGAACGTGGAGCCGTCGTAGCCTCCGCAGACGTAGAGCTTCCCGTTGAGCGTGGCGGCGCCCAGGCGACAGCGCTTACTCAGCATTGGGGTCACGGGGGTCCACTGGCCGGTCGTGGGGTCGTAGCGCTCCACCTGCCAAAGGGGGGCGGACGAGAGAGAGGGCGTTAAGGGCGGCGGGACGAGGAGGAGGTCGATCGTGAATGCCGGTTGTGTTTACAATGAGAGGGGATGTTTGGAGCCCCGTTGAGGAATATCGTCAATGAGAAATATAATATAATGATACAATGTGGTACGTGGAAGAAGAGCAAGACAAGTAGATACCAAAGAAAATAAACTAAATGGGCCCAGGATGAATTGATTGAAGATAAGAAGGAGAAAAAAGAAGAAAGAAAACCTTGAAATAAAAATGGGTGGAAATTGTAAAAGGGGAGGAGAATAAGGAGAAGCAAGCAGACGACGAAGAGGAAGTGGGAAAGAGAGAGCCGAAGGGAGAGCTGGGGGAGACGTGAAGGAAATGGGGGAACGGAGATGAAACAGTACGCAGAGAGGGAAGAGAAGAAGAAAGCGTAACAGGAGTAGGACGAAGAGAAGGGGGAGAAGTAGGAGGAAAAGCTGAAGGAAAAAAGCGGCAAGAAGAGTAGAAGAAGACGAGGCATAACGAGAAGTTCGAACAAGAGTTCGGGGACAAAGAGGCTGAGGAAAAAGAAGAAGAAAATGAAGAAGAAAAAATCAGAAATAAGAGTCCGAAGAGGACGAAGACAAGACAAAACAACAACAACAAAGAGGGAATAAGAAGGCGCCAAACCGCGGAGTCCTCACCGAATCGAAGATGGAG
>NW_028234423.1:18749468-18754468 GCF_977035675.1 Penaeus japonicus | reverse complement strand
GTTAGCTGCAATTGTGGTTACAGAAGGGGTACGAGGCCCAAAGTTGTGATTTATATTTCTACAGAGGTCAACAGACACACTACTTCAGTACTCAGGAATTGAGTGAGGATGGCTGAAGAAATGAGGTACACTAGAGATTGCTTGAGTACCAACACACATTTTCTGGTAACTCATTTCCCACCTAGCTACTTAAATGTTCCTGTGAAACTTGGAGGAATATAATATTACTTCATTTGCTGCAGTGTGCTAAGCTTCTAAAACACTCTCCTGTAATGCACCTTAGAGAAATGTCTACTGCTAGCTCAAGGTCCCCTATCAAGGTATAGTAAGACAGACGATCTTCTCTCAGAATGGCATGCAGGAAGGTATTCAGTAACGTCAGTTATCATATTAACATGATGTCAGAGGCAGAGTATAGACAATGTTGCAACTCCTGGAATGGGAAGAGGGATTGTCTGACATCTTTGACCCCATCCCCCTAGCTATGGCCCTGCACACCCACAAGTATATCATTGGGGAATATGCTTGGACTGAAAAATATAGTATACTGTATTTTAATAACCTTATCTGCTCAGCACAAGGGCACATCTGCAGACGTCTCCTTAACAGATGCTACCAGCTGAATGAAAACTGAAAACTCACATACTACCACATCTACGTTTGTTACACTTTTAGTTTAGCAATATAAAAACATTCACAGCTGTGCCATGGCATTTGCTGGTGACCCATCCACAGAAATTACCTAATCACAAGGATAGGATAAGTTACACAATGCCTGATGTTTAGGGATTAGACAACAATGTCCATTTTGACTCTTAAAAGAAAAATGGGGCTAGAGCTTGAACAGTAATATTTACCAATAACTTTAAATACATATAGGTTTTCTAATAAATTCTCTACAGATTTATTCATGATTTCCATTTCTGGTGTTTTGCCCAAGATGATGTAAACAGGTTCAGAATGTGTGGGAATGTGAGTACCTAAATATGGAGCTGATGTGAGACTCTCTTTCACATGCACTTGCTACCCTCTACAAATACTGCCATCATAATGCTCAATTCCATCTACAAGATGCTACTTCTAGCATGCAAGCCTGTATATCAATCATATTAAACATTCACTCACTTTCTGATCACACTAAATACATTTTCTGAGATTTGATTTATTTTTCCCCTTTTGTTTTTCTCTGATCATTTTTTTTTCTAATGAATCAAAAAATCATGGGCATGGGTAGAATAAAGAGTACTTAAAGTTGATATACAATATATTCAAATAAGCCCAATACTGCTTACATAAGCTCAACCCTCTCCAATAACAATGGCAAAGACAACAACAACAGCAAAAACAATAATAATAATAACAATTATAAAGATAATAAAGAGGATGATGAAAAAAAAAGTTAATATTTCTAATATCAAAATTAATACTCAAATCAAATAATAATATTCATAATATCAAAAATAAAATAACAATAAGAAAATGAAATTAAACTGAAGTCAAAGCAGTAGCAACAAATGTGACAATTCTTGATGTGAATACTACTCTTGCTTCACTGAAAAGCTTGTGGACGGCACATACAATTTCGTCATAGCTTAAAGGAAGCTGCGCATGGTTTGATACGTCTTGAGAAAGGGGGAGCGAGGGAAGGGAGGAAGGGGGGAGAGGAGTATATTCTTGCTCCCACTCAAACCCCACAAATCATCTTGCATCCATCTTGTGTTCAATCTTGCATCAATCCCTCTCTCTATCGATCCATCCCATCGTACAGCCTTGGAAAAAGTCTAGTCTTGCATAGTTTCCTCTCTTCTTTCTTTCCTTGCACCCCAAACCACCAGACCGAATTACCCCCCCACCCACCCCTCTACCCCACCAATTGTGCGGTGCTCGTCTCACCACCTTTACTTCTTACTTCGACTCTCACCTGATTTAGTAAGGCCACCGACCGCATAAATAAGGCCTACAATATCATTACAGCATCTAGGTCTCGTTCTGAAGCTTTGAAGGAGTGGTCGGCGTTCTGGCATCAAGTGGTAGTCTTTTGCTTCGTCCAGCAGATCTCTGGGGATGTGGGAGGGCAAGGTTAGGGGACATTGTAAATAAAGCGTGGAAGACTTTATTCAACTTCAGAAACACACACACACACATATATATATCTATATCTATATATCTATATCTCTCTCTCTCTCTCTCTCTCTATATATATATATATATATATATATACACATATAATATACATACATACACACACACACACACACACACACATCCATATATATATATAAATATATGTATACACATACATAGACATATATCCATATTCACACAAATATATAAATAAATAAATATGTATATTCTGTTTTTACATGTGTATATTCCTTATTCCAGAGTAATAAAGAAAATAAAAAAGGCAAGGCTAGAAGAAAACTATCATGTAGATGTGGATGTTCCTTATTCATGACTAATAGAAGAAGAAGAAAAAACAAAGAAAGAAAAAGACAAAGAAAGAGACAAAGATAAGAGATATATATGTATATATATACATACAAATACATATATATATATATATATATATATATATATATATATATATATATATATATATATATATATATATATATATATATATATATACATATATATATATATATATATATATTTTCTTTATTCACGACTAAAAGAAAAGAGATGAACAAAGACAATATATCAACTGCTTTCACTTTCCTTTACAGCACCACATCTTCACCCAAATCCCAGAAAGAAATGAGAAGCAGACAGACAAATAGAGATACACATACACATAAAGAGGGGCTCGTGCACTTGAACACTCACTAATGTTGACTCACCTGCATTCATGGGATGAGCGTATCAGGTTCTCGGTTCCCACGCAGTCAGTCAGGTACTGGGGTGTGAGGAGTGGCATCCGTACCTTGGTGAGCAGCTCAGGCAAGTTGTCAGTCCGCTGGTCCAGGTCTCGCTTCACCCAAGACATGATAGCTTCGAAAACCTAAAAGAGAGATGGTGTTTGACGATGGGAAAATGGAAAATGCAACAAGAAAAAAAGAACAAAGAGCACAAAAATAGACAGAAAAAGAAAGAAAGAAAAGAAAGATAAAAGCAATTTCACCACAGTAAATGACAATAAGATAGCAACCCCAAAAATCCTACTTTTTAGGTTCATGCCTCAATACATATTCTATGGAGACAAATTCATCTGGATCATGGCCATCACTTACACAAGCTGTCAAAAAATGGCAGATTTACCCCCTGCCCCCCTCTCTCTCTTTTTTATTTATTTTTTTGTTTGAATGAGATGTGTTTAGTTTCAACAACTAAATCCAACACTATTTGGCAAGTTTCCTCCAGACATACCCACCACACTATCCCTATGTAGCCACTCTGAGTCAATCATATAGTTATGGCCTTAACCCAATAACAATGGATGCCATCTATTTATGCTACAGTAACCACGGAAAGTTACATGACTAGTGTCCTTTCTGGTGCCTTGGTAGCGGTCTTGTAACTTTCTATGCTGTGATCACTATGCCATATGCTATGGGTGATTATCATACTTTGGCAACTCACTGAGGTGTAAAGTGGCAATTTCTGTGCAGTAAAAGCTAAGAGTTGCCTGGAACATGTTAGGAGAAAATTTTGCTTGTTGCTTGCTTGCTAATTGCAAATTTCTGTATTTCCCCTCCTAAATTTTTGTGACACTCAAAATGGTTGGGACAAAGATGTGTGAGAACTCCCGTATGCTCACCTTCCATGAAGCAAACATCAGTTGGAAAGAGATTTGTGACCATATGGGTAGGCACAAGAATGCCATTTTTGCCCTGTTCAAAAGAGCCAAGTCACTGATCCTCTGTTAGAGTTCCTTCACATGCCCCAGTCCCAGGATGTCACATGAAGCTGACAAGTCATAAGATTATTAAAAACCCTTGTATCACAGCCAGAGAACTGAAGAAAGCTCAACCAAACCTTACACGAAGAGGCAGCTGGAAGACAAGGACACATCACTAGTGTGAGGCCTCATCAACTCAGTACCACTTGATTACAATCAAAAACTGTCTAATTTGATGCCTGAGCATGTGGAGGCTGTCATGGAGACCTGTAGAGGTCGTGCTAAATATTAACCCAAAAATTATAGGGCCAGTTAGTTGGTCTATGATGCTGGCAGCACCGGCTAAAAAATAGAGGGAAAATGTTTTCTCCACTCTCTGGGAAGCAGACTAGTCTAATGAATATTTTTCCATAAATCCATTGCAAAACAAGGGTTTAGGCTGACTTTGGAACCTTGTAGCTCTGAAGCTAGCACTATTACAGCCATAAAACTTTATGACTGTGTGCGCGCTTCAACTGTGAGCAGATCCTGATGTTGCATCGTGTATGCATTGACACCTGTCTTTTAGGCCTAATCGGTGCCGTTATGTATGTCATGTCACCTGTCCGCAATGGGTTAAATGTAAGATATCACTGCAATATTGGTCTCATTTCCTTAATTACTCTATATAATCAGTCTTGCAACTTTCTGCAGTAATTGTATAGTGTACTAGGTCAAAATTCTGGAGGACATTTATAAATGCCCAAACAATGAAGAATCCTCTCTGTTCTGTGCACTCTATGTGTGGGGTTTAATGGCAATAGTTAAGTGAATTATAGCTCTACAAAAGCCAGCCTTAATCCTCCTTTTTATGCTTTTACTGAAGAAAAATCATCAGCTTGTCTAGAATTAAAGAAAAGGGTAAAAACATTGTTCCACATTTCTACTTTTTATCTCATGTGGGTAATCTTGATATCCATCAAGGCACAATAACTAACTAGTATGCTCTAGATGCCACTGGGCAAATAGATGAGGGGATAAAATAGCTGAAGGAATTATGTATTTAGGAAGATAGACAATAAAACTGAAGATAAATAATAAAATGTTAATTAAATTACCATTCAATAGCAAACCTGTATCTCTCAACTCTGAGGGAATCATCTTGGATGTAAATATAAAA
>NW_028234423.1:18741968-18744468 GCF_977035675.1 Penaeus japonicus | reverse complement strand
GGCTGTATGAAAGGGTAAAGGTTGAGGGAAATGAAAGGCAATGTTTAAGAATACCAAGTTTTGCCTAAGAGTATCTAAAAAAATATTGGGAACCTAAACTTGTTAAAGTGATTTGGCCCCTAATCTTGTACCAGCATCTCCTCTAACACTAAGGCATACCCTACATATGATGCAAATGCATCATATGTAGTAGGTAATATGGGATTTATCTGTCTCCATCTAAAATCTAAAGATCTCACATATCTACACCCTAGATTTTATAATGCACTGTTGTCAATTGGGATATAGGGTTGAGATCGTCAGCTATCACCATCAACTGCGGGAATAGCAATTTGAAGATGTAATAGAAAGAATTATGAATATCACAATAATAAGTTTATAAAGTGTAGACAGGGTGAACAAAGCCCAGTATCTTGACCACATGTTCAACAATGTGCCTAAGTGCTGAGAGGTTAATCCTTTCCTCAATATATAATTCTTCTAACTGCTCCTAATTCTTTTCTTACTTAAAATCTACCCTCTCATCATAAATCCTGAATACCTCCGGACAAATATACATTGCCATATTTACCTGAGTTTAAGGAAGTCTGCACATGCCTCTCGGACCTTTGAGAGCTGGAGGAAAGATGCACCCACTAGGAGGCTCTGAACATTAGCACCGTCAATCTTGACCTTGCCTGAGTAGGCAAAGTTGATCAGGGACTCCAGAGCACTGTGGGGGAACAGAAGGTTGCTGTGAGTAAAGATGAATAAGAAAGAAAAAGAAAAAGAAAAAGAAATAGAAATAGAAAAAGAAAGAAAGAAGGAAAAAAAAGTGAATAGAAGTGCCACCTCTTTTCTATCACAGAAACCACAATATTCACTATAAGCTCTCCACTTCACAGCAGATCAAAGGACCTTACCTTGGCTCAATTCCTTGCATTGTGATCTCCTTCTGCTTGCTCTCTGCCATGTCATGAGTGAACATGGCATTGAAGTAGGGAATCACTGCAGCTAAAACTATGCGGTGTACACTGAAGCACTGGTCCTCCACCTGTGTCAACATAGATGCAAGGAAATTATATCTAATTTGACCAAAAATCAATAAGAAAGAACAATGATGATGGAAGCTGGGGAAAAAAGGAAGAAGGAGAGAAGGAAAAAGAGACAATATTGAGAGGGAATAAGAGAGTAAAAGATGGAGGGAGAAAATGAGAGAAAGGAAGGGAAAGAGTAAAGACATACAATAAAATTGATTTCAATAGTACAGTATGATTTCCAAGTAACTGTAATAGAATGGAAAGCAGGAATATCTATGGACCTACTGAAATACTAAAATATGCTGGTGTGTGTGTGTGTGTGTGTGTGTGTGTGTGTGTGTGTGTGTGTGTGTGTGTGTGTGTATGTGTGTGTGTGTGCGTGTGTGTGTGTGTGTGTGTGTGTGTGTGTGTGTGTGTGTGTGTGTGTGTGTGTGTGTGTGTGTGTGTGTGTGTGTGTGTGTGTGTGTGTGTGTGTGTGTGTGTGTGTGTGTGTGTGTGTATGTGTATGTATGTGTGTGTGCATGTGTGTGTATGTGTATCATATGAATGCCTTAAATTCTTATTACTGAAATCATGTGTGTGTGTGTGTGTGTGTGTGTGTATCATATGAATGCCTTTAATTCTAATTACTGAAATCATGCACACATGTACACACACATACACATACCCCACCACACACAAAGAAAGATGAAAAAAATCACAAGAAAGTAAAACTTCTTGAAGAAGCTACAACACAAACCTCCTTAGTAAACAAACTCTGCATAACCTCTAACTAGCCAGATGCTCTTCTTGCTACTTGCTAAACCTTCCCGCACCCCAGAGCTCCACTATGCGTGTGCAACAACGGATAAGTGTTAGGGGGGAGGCATCCAGCAGCCCTTGAGGCAGGCTTGATCACTGGGCGAGAACTTAAAACTGACCTTCAATAATGACCCTGACACACACACTCTACACTGGGGAATTAGGATTGTATGGCTTCTTGGGTCATGTGTCGTATGGTGGACTCTAATAAATAGGAAGGGGGATGGGGGGGGAGGATAAGGACAATAATAACTTAGTGAGTAAGCAATAAGGGATCAAAAGCAGCCTTCCTTTGATTTCTTTTTATTAATAAAAATGTGCCATATCATTCTATAGACATATATAAGCAATAATAATGCACTACAACACAATACAATATTAAAATTTTAAGCACTTTAAGTCAGTATAATGAGGATTTCCAAAACAATTTACAACAACATTTTTGCAAGTTACTTTAAAGGCAACACAAGCAAACACACAAACACATCTTAACCAGCTAGAAATATATACTCCATGAAAGAACTTTACAATACAGTAGAAGATTAAATAAACTGAAAGGGATTTGAAAATATATAAGAAATCTTGTTTTTGTAACATTTTTTTTTTCTTTTTATCATTTATTCATACTTTCCCTGTATCACATTTATCTCACAGAAAGAAAGAAAAAAGGTCTTTTGACA
>NW_028234423.1:18701968-18706968 GCF_977035675.1 Penaeus japonicus | reverse complement strand
TTAATATATCCTTTTTTCGTCGTCAGTTAAAGCTATGTCTAATAGTCATTATTAGAAATCCGAATATGAAGGTTTGATCTAATATTCAAAACTTAATAATCCATAATAAATAACCCCTCCCTATAATTGGTAGGGGAGGGGGGATGCTGGGAAAAAGTTGGAAAACTTTTTCGTTTGTCACATGGTAACTATAAATACTGATTGCCTTTCATTGTGGAGGAAAGCATCAAATGGTAAACCTTTCAGTTATTCCATAAAGACTGATCAAAAATCATACAGGGAAATTAACGGATGCTTCAAACATTATCAATGTATCATTCCTAGAAATCCGTTGGTACTTCTATATCAACAAACATAAAGCCACTGCACACCTACATCAATATATACTAAGTTAACACATACATAACATCATCCAACTCCACAATAGGAGTTACCTATATGCTGTAATAATCAAAATCATGAAAGATCGCTTTAGAAACGGTGTCAAAACATTGAGCAGTCCATGGGCAGCCGGTGATTGGCTGTCATCCCAGCCAATCAGCGTCCCGGCGGTTGAAAGTTGGTACTGATCAGCCAACCAATCACTGACCAGCTATTGATACTGTAATTACTAACGATAACTAAATCGACACTTCACAATTTTAATCAAACATTTCATTATATCTTAAGCAACAGTAAGACGTTACAACGACTGTATATCTGTACACCTGGGGACGGGAAGCTGAACAAAACACACTCTTATGTCCACGCGGGTCAAGACTTTTGAACATTTGAAAAAAAAAAAAAATCCCAGGAACGGCATGTGGCTATTTCAAATATATATCCTGTCCTTTGATTGGCTGAACGTTTAGCCACATGCGCCTGATTGGTCAATAACATGTCTTGCCCGAGTGACGTCAGAGATTGGAGATAATAGGCACGAGAGACCCAGTCATCTCGTCATATCTTTTCGCGGTCACAGTTTCAACTCCGAAAATTTCAGTGGCCGCAATATTATACATCAGAGCCACTATGAGTACGAATATGTTATCATACAAAATGCAGAAATCACTGAAAAAAATAAAGATGAGATTCCGTTTACATAAATAAGTACATTATTTTATTACCGTCTTATACCTGTTGTAATTAAGTAAAGAAATTGTACATTAGTTACAAAACCTAATAAATTACCATTTAAAACGACCCACTAGACAAATTCTTCATCTGTTCAGATCAGACACTTCAATTTTACAAACAAAAAAAATGACTCGTATCTTTATACTTATCATAGAAAACAAACATTTTGAATACATCACAAAAAAAGAAAGAAAGGAAAAAAAATTGTATCCGAGAAGTCTACCAAAGAAGGAAAAGAATCACAGTGAATTAACAAGTTACTTCCTATTTCTCTGATATTAATATTTACTTGTTAATTAAGTGCCACAAATAAAAAAAATGTAGAGGCTGATCTCACATAGACGTCTCGGATACATACTCACAGTTCAGTCTTACTCCTTATACACTGTCCGGGTTTATCAACACCAAAGTTTTAAACTTTGCTAATATGAAGATCTGTTCCTAAAGGTCTGGAACAATAATTGCACTTACGGAGTAAAATTCATTGTACCCTGTTAAATTCCTTGTCAGATTGTCACCAGAACAGTATCCTATCGTGAGGGTTTGTTTACAAGCTAAAAATGTGGACACGGAGATCAGCATTCCTGTAACATGTCGAGAGTCTCACGTACTAATACAAAAAAGACTGCCACAGCATGCCTGGGAGTATCGCGAGGTGCCACGAGCATCCACGGCGCCCCTGCACCATAAGCGGGGCATCAGCACACCATAAAACACAAAGGGAGTGAGGCTCTACGGAGTTCCCTGAAGTAACTAGCATTTGTTTTCTTCTCTCTCATTTTCAAAAATCGATTGAAAAAACACCATTTGCTTATTTTTTTGTTCTTCCTTTCTTCGTTGCCTCCTTTCGAGGTCAAAGGTCAAGCTTGCACTACGTGGGTATTAACCTGAGGTCACGATCTATTTAGCAAAATGCGCAGATGGCTATTCCTGAAGTCGCGAAGAGAAATGCTAAAAAAGACCTCTGCTTTTATTCCTTTTTATAAGAAAGCCATTTGGAATCTCATTACGTACGCCACTTGATTCGTTTACGAACACCATACTAACACAGCCTATAAGTCGTGGCATTTTGTTCACTATTTTTTCATAAACTGAAAACCATTTTCTGATTTTTTTTCGTCAAATGTTCATGACCAAGGCATGCCATAACACCTCGCAACACTACCATAACAATGAACAAACGCTGCTAGCTCTGAGAACAGTGGTAACACTGGTAACAAGTGGCAACTTCATAGTAACAAAGAGTGGGACACGAAGGTTTAACAGCATCTAGATGCAGCAAGGAAGCAGAGAGGGACATCGAGTCGCCTTCTTCTACTTACTTCTCTTGCTACTCGAGTGACTTTCCTTGTTTTTTTTTATCTTTTTTAAAGTTTCAAGAAGGTTCCATATATCACACTAAGACTATGGCCTCCATAATTCCATAGAGGAAAAAGGGCATTAAGAGAGAAAAAAAATCATATACCGATCATCTCTGATAAGAAGGTACAGGTCAGGCAATTATCACTTGTTCATGAGCACTGTAATGAGCGATTTTTCTTAATCAAAGAAGGACGAATGGTCAGCTAATTTGCTCTAATCTCCGCGAACACGCCCTATGGTCACCCTTCCTGGCTCTACGACTGAACTTTCTGAACACCATCGAAAACACATCCAGTCAGCTATTGGACGACGGGAACTCCAGCCTGTTCCAAGGCCGGAGGATGACAGCTTGAAACGTTCCCTCTGACTGGCTAAGGATTAAGAGAGCGACCAAGAGCGTGTTCAGGTGGTTACGAAGGAGAAACTAAAAGAAAAACGTCTTGAAATAGAAACGGAGTTTGGGTTTTCAGCTCGTTATATCCATGATGAAAAACACATGTCAACGTTGGAATGTCAAACAAATGCAGTTGTTAAGAGATAAAAGGAATGTTCAATGCTAGAATCACCCACAGCGAAACCCAGCCTCCGTTTTCTATTGTCCAATTCAATTTGTCTTCCCATATAAGGGGGACACTAAAATGAATATCTAATCATAGATCACTACAAGAGGACCTCGCTTAGAGCAATCAAGAGGCCCGGAAAGTCCCTTACAGGCTTTTTTTATATATTTTTATTATTTTAAGGAAAATCCTTTATATATATAATTAAATATATATATATCTTCACTGTCGGGTAACTATAATGCCAAAATAGAAACACCTCTTAGACTAAATACTTCTACGTGGACGGGCTTGTAGGCTCTTTGGAAATCGAGGCCAGGACTTGAGAGCCTGGCCTACGAAGCGTCTTGGAAAATCAGCCTGATAGTTCATGGCACATTGAAGATCAAACAAGTCATGAAAGTCTTGGCGCCAACTACCCTAAACTGGCGTCGACTCTCGCTTTGCCGTGTCGGAGTTCAAGTTTTTTTTTTATATATTGTATGGAATAGGGAGAAACGAAATTGTATGTTTTGGGAGCATTATCCTTATTTTTTTCCTCTACCGCACCGCTTATAATGTATCACGATTTTATTTTTATTTCTTCTTACCCACCGCTGTTGTTGTTCTCTTTTGTTCTCATCCTTCTTGTTTTATGTCCTCCCTCTCCTTTTTTTTACCCCTTTTTGTTATCGAAGTACTGCCGCTTATATATGATTGACAGATGAAAAAGAAGAAAGAAAGATGACTTAAATGTATGAATTAAAGGTCTTGACTAAATTTTAAAAAGATATCTCTCTCGTCATGTCTCTTTAAGATAGAAGAGGGGTCGGAAGGGGGAGGAGGGAAGGGGGAAGAGGGTGGGGGGAGATCAATCTTATCAATCCTTATCTTTCCAATCTTAGGCAAAGATAAGTCAAAAATAATAGGGAAAATTTTTGAGAATTTGGAATGTTCAATGTGAGGCGGAATTAAGGAGGTCGACTGCTTGTTTGAGTGGGGTCTTAGGGTCGAAAATGGGGTGGAATATAAGCCGTGAAAGAGTGCAGGGGGAGGTAAAGAGAGGGAAGGATATATACAGATGTATATATATATATATTATATATATATGTATATATATATATATATATATATATATATATATATAATATATATTATATTATATATTATATATTATCTATCATTATATATATATATATATATATATATATATATTATATATTATATATATATATATATATATGTATATATATATATATATATATATATATATATATATATATATATATATATATATATATATACACAAAAAGAGAGATAAAGAGAGGAAGAGAGAGAAAAATAAAGAAAGGTAAAGGAACGAGAAAAAGGAAAAGAGAGAAATAGGCCAAAGAAAAGAGACACTTAGAGAGACAAGAGAAGAATGCTAAGAGGCGCAAAGACCGCAAATATTCCTGGATTTACGCAGTATTCTCAGTCAGATGAATATTTCTTTGACGAAAGTCTTTTTCTTATAAAAGGCCATTTCTAACCATAAATAGAAAATCGAATACTGACAAAAACAGCATCCAGTTGACGAGACTGATATTATAACCATGATATGGTACCGGCATGAGAGAAAGCGCGTAGAAATTAATGGAAAAAGAACATGGATAATCTGCTATACGACAAAATGTGGATAAATCAACATGCTTGATCACTAAGTAGAAAAGGGAAACACTTCAGTGTACCTCCTACACTGAAATCACTGAAATCACGACCTGGAACGTCTCTCCCAGAGCCGAGGGAGGGGGGTGGGGGGCGAGGAGCGGCCCCGGAGCGTCGAAGAGCCTGGCTCGGTCCGGAAAGGAGAAGGCCCTCGGGATCCCATGGGCGTCGTGGGCGTGGGTGTCGAGGTGACGAAGGACGGCCTACGGCGGCCCTCACGGCTGGTCTGCCGCGACAGGGGTGGGGTGGTGGCGGGACTCCTTGACCAGCGGCAGC
>NW_028234423.1:18679468-18684468 GCF_977035675.1 Penaeus japonicus | reverse complement strand
GAGGAGGAGAAGGAGGAATAATACAGGAGGAGGAAGAGGTGGAGGAACGGGAGAAGTAGGAGGAGGAGTATAAGGAGAAGACGAAGAAAAAGGAGGAGGAGGAGGAGGAGGAGGAGTAGAAGGAAGAGACGAAGAAGAAGAAGAAGGAGGAGGAAGAGGAGGAGTAGAAGGAAGAGACGAAGAAGAAGAAGAAGGAGGAGGAGGAGGAGGAGGAGGAGCAGGAGGAGGAGTAGAAGGAAGAGACGAAGAAGAAGAAGAAGGAGGAGGAGGAGGAGGAGGAGGAGGAGAAGGAGGAGGTCGTGAATCTCGCCGCCCGAAGGTCTAGAGCGGCAGAGTGGCGGTTGCTAGGGAATAGGGATAGTCGTCAATACTACACATCCTGTGGCACCAACTCCGTCACCTGTCCTCTCATTACTCATCCTCGCGCCCTTTATTCACCATGGGGACTCACCCCCTTGCCTCACCATGGTGACTCACGCCCTTCACTCACTTCTGGCCTCGATTACTTTACTCTTTTTTTTTTCTTCCGAATTCAGGCTCCTCAATCATGCGTTCATTCATCCTCAGAACTCATTCCTTTACTCACCCCGGGGATTCACAACCTTTACTCATCCTAGGGGACCTTCACTCACATTTTTGATACTCACACTCCTCGAGGACTCACGTTTGCATGAATTCTATCTTAACTCACCTTTACTTGTTTACTCACCACCCTAGCATTACTCACCACATGACCTCTCACTAATCAGACTCACCATAACGAGAGCGCGCGCGTGTGTGTGACATTGAACTCACGATGAGTTCAACTTACACAAGTCTTCCCCGTGACCTCTTCGCTTCAGCTTTGACCTTATGCTGTGTGGCATTCTCTCCTGTGTTTGGCTCTCTCGTCTCTCTCTCTCTCTCTCTCTCTCTCTGTCTCTCTCTCTCTCTCTCTCTCTCTCTCTCTCTCTCTCTCTCTCTCTCTCTCTCTCTCTCTCTCTCTCTCTCTCTCTCTCTCTCTCGTCTCGTCTTTCTCTCTCTCTCTCTCTCTCTCTCTCTCTCTCTCTCTCTCGTCTCTCGTCTCTCTCTCTCTCTCTCTCTCTCTCTCTCTCGTCTCTCGTCTCTCTCTCTCTCTTTCGTCTCTCTCATATCTCTCTCACTCTCTCTCTCTCTCTCTCGTCTCTCTCGTCTCTCTCTCTCTCTCTCTCTCTCTCTCTCTCTCTCTCTCTCTCTCTCTCTCTCTCTCTCTCTCTCTCTCTCTCTCTCTCTCTCTCTCTCTCTCTCTCTCCCACCCCCACTCTCCCTCCAGACAAGAATTCAAACGACCTGTATATGTTGCCGAGTGTTGCAGCACCTAAATATCTTCACATTATAAATTATTTGATGGATAAATACCAATGAAATAATGATTATGATGAAAGTAATGATAATGATGATCATATCAAACAATACTCATAAGGATAATGATACTTACTATGATAATAATTATATCAATACTAGATATAATGATGACAATGATCATGATAACTGCACTGTCAATAATAACAATTATAGTAATAATACTGATAAAGAATGATAATGATGCTGATGATTATAATGATAATAATGATAGTAGTATTAAGTTTAACAATAATGATAAGGATAACAATAATGATAATGGCTATGATAACAATGATAAGTGAAATGATAGTAATGATGATAATGATAATACTTATGGTGCAAGATAATGATTAGCAATAATAATGTAATGATGGTAATGAACAATGGTAAGAATAATAAGAATGAAAATAATGATAATAATGATAACAATGATAATGATAATTAGAGTGAGGATGATATCAATAACAATGATTAATAACAACAACTATAATGATAATTATGATGAAAATAGTAATGCAAATAATGGTGATAATGCTAATAACAATAATCTGACAAGAACATTAATGAAAATAATAATAATGATGATAATGATAACATTAGTGATAGTATTAAAAACAAAGAGAATAACAATAATAATAGTAATTATGATAATGATAATAGTGATAATAATAAAAATGATAATAGTATTAGAAAATGACGATAATGATGACAACATTGACGATAACAATGATTATAACAATGAAATGAATATGATTATAACTATGATTATTAAGATAATGATGATGCTGATGATATTAATCATATTGATACTGAAAATGATAATAATGATAATAATAATAATAACAAAAACAATAATGATAATGATGATGATGATGATTATGATGATAACACTAATGACGATGATAATAATGATAACAATAATGATAATAATGTTAACAATGGTACTACTGCTACTACTAATTCTATTGCTACTACCGCTAATAATGACAATAGTAATGATAATAACAATGACAGTAATAATAATCAAATAGAACCGAATGATAATGATTACAACATAAACAGCAACAATGATAATGATAATGATAATAATAGCAATAAGATCAATAATGACACTTCTACTAATAAAATTGATATCTATGATAAAGAGTACAACGATGATGACGATGATAATAATCATAATAATAATGGTGATTATAACAATAATCATGATAATAATATTAACATAATTATTTGATAATTGTAATGATGATATGATGATGATGATGATAATGATAATGATGATAAAGTTGATAATAATGTTAATAGTAATAAGGATGATATAAAGGATAATGATAATGATTAGATAATTATAGTAATGATAGTAATAGTAATAATGAGCAAAATTAATATAAGAATTATGATAGTTATTGGTGATAATATTAAAAAGGATAATGATAATTAAAGAAAATGATACTGATACTATTGATAATAATAACAATAACAATAACAATAATAATGACGATAATGATAATGATGATAGTGATGATTCTTATAATAATGATAATGGTAATGATAATGATAATGGTAATAATGATAATAATAATAATAATAATGATAATAATAATAATGGTGATAATGACAATAATGGTAATAATGATAATAAGAATGACAATGATAATGAAGATAACAACAATAATAATAATAACAATAGTGGTAAAGATTATACTGATAATGATAATGATATTCACTATCAAAAGCATAACATTCATGAAGAGCCAAAATTACTAATAACAGTAATTATATGAATAATGATAGTAATGATCATAATGATAATTAAAAAAGGGGAAAAACACTATGAGGATAAAAATTATGACAATAATAATAATCACAAAACAAATAATTTAGTGATGATAATAATGATGATGTTGATAATAATAATGATGATGTTGATAATAGTAAGAGTGACTGCTACAATGAAAGTCAAAGTAATAATGATAACAATAATGATAATATCAGTATTGATAGTGATTGAAGTTATAAAAAGAAGACAAGCAACAAAGACAAAAATGATAATAATAATGATAACAAAAGCAACAATCTATGATCCACCTATCTACCATATACGTATATGCGTGTAATGTAATAAAGATTTCCTCTCTCCCTCATTTTTCTCCTTCACTTCTCCCTCCCACTCATCCTCCTCCGTTGCTCCCTCTCCTCCCCCTCCCTCTCTCCTCCTTCATCTCCTCCCTCTCTTCCCTTTCCTCCCCCTCCCTCTCTCCTCCTTCATCTCCTCCCTCTCCTCCCCCTCCCTCTCCCTCTCCTCCCTCTCACCCTCTCCTCTCCCTCCCTCCCCCTCCCTCTCCTCCCCCTCCCCCTCCTCCTCCTAGGCACGTAAGTAACCCTTTCCCTTCGGCCGGGCGTGACGAGCTCGAGTCGGGTCGGGTCGGGTCGGGCAGGCAGAGGCAGCGGGATTAGTAGCGGCAGCGGCGGCGATACGTGGGACAGCGGAAGCCCAGTTATTCTGGCTTCTTCCAAATTAAGACGGAGACGGGCGAGCATACCGCCGCAAGCCCGCGGAGGGAGCGGCACGCGAATTTCAACCTACGGGCGGCGGCGGCAGAGGCCCAACCGCGGCGGGGCGGCGGAGGCGCGTCGGCCAGGTGTGGACGCTGTACCTGAGCCCAAGCGGTTGCCCCGGCGACCGCGGGTAAGTGCCGATGTGGATCGCCGGGCCTCCAGCCTCCAGCCTCCAGTCGCCCGGCCCTCGCGGGATCCCCTCCTCTGCCGCCCTCGTTTCGCCTCCGGGCTTCCTTCATTCTTTGTCCCCTGTCTTTCTCTTCCTCTTAGGTTTCATTTTCTCTATGCTCCTCCTCCTCTATTCGCCCCCCCCCCCTCTTTTCTCTCCCCGTATCTTCTGATATCACGCACCTCCGCTTCTCTCTCGATACAACAGACAGATAAACACAAATATAGAGTGACAAGGTAAAGTATAAGATGAAGATAAAACATAAAGAACAAAGATAAATAACTAACAAAAACGTTAAGGAGATGAACCAAATAAAAAAAAGAAAAAAAGAGAAAGAGAGAGAGAGAGAGAGAGAGAGAGAGAGAGAGAGAGAGAGAGAGAGAGAGAGAGAGAGAGAGAGAGAGAGAGAGAGAGAGAGAGAGAGAGAGAGAGAGAGAGAGAGAGAGAGAGAGAGAGAGAGAGAGAGAGAGAGAGAGAGAGAGAGAGAGTGAGAGAGAGAGAGAGAAAGGGAAAGAGAATATGCCAACAAATACATCTTAGTTTTTTTGCGCTCTTGTCAACATGGCCTTCGCGAAAAACAAAAACAAAAACAAAAACAAACAAAAAAAAACAAGAAAAATCTCAGCTGACCCATATGGAGAGTTCTCACGTAAATGCGATGAATAGAAGATGTCAAAAATGTAAAAGAAAAAGAGGAAAATGAGAGAGCGAATGAGGAAAAGAAAGAGAGAGAGATAAAGGGAAAATGGACAGAAAACCATGTGTGATTTCCCAGAGAGTGATAGAGTAGAGAGGAAAAAGTGAGGAGAGGAGGGGAAAGAAGGGGAGAGGGGGAGAAAAAGAGGGAAAGAGAGAAAGATGGAGAGAGAGAGAGAGAGAGATAGAGATAGAAGGATATATATGTATATAT
>NW_028234423.1:18659468-18666968 GCF_977035675.1 Penaeus japonicus | reverse complement strand
TGTAACTGATCTGAATGCTGAAGAAGAGGATTGATGTTGCAAGGAAGAAAGAGCGAGCGAGAGAGAGAAAGAGCAAGATAGATAGATAATTATGTTCAGATAGATATGTTCAGATAGAGTGACTATGTCCTTGTTATTTGATATGTCAGATTTGAAATGTGAGATTAGAATTGATGATATAGATAGCAATCGCATCTTATCATATACCGTTTAATTACAGTTACCTGTGCGTTGTCCATTCAAAATGAGACACACACACACACACACAGACACACAGACACACACACACACACACAACACACACACACACACACACACACACACACACACACACACACACACACACACACACACACACACACACACACACACACACACACATATATATATATATATATATATATATATATATATATATATATATATATATATATATATATATACATATACAAACACACATATATGCATATTCATATATACACCCACATACATATACATATAGATAATACATACATATAGATAATACATACATACATATATATATATATATATATATATATATATATATATATGCATATGTATATATATATGTTTTGTCTCGAGCGGACCAGCAACCAGCGCTGATGTTCCCTTTCCTGCGCCTGGGAGCGACGTGCAGTCACTCGAGCTGCACAGCGGTCTTGAACTTTTAAATCTGCTACACATGACTGGCAGACTGATTCCTCTCTTACTTACCTTCCTCTCATTTTTACGAATATCTGGACTCTCATTTACGTTTTATTTACATGTTCAATAGTTCTACGAAAAGACTAGTCTATGGATCTACTTTTAACTAAGAGAGTGACTCACCTTCCATTATTTTGAAGATCGTTTGGATTTTTTTTTTTTTCAGAAAGACATTTTTCACTAGAATAATTCTAATTTCACTTCGTTATTTTTTCACTTCGTTCCGCGGAACACTGGCGGAACTTCGTCCTTGTTACGTTTCTTTGCGTGTCACATCATCATCTTTTTCTATTTTTGGCCAATTTTCATTTTCTGTTTATCAGTCTTCCCCCATTCTCCTAAAACCAGATAAACTGGATAAATGAATAGATAATCCACATGGATGATTTATATATATATAAAGAAAATCTTGTTGTCGAATATCACTAGAAAAAAACACGGCCACAAAGCACCACAAAAGCCACCAAAGCACGCGCGAGCTCAAAAATAAGTAATCAAACACACAAACAAATCAGTAATCAATTAAATAGGCAAATCAGTCAACAATAAAAAAAAAGACAAATAAACAATCACATAAACCAATTGACCAAAAAAAAAAAAAAATAAACATCCAGAGAGGTAATCAACAACAACAACAAAAAAAAAGAATGAATATTTTGACCCACGGCGCTCTTAGCCAATGCGCTTGCTCCCACACGAACGAGCCCGCTGTCTGACTCTCACGTTTCCACATACAACAGTTAATCCATCACAGGTGTGCGCGAACGCTGGCCCGACAGAACGTGTAATCCCCCGCGGGTCTTGCCGAGGGGAGGGAAATAAACCCCGGGGAGGGAGGGAGGAGGGAGGGAGGGAGGGGGGTGTAGGGAAAATGGAGGAAGGGTAGGCAGAAGGGAGGAAGGGGAGGGAGAAGGGAGGGAGGGGGGGTGTAGGGAAAAAGGAGGAAGGGGAGGGAGAAGGGAGGAAGGGGAGGGAGAAGGGAGGGAGGGGGGGTGTAGGGAAAAAGGGGGAAGGGTAGGCAGAAGGGAGGAAGGGTAGGGAGAAGGGAGGAAGGGGAGGGAGAAGGGAGGAAGGGTAGGGAGAAGGGAAGGAGGAGGAGGAGGAGGGGAAGGATGTGAGGGGGTTAGGGAAGGAAGGAGGGAGGAAGTTGACATAAGGGATGGGGAGGAAAGGAGGGAGGGAGGGAGGGAGGGAGGGAAGGAGGAAGGGAGGGAGGGAGAATAAGAGGAAGAGTGGGAGAGAGGAAGACGAAGGGAAAGAGAAGGAGGATGGAAAAGGAGAGTGAGGAGGGAGAAAGAGGGGTGCCTGAGGGTATGTATATATATATATATATATATATATATATATATATATATATATATAAATATGTATATATATATATATATATATATCTATATACACACACACACACATAAGCTAGAAAGTTTATACCCACAGAAAGACAATCACAAAGATGGAGGGAAGAAAGGGAAGGGGAAATGGCGAAGTGAAAAAACGTAAGTGGGGAGAGAGAAAAAATAGAGAAAGGGGAAATAGAAAAAAAGGGGGAAGAGTCAGAGTGATAGCAAAAAATAAGGGAGGGTGAGGGGAAACAGGAGACGACAAGTTACCGGAGAGAGAGAGAGAGAGAGAGAGAGAGAGAGAGAGAGAGAGAGAGAGAGAGAGAGAGAGAGAGAGAGAGAGAGAGAGAGAGAGAGAAGAGAGAAGAGAGAAGAGAGAAATAGAAAGAGAGAGAGAGAGAGAGAGGGAAATAAAGAGAAATAAAGATAAACATAAAGATAGATAGATAGATAAATAGATAGGTAGATAGTTAGATAAATAGATTGATAAATAGAGAGAGAGAGAGAGAGAGAGAGGGAGAGAAAGATATATATATATATATATATACATACAATATAATATATATATATATATATATATATATATATATATATATATATATATATATTGAGAGAGAGAGAGAGAGAGATAGACAGATAGATAGATAGATAGACAGACAGATAGATAATTAGATATATAGATAGATAGATGGAGAGAGAAAGAGAGAAATAGAGGGAAGAGAGAAAGACATATATATATATATAAAGATAAATAGATAGATAGATAGTTTGAGAGAGAGAGAGAGAGAGAGCGAGAGAGCGAGAGAGAGAGAGAGAGAGAGAGAGAGAGAGAGAGAGAGAGAGAGAGAGAGAGAGAGAGAGAGAGAGAGAGAGAGAGAGAGAGAGCGAGAGAGAGAGAGAGAGAGAGAAGGAGAGAGAGAGAGAGAGAGAGCGAGAGAGAGAGAGCGAGAGAGAGAGAGAGAGAGAGAGCTCACTTCACCACGTACGCTCACGCGGGCGCGCCGACAGTGACTGTGACCGATCGAGAGGTGGAGAAGGAGGGGCATAGGGGAAGTTCAGCGGGGGTGGGGGTGGGGTGGGGAGGGGGAGGGGGCAGGAGGGTTGGGGAGGCAGGGAGGAAGGTCAGTACAAGCGAGCACGTGCGTCGAGAAGGGATTGCTGATTCCTGATTCCTGATTCCTGATTCCTGATTCACATTGCTTATCTACTCAAATGTCACATTCTCGATTCTCAATGATTTTAATTAATTTTTTGGTTTTTGTTTTTTTGTTTTTAAATATACAATAAATGTTTGTCATTGCTTTGTTTCCTCCGCTTGTAGTTTCGTTTTTTTTCAACTGTTGCATCGTCTTTGTTTTTCTTCTTCTAATTATCATTATTGTCATTATCCTCATTATCATTATCGTCATCATTATTATTATCATTAATATTGTTTCTATTGTTATTATCATCATCATTATTATCACTATTATCATTATTATCGTAATCATTATTATCATCATTATTATTATTTGTCATTATCATTGGTATCATCATTATTATCATTGTTATTATTATCATCATCATTATTAGTATCGTTATTAGTATCTTCATTATCGTAATCATTTTATTACTATCATTATTGTTACTATTATCATGATTATTAGCAGCAGCATTATCATCATTTTATTGTTATTATCATTATCATTATCATTTTCACTATAACAGTCATTATCATCATCATTATTATCATCATTATTATCATTACTCATCATTATCATTATTCTTATATTTTTTCTCAATCTCCTTTTTACCATTTTTTATACTCATTCTCACGTTTAACATTACCATTACTAGTAATTATAGCAGCAGCACTAATGTGATTGCAATTACGAACACCATAATTATATTCATTACATCATTACGATATTATCTTTGGATCTATTTTTAATTCCTGTATTTTGATTCTAGTATCAATACAGTATAACAGGATATTACAATATATTATATCAGTATATTATAGTATATCATGTTAGTATATTATTTGTATATATACAGTATATTATATCAATAATGATGGGCGATAATGACGTAAGAACAATAATAATGATGATAATATTAATGATTATTATAATGATGGTAAGACTGATATTGACAATGATTATAATGATAAGAAGTAGAATAACAGGGCTAATAACTGTTGTTGTAATAATGATAATGGTAATAGTAGTAGTAATTATGATAGTAATATTATGATATATGAAAATGGTAATGATAATAATAATGATGATAATAATAATTGTGATATTAATGATAACAACAATAATGGTGATATTAATGATAACAACAATAATGGTGATGTAAATGACGATGGTAATAATGATATTAATGATGATGGTTATAATGATAATAATAATGATAATCATGATAATAATAAATGACAATAATAATAATAACATTGATAAAAAAAACAGTGGCAGTAATAAACACAATGATGATGATAATGATAATGAAAATAATGATACTAATGCTGATAAAAAAAGTAATGAAGATAATGATAATGATAATAATGATAGTAGTAATGATGCTGATAAAGATAATGATAATAATGATAATGGTAATGGTAATGCTAGCAATAGTAATAAAAACAACAATGATAACAAAAATAATGATAATGATGATAATAACGATAATATTAATCATCATGATAATAAGGATGACATCAATGATAATGATAATAATAATGATAGTGAAAATAATTATAATGATCGTAATAGAAAAATGATAATGGTAGTAATGATAATAATGATAATAATTATAATTATGATAATGATAATGATAATAATGATGATATAAAGATAATGATGACAACAATAATAATAACAAAAATGGTTATGACAAAAGTAATCATAAGCATGTCTATAATAATGATAATAATGATAATAACGCTACACAGACACAGCGACGAAGTGAACTAGAAAGAAAGGTAAAAGTAAAAAGAGAAATAAGCAAATAATGGGAAAATGTTTCTCTCTCTCTCTCTCTCTCTCTCTCTCTCTCTCTCTCTCTCTCTCTCTCTCTCTCTCTCTCTCTCTCTCTCTCTCTCTCTCTCTCTCTCTTCCTCTTCTCTCTCTTTCTCTCTCTTCTCTCTCTCCTCTCTCTCTCTCTCCTCTCGCCTCTCTCTCTCTCCTCTCTCTTCTCTCTCTCTCTCTCCTCCTCTCTCTCTCTCTCTCTCTCTCTCTCTCTCCTCTCTCTCTCCTCTCTCTTCCTCTCTCTCCGCCTCTCTCTCCCACATTCTCCTCTCCTACTCTCTCTCTCTCTCTCTCTCTCCTTTTCTCTCTCTCTCTCTCTCCTTTTCTCTCTCTCTCTCTCTTTTCTTGCCAATATGCTTCTCCTCATGCTTGTTTGCCTTTTATTTCCTTTCTTCCCTCTCCCCCTTCTCTTCCCATCCTCCTCCTCCTCCTCATTCTCCTCCTCCAATTCTCGCCCCCCTCCTCCTCCTTCTCCTCCAATTCGCGCCCCCCTCCTCCTTCTCCTCCAATTCCCGCCCCCTCCTCCTCCTCCTCCTCTTCCTCCAATTCCCTACCCCTCCTCCTCCTCCTCCTCCTCCCCCTCCAATCCCGCCCCCCCTCTTCTAACTTCCAACCCCCCCCTCCCCCGCCGCCTATACCCCCCCCCTCTCTCCTAAAACCCCAAACTACCTCCTTACCTTTTGGGGTTTGGCTGAAGGGATCGTGGTGGGAGGGAAAGGGAGGGGAGGAAGGGGAAGGAGATGGGTGGGTGGGTGGGTGGGTGGGGGGGAGAGAGAGGGGAAGAAAGGGGGAAAGGGAGAGGCTGTTCAAGGGGACTCCAAGTGGAGGGTATTGATCAGACACACCGATGAGGGGAGTGAGGATGGGCAGGTGGGGGGAGGGTCGGAGAGGGGATGGGGCGTGGGGCGTGGGGGGATAGGGGTAGTAGGGGTGTAGGAAGGCAGGAGGGTTGAGGAAAGAGAGAGAGAGGTGAGGCAGGGAGGGGGAGAGAGGGAGGGAGGGATGAGGAGGAGCAAGGTAGGTAGAGAGGGGAGAGCTGAGATCTAAATCTGTCCGCACTTGTCTGTAGGAAAGGAGAGACGGAGGGTGGGAAGGGGGAGAGACAAAGAGAGAGAGAGAGAGAGAAAGAGAGAGAGAGAGAGAGAGAGAGAGAGAGAGAGAGAGAGAGAGAGAGAGAGAGAGAGAGAGAGAGGAAGAGAGAAGAGATAGAGAGAGAGAGAGAGAGAATGAGAGATAGAGAGAAAGAGAGGAGAGATAGGTAGAAGAGAGAGAGAGAAACCAAGATCGTAAGAGAGACTACAAAGAGAGATAGCATGAAATATCAAATAGCGATATGATATACACGCTTGAAAGAAAATGAGATAGATCTGCTATAATATATTCGCTCTAACGCTCGCACTAACGTCAATATAGCGAAGAGGAGCCTATAGAGAGATACACTATCATAGAGAGAAAGGGCGAGAGAGTAGAGGAGATACCAAAACTAGAAAGGATGGAGATGTAGGCCCGGGGCGATGATAGCGGGGAATGGAGTTGACGTGTGCTTTGAGGCGTCATAGCGACGCTTTTCCTTGTAGGGGACCATGGGATAGGATAAGACGAATTAGTCGTACTGATGTCGCAATCCCATGGCTGTACACCCCACCCCCTATCCACACACACCATGCCAACTCTCACGCCACCCCCATACTCCACCCACTTGGGCTGGCTTCCCTTTTTCGATGTGGATCTTTCTTGGCAAGGTGGCCTGAATCTTTTCGCCGTTATTTTCATCCCCTTGCTTCCGCTTAATTGTTTTTATTCTTGGCTTCGCTTATTCTTCCCTTGTCCTTATTCCGTTCTATCTTTATTTTCCTTATTCTTTACTTACTGTATCTTCCATGCCTGTCTTCCTCCTCATCTTTTCTCTCAGTCATGTTTCTTTGCTTCCCCGGGGCCGGCCAGGTCACTGATGCTGGTACCACACTTGAAGTTATATAGCTTTCTCGCTTAGGCTGTCCGTAGCCTCATTCGTGGCGCTCATTTATTTTTTGGCATTCTTCCTGGCTGTGAAGGAGGTGCGTATGCTTCCTGCCGCCTCCGCCGCCGCTCCGCGCAATATGCAGCCCATTCTTTCTCAAACACCACTCAAACACCCCACATAACGTAGCCCACAGAAGGCCCCCTAACATAGGTTCACTGATCCCCAAACCCAAAAATGCTGAGTGCTGAGTTCGGATACCGAATATATTCAGCGAAAAACCCAAAGCGCCTTTTTTAAGCACTTCACCCCAAGAGCAAGGTAGCAATTTCAAAAATGATGATGATGATGACTGATAATGATAACAATTATAATAATCATGATGGTGATGATTATGGTAAGTACAGCACATATTCATACACACACACACACACACACACACACACACACACACAGAGAGAGA
>NW_028234423.1:18651968-18654468 GCF_977035675.1 Penaeus japonicus | reverse complement strand
TATTATTATTATTATCATTATCATCATCATCATCATTATTATTATTATCATTATTATCATTATTATTATTATTATTATTATTATTATTATCATCATCATCATTATTATTATTATCATTATTGTTATTATCATCCGTATTATCATTATTATTATTATCATTATCATCATTATTATCATTATCATTATTAGCATTAGTATTATCATGGTGGTTGTTGATGTTATTATTTCTATTATCTTTATTTTCATCATTATTATTAATATCATTATCATTGTTATTATTATTATTATCATTATTATCATTATTATTATTATTATTATTATCATTATCATTATTGCCATTACTATCATTATTGTTATTATCATTGTTAAGATCAATTATCATTATTATTATTACTGTAATTATTACCGTATTATTACTGTAATTATTATTATGATTATTTTTAACACTAGTATCACTACCATCATCTCCACTATTACTGTCATTATTATCATCCCTTTTGTTATCATTACTATTATTATCTCCCTCTCCCTCCTCTCTCCTCCCTTTCCCTCTCCTATTCCCTTTCCTTCTCCCTCTCCCTCCTCCCTCCTCTCTCCCTCTCCCTCTTCCTCTCCCTCCCTCTCCCTCTCCTATTTCCCTTCCCTCTCCCTCTCCCTCCTCTCTTTCCCTCTCCCTTTCCTTCTCCTTCTCCCTTTCCCGCTCCCTTTCCTTCTCCCTCTCCTCTCCCCCTTCAGCACCCCCCCCTCCCTCCCTTCCTCCAAGCCTCCTCCTCCTCTCCCTCTCGCGGCCAATTAAACAGAGAATTAGGCTCTCGGGCGGGCGGAGAGCGGGCGGCATGGGGGGGGGGGGAGGCGGGTGGCCAGGTCGGTGGTAAGTCCTAACTTCCGATCAATATTCTCTAAGCTGATTATCCACGACCTCCTCGGACCCCCCCCCCCCTCGGACCCCCTCCCCCCTCGGACTCCATCCCACCCCCTCCCTATACCCCTCCCTATACCCCTCCATTCCCCTCCCTTCCCACCACCACCACCTTTCACTCCCTCCACTCCCCACTCCCTCCCCTTCCCTCCCCTCTCCCCTCTCCCCTCTAACCTATTCCCTCTCTCTTCATACTTCTCCCTATCCCTTCCATGCCCAAATCCCCTCCCTCCCCTCCCCTCCCCTCCCCTCCCCTCCCCTCCCCTCCCCTCCCCTTCCCTCCACCTCATCTAATAGGTAGGTAAGATTTAGGGTCGGGGAGGGGGGGGGGTGGGAGAGGATAGGGATTGAGGTAGGGAATTGGGGGTTGAGGTGAGCAGGGGGTGGGGCTGGGGTTGGGGTTGGGGGTGGGGGTGGGAGGGGGTAGGGGAGAGGGAGACGGATGAGGCCGTGGGAGTGCGCAGGTAAGTATGTGTGTGTGCGTGGGGGGGGGGGGAGGAGGAGGAGGGTATAGTCAAAGCGTGTCCTATTTGGAAAATAATCGTGTAACAAAAAAAAAATAATCGCGTAATGAAAAAAAGGATAATAAAAGTAACGAAACCAAAGAGGAAACGAAATAAAAAAAAGGGAAAAAATAAAATGACGACAAGAACACCCACTGATGGGCGTTGAGGCTATGGCTAGTGACGATGATTAGCCAAAATAATGATGATGAAGATGACGATGATGATGATGATAATAATGATGATAGTGATGATGATAATAATGATAATAATAATGATGATAATAATAATAATGATAATAAAAATAACAATAATGAAACAACAACAATGATGATAATAATGATAACAATAATAACAATAACACTAATAATAAAGAAACCAATAATGATGATAATTATAATGCTGATAAAGGTAATAGGATTAATAATAACAATGATAATACAAAATGAATATAAACAACATAACATTCCCTTTATAAACGAACTGCATTTCGACAAGACGCCAAATTTAACAACCCCCTCCCCCTCCCCCCTACCCCCTGCCCCCCTCCCCCAATCTCCCTTGAATATATTTTCGCCTCTCTCGCTCGAAATAGCTTCCTCCAAGCAAAGGGGCAAAGGACACGGGGCATTTGCATATGTGAAGGCGCGTTTCGGAAAAAAAGGGGCGCTAAAACGGGTCGGGCCGATACCCTCTGATGACAGCAACGGTTATTATGACCTGGGATTTACGTGTATAACCCCCCGCCCCCCCTACTCCCTCCTACCCTCCTCTACCCTCACTGTCTTCCTTGTAGTTCCGTCCCCTCCTCCTACCCCTCCTCCCATTCCCTCCCTCCCTCCCCTCTACCTCTCTTATCACTCCTCATCCCTGCCCCCACTCCTCCCCCGACCCTCTCTTACCTTTAACCTCCCCTTCCCCCCCCCCACCCACCCTACCTTTACCTCAACTCTACCCCCAACCCCTTTACCCCCCCAGCCCCTACCCCCCACCCCCTACCCCAGCCCCTTTACCCCCCACCCCGTACCCCCAGCCTTCCTCCCGGTCACCTGATGTCCGCTTGACCAAAAATGACCTC
>NW_028234423.1:18611968-18616968 GCF_977035675.1 Penaeus japonicus | reverse complement strand
GCGAGAGAGAGAGAGAGAGAGAGAGAGAGAGAGAGAGAGAGAGAGAGAGAGAGAGAGAGAGAGAGAGAGAGAGAGAGAGAGAGAGAGAGAGAGGCAGAGAAAGGCAGAGAGACAGACAGACAGAGACAGACAGAGAGAGAGAGAGAGAGAGAGAGAGAGAGAGAGAGAGAGAGAGAGAGAGAGAGAGAGATTCTGAAAGGAAAACTTTTCCATGGCGTGAAAACGGATTTTATGGATTCCGTGTAGACCAACAGCTAGTGAATTTTGTTCACTAAACCCTTTAACGAGGAACTTTTAGCTATGTGGGTGTATCAGCGTGTGTATGTGTGCGTACGTGTATGTGTATGTGTGTTTTTTTGTGTGTGTATGTGTGCGTACGTGTATGTGTATGTGTGTTTTTTTTGGTGTATGTATGTATGTGTGGCGAGGGGGGGTGTTTTGTGTGTGTTTTTTTGTGTATGTATGAATGTGTGTGTGTCTGGGTGTTTTGTGTGTGTTTTTAATATTTCTCTTGGCGTGTGTCTCGTGTATGTATTTTATGTATGTATACATGTACAGACACAATGATGAGGATGATCGTAGTATCAATAACAACATGATAATGATGAGGGTAATTATGATCATGATAATAGTGATAATGAAATTGATACTGATAATTGCTGTAAGGAGGTATAGTAACAATAACAAAGATAATAATAGTAATAATGATAAAAAGCAATAATAATAACAATAATAATGTCAATTTTTTAATGATGATATTGATAATAACAGTAATAATGACAATGATTTGATGATAACAATATTAGTAATAATAATAATATCTGTAATGATGATATATATAATGACAACAACAACAATGATACATTACACTAACAATAAAAATGACAATAAAATAAAAAATAATAATGGTGATGGTAATGATGGTGATAATAATAATGATAATGATAATAATAATACACAAAATGATGATGATGGTGTGGATAAAAAGTTGAATATAATGATAATGATGATAATAGCAATAATAATGATGATAATGAAAAGGACGAAAAAAATAATAACAATAATATCTTGATAGTGATGATAGAAAGATTAATGATATTGATGATGGTAGAGTGATGATCATCATGGTAAAGATGATGATATATAATGGCAATAACTGTGATGATGAATATGATAACAATAAAGATAGTGATGATAATAATGATAAGAGTAAGAATGATAATAACAATAACAATAATAATAATGACAATAATAATGATAATGATAATAATAATAATGAGGATAATAGTAGCAATAACAATAATAATGACAATAAATATACTGACAATAACAATAATAATGGTAATGATAATAATACCAACAATAACAACGATAATGATAATAATGATAATAATTGTAATAAGGACACAAATGACGATAATAAATCATTTTAACAGCTATAACAAACAGCCGCGCACATTAACACAAACAGGTTTAACAAACATACGCAAACAGATACACACACACACTTTATATATATATATATATATATATATATATATATATATATATATATATATATATATATATATATATATGTATATACATGTATCTCTCTCTCTCTCTCTCTCTCTCTCTCTCTCTCTCTCTCTCTCTCTCTCTCTCTCTCTCTCTCTCTCTCTATATATATATATATATATATATATATATATATATATATATATATATATATATGTATTTATATATATATATATATATATATATATATATATATATATACATATATATATATATATATATACATATATACATATATATACATATACATACACAGACATATGTATAAGTATACGTCTACATGTGGATATACATGCATACCACTCAAAAAATGTAAAAAAAAAAAAAAAAAATCTCACATGTGACAACTCGATTGGAAACCGGAGAAGCAGTTGCCACTTAGTGCCATTTGTCCGCAGGCGACTCGGGGGGAAGGTGCTGCTGGTGCCCGGATGATCTCCAGGCGACTCTTATGGAGGCTGCGCGATTTAGGGGGAAAGTGGATCGCTGTGGATACCTAGGGGGATTTGAGAGCACGGCCTTGTAATATGTATAGGTACACACTTACATACATACATGCACACGAACACACACACACACACACACACACACACACACACACACACACACACACACACACACACACACACACACACACACACACACACACACACACACACACACACACATATATATATATATATATATATATATATATATATATATAATATTTATAAAGATTATATATATATATATATATATATATATATATATATATATATATATATATATATATATATATATATATATATATATATATATATATATATATATATTTAGTGTGTGTGTGTGTGTTTGTGTGCGTGTGTTTATGTATACCTATACATATTACAAGACAGTGCTCTCAAATTCCCCTAATGCATATCCACACTGTATAATCATATACTTCATATATATACGTATGTAAATAAAACACATACAAATAGTTCTCTCAAGGTCCCTTCCCTCCTATATCTCTATCTCCCCTCTTATGCACTCTTTTCTCTCTCTCTCCCCTCTACCCTCTCCCTTCTCTCCCGTCCCCTCCTCTCCCTCTCTATCTCTTCTCTCTTATCCTCTCTTCTCTCTCTCTGACCCCTCTCCCCCCTCCCATCTTTCTCTTGCTCTCCACTTTTCTTCTTTCCTTCTACCCTTTCTCTCTCTATCCCCTCCTCTCTCTCAGAACCCTCTTCCCCCCTTCTCTCTCTCTCGGCCTCCCCTCTTTCTCTTTCCCCTCTTTCTCTTTCCCCTCTTTCTCTCTCTCCTCTCTCTCCTTCTCTTAACTATGAAAAGGGGAATAAAATCCCAAAAGATAACATCCGACAATCTCTCTCTCTCTCTCTCTCTCTCTCTATCTATCTATCTATCTATCTATCTCTATCTATCTATCTATCTATCTCAATCTCTCTCTCTGTCTCTCTCATTCTCTCTCTCTTTAAATTTCCACAAACATTTCTTCCTTTATCTACCTCTCTATTTCTTGTTTATTTATCCATTCCTCGAGGGTTGTTAACCATGCATTCAGGATGTATATTTTTTCTATCAGATTCGAATCCATTTTAGTTTGGCTTTTATCGTCCTTTTTTTTTTATCTATTCTATCTATCTACGGGATGGTAGCATATTGAATGAAATCGGAAAAGGATGATGATAACAATGATGATAATAGTAATGATAAACAAATAATGCTGATGGTAATGATGATATTAATGATAATGATGATAGCAAAAAATAATGATAATCGTAATGATAATGATGATAATTTAATTAACACTGATAATAATGACAATAACAATAATGATAACAATGATAACAATGATAATAAAAAATGATAGAGATTATTAGGGTGCGAAAGATGATGACAGATATAAAGATAATATTGATAACAATAATGATAATATTGATGATAATGATATCGATAATAATGCTGACAATGTTATAATAGTAATGGCATTAATAATCATAAATGGCAATGATAATATTAATGATAAGATGATGATGATGATAATAATGATAATGATAATGACGATGCAACTTTAACAGCAACTATGACTACTAGTAATAATAACAATTATGTTAATAGTGATAATAATGCGTATAATAATAATGATAACAACGATGATGATGGGGAAAATAATAACAATACCAAGAATAAAAATGATAATATTGCTAACAATACTAATGGTAATGATGATGATAATGATCAGGATATGAATGATAATAAGTAGGAAGAGAAAAAAAATGATAATGATAAAAACGAAAGAGAAGAAGGAAAAAGAGGAGAAGAAGAAGAGAAAGAAATGAAGGAGCAAAAGAGAAAAAGAGAAGATAGGAAGAATGAATGAAAGAAAGAAATAAAAAGGAGATTGAGAATAATAGAAATAACATCTTCGTTAAGTAGGAACTCTTATCAATTAACAAAATATAAAGATAATTATGATGATGATGATTATGATGATTGTAATGTTGATGATTATGATGATTATGATGATGATGATGATGATGATGATGATGATGATGATGATGATGATGATGATGATTATGATGGTGATGATGATGGTGATGATGTTGATGATGATGATGATGATGATGATGATGATGATGGTTATGATGGTGATAATGAGGAGGAGGATTATGATAATGATGATGGTTATGACGATGATGATTATGATTATGATGATCATGATGTTAATGATTATGATGATGGTTATGATGGTGATGATGATGATAATGTTTATAATAATAATGTTATTGGCGACGACAGCAACAGCAATAATGATGATAACAATAATGATAACAATTATGTTATTTAAGGTTTGTGATAATAGCAATAATGCTAGTAATAATTATGATTACGAAAATTATCATAATAAGGATAATAACAATGATAATAAGAATGATTATGATAATAATAATAATGCTGATGATAATGATGATAATATCGATAATAATGATATAAATGATAACAATTTATCCCGTTTTGTTTCTCATAATCATAATGATGATGATAGAAGGTATGCTAAGAATCATAGAATTAATAACAATAAGTTACGCAAGAAAGAAAAAATGTGTATTACATGATTATTATGCATTATACATTAAAACTACATTTAGCTTTCTTTTGTCAATTTTCATTCCCTTCGTAAAAAAAAAAAATCTTGTGATATTGCAAATTGAATAGAAAAAAAGCAGATTGATTCACACACACACATGCGCATGGATGTATGTGTGTGTATATATATATATATATATATATATATATATATATATATATATATATATATATATATATATGTGTGTGTGTGTGTGTGTGTGTGTGTGTGTGTGTGTGTGTGTGTGTGTGTATGTATAAATATATATGTATATGTGTATGTTTATGTATATATATATATATATATATATATATATATAAATATATATATATAA
>NW_028234423.1:18558636-18566136 GCF_977035675.1 Penaeus japonicus | reverse complement strand
TATATATATATATATATATATATATTATATATATATATATATATATATGATATGATATATATATATATATATATCATATCATATATATATTAATATACACACATATATTCAAATTATATGAGGTGTCATTTGAGTCATCGTTTAATAGAAAATGGCCAAATCACTGTAAATAAAGAGAAGGAGGAGGAGGAGGAGGAGGAGGAGGAGGAGGAGGAGGAGGAGGGGGAGGAGAAGAAGAAGAACAAAAACAAGAAGAAGAAGAAGAAGGAGAAGAAGACGATGAAGGAGAAGAAGAAGAAGAAGAAGAAGAAGGAGAAGAAGAAGAAAAAGGAGAAGAAGACGAATAATAACAAGAAGAAGAAGAAGGAAAAGGAAAAGAAGACGAAGGAGATGAAGTAAAATGAGAAGAAGAAGAATGACAAGAAAACGAATAATAATAATAATAATAACAAGAAGAAGGAGAACAAGATCAAGAAGAGGAAGAAGAAGACGAAGAAGTAGAAGATGAAGAAAAACGAAGAAGAATTAAGAAAAATAAAAAAGTGATGTTATTAAGAATAATATTGATGATGCTAATGAGGAGGAGAGGGGAAGGAGTAGGGGGGAAGACGGGGGGACGGGTGAGGGGAAGGGAAGGAGGCAGCGGACGTGGTGGAGGGGATGGAGGGGGGGGGAGGGAAAGGGGGATAAATGCAAGAAGGTAAAAGAAGGAGGAGGAGAGGGAGGAGGAGGAGGAGGAGGAAGAACGAGTGCCGTTAGAAGGAGGGAGAAGCGCGGGGTGGGGGGGGGGGGAGAAAGAGGAAAAGATGGGGGAGGAGGAGGAGGAGGAGGAGGAGGAGGAGGAGAAGAAGAAGGAGGAGGAGGAGAAGGAGGAGTAAGTCCATCTCTATATTCACTTCCGGGGTCAGCCAGAACGAAAGAAAAGAAAAGAGAAAACATCAAAGTATTTACATAGAGGGTAAGAGAAGAGAGGGAAGGAGGGAGGGGAAAGGGGGGGGGGAGGAAAGAACGTAAGGGGAAGGGGGTATAATTCGAGTAAAGAGTGGCAGGAAGAGAGAAGGTGTCGTTCCGAGGAATCATGCAATGCAGTGGGTCGATAGATAAAGGCTAACTAATAGATTGAGAGTTTTGTTCAACATGCTATAGAGGTGAGAATCGCATGCCCTGTGGAGAAGGCACAAACGTGGGTGAACTGGACACAAAATCTTCATGTAGGACACAGATGGGCATTCTAGAAACGCGTTTGGACACAGCGCCTCGAAGGGGGAGGGGCGTTGTGGGGGTGGGGTGGGGGTGGGGGGAGGGTGGGTGCTGTCAAGGGGAGGGGGAGGTGGAGAGTAGTAAGTGTGGGGGAGGAGGCGAGGAGTGCCTTTATGGGATGAGGAAGGGGGAGGGGGGAAGAGAGGAAGAGGAGAGAGGGGAGTGTCCAGCCCACCTTGGACACGGGTCACTAACTTCTGGCAAAAATTTTTCACGGCTGGAAGTCAGATACCCACTGGACACCCCTACCCCCCTCCCTATCCCCCCTCCGTCTTCTCCTTCCTCCTTCATTTCTCTTCCATCCACCTTCCTCCTCACTTCTCCCTCCTCCTTCGTCCCTCTTCCCTCCTCCCTCCCCTCCTCCTTCCACTCCTCTCCCTCCTTCCCCCCTCCCCTTCTTTTACCTCATCCTTCCCCCCTCCTCCCCCCCATCCAACCACCCCCACCAACCCCCCTTATCTTATAAGCAAAACAGCTGTTCACGGAAATAGGCCTGTGTGGGCCGTCGGTTCCCCGCCGAGGAATGAATGACCCCGCGCCTGCAACGCTTGCATCGCTTGCAGGGCTCACAGCCACCAACACGGCAACAAGCACAAGCGCAGGCAACATCTGGCAACACTACGAGGCCGGTACAAGCACCTACAGATGGAGACGGAGAGAGGGAGATTGAGAGAGAGAGAGAGAGAGATAGAGAGAGAGAGAGAGAGACAGAGAGGGGAGAGATAGGAGAGAGAGAGAGAAAAGAAAGAGAAGAGAGAGAGGAGAGAGAGGAGAGAGAGGAGAGAGAGAGAGAGAGAGAGAGAGAGAGAGAGAGAGAGAGAGAGAGAGAGAGAGAGAGAGAGAGAGAGAGAGGGAGAGAGGGAGAGAGAGAGAGAAGAGAGAGAGAGAGAGAGATGAGGAAGGAGGAATATGGAGAGGGAAAGTAAGGAGGAGGAAGAAAGGGAGGAGAAGGAAGAGAGTGCGAGACGGATGGAGGAAGAAAAGGAGAAAGAGGATGGAGGAAGAAAAAGAGAAGGAAAAGGAAGAAGGTAGAAGAAAAAGAAAAGGAGGAAGAAGCGAGGGGAAAAGACGAATGAAGAGGGGGGAATACAGGGGGAGAAAGAAGCAAGGGGAGAGGGAGGAAGGGAGGAGGAGGAGGAAAAGGCGAGGGGAAAAAGAGAGGAAAGAGGGAGGGGAAAAAGACGAATGCAGAGGAGAGACAGGATGAGGAGAAAGAGGCATGGGGAAAGGGAGGAGGAGGAAGAGGCAAGGGAAAAAGGATGAAGGAAGAGGGAGGGGGGAAGGGAGGAGAAGACGCAAGAGAAAAAGGATGGAGGAAGAGGGAGGGGGATAGGGAGGAGGAAGAAGTAAGGGGAGAGGGAAGAAGAAGAGGCAAGGGGAAAGGGAGGAGGAAGAAGAGGGGAGAGGGAAGAAGAAGAAGAGGGGAGAGGGAAGAAGAAGAAGAGGGGAGAGGGAAGAAGAAGAAGAGGGGAGAGGGAAGAAGAAGAAGAGGGGAGAGGGAAGAAGAAGAAGAGGGGAGAGGGAAGAAGAAGAAGTAAGGGGAGAGGGAAGAAGAAGAGGCAAGGGGAAAGGGAGGAGGAAGAAGTAAGGGGAGAGGGAAGAAGAAGAGGCAAGGGGAAAGGGAGGAGGAAGAAGTAAGGGGAGAGGGAAGAAGAAGAGGCAAGGGGAAAGGGAGGAGGAAGAGGAATAAGATTCTGAGCAAGTTAGAGATAAGTGGTTGTATGGGGGAGAGGGGAAGGGAGGGAAAGAGGGCCCCCCCCCCTCATGGTATCTGATCTGGAGACAAAATAGTTTTGATGGGGGAAAGGGAAGGGAGGGGAGAAATGGAAGAGTGAAGGAGAGACTTTTACAGCAAGCTCGAAAAAACATTTGGTAATCAAGTCTGTAAGATTTGACCAACGCGAGAAATGGGAAGGGTGGGGGCAGGGAGGGGTTGGTGGGTTGAGGGTGGGGGGTTAAGAGAGACTAACAGAGGTTTGGAGGTGAAAGAGAGAGCCACGCCGGAGGGTGGTGGGTGGGGGAGGGGAGGAATGGGAGTGGAGAGGAGCAGGGGAAGAGGTGGAAGGGAAAGGGAAATAAGGAAACAGAGGGTGGAGGTACAAGAGGAGAGGGAGAGGGGGTAGAAGAGAAGAGCGGGAGGGGAAGAGATTTATAATTTTAATAATAGAATTATAAAATAAAACAAGATTAAATATGACTTTTCCAGCGGCTCAAAAGTGTCTTTCGCCAGTAAAAGGTGTCGCTGGTTTTCTCTTGCTACTCCCTAACCTGGGCAGCGGTGGTAAATGCTTGGCTCCGCCCCATTCCCGGGAATCATGGTATGGTCACAGTTGGTTATTTATTTTCTTGATTTGTTCTACACTATTACACATTCATTTGGCCATCGAACTTTACAAGAGTTAAATAGATTAAATACTTAAGATTACTGTATATTTCAAATACCGATATGATAACGCATACTTATGAAAATAAGCAAAACAGGTTTAACCACCAAGTACCTCGTGCAATTTCACTCGTTCGAATGATGGCAAGGGCTTAATACGCTTCAGTTCTACAAATCTTAAATTAATTGAATCAGTACAGATTACATATCGATTCTAATATGAGTACATTTTTTTTATTTCATTTTCTATGTATTTTTAAGATGAATATCATGTAATATTTCAAAATAAATGATCTTATATTTGGCGCAGATTCGGACATTGGCAATTACACTTTCAAAACAAGTACAAACAAGAAAAACTCTCGTTCTCATTTAACATTACTTACTCACGATACATCCTTCTAGCAAATTTAATTAAACGCTTTGCTATGGCGAAGGCAAAAGGGTCATTGACCAAATATCATTGCTTCTGCCACCAAATTATTCTCAATGTATGGCATCGCATTACGTTCCCCTATAAAGAGGTTTGTCTCTAACCCCGCCCTCTTGTCTGTAACCCCGCCCCTTCGATACCTGTCGTAAAAAAAGGGTGTCGTGCCAGCGGGAAAGACGGCTAATTTGAAGACTTAATAATCATAGATCCAATATGAAAATTCTAATCAGGATTATGTTTTTTTTTACCCTCCTCCCCCCAAGAAAAAAATGAAACGAAAAAATAGTGATAATGGCACTGGAAAGGGCTTGACTTTTATATAATTAATTTCCAGCTTCAAATACATGATTTTTTTTTTCTTTAAAGGAAATGAATATGAATATCTGATATGAGTTTTGAGCACACACGCACATACAAACACGCTGGATAAACAGATGAATTTATGCATACATACATGTATGCACACACACACACAAACACACACACACAAACACACACACACACACATATATATATATATATATATATCTGTCTATCTTTCTATGTATCTATGTATCTATATCTATCTATCTATATGTATATATATATATATATATATATATATATATATATATATATATATATACACGTACACATGTATATATATATATATATATATATATATATATATATATATATATATATATGTGTGTGTGTGTGTGTGTGTGTGTGTGTGTGTGTGTGTGTGTGTGTGTGTGTGTGTGTGTGTGTGAGTGTGTATACACACACACACACACACACACACACACACACACACACACACACACATATATATATATATATATATATATATATATATATATATATATATGTATATGTATATATATACTATTATATATATATTATATATTATATATATATATATATATATATATAATATATATATATATATTATATGTATATATATATATATATATATATATATATATATATATATAATATATATATATATATATATATATATATATATAGCAAATGAGCAAAGCTCTATATTAATATACGAGAACCATTCAGAATCGCTTGATTTCTTCTTATCATCAATAATAATTTGAAATCAGAATCTTGATAACAGTAGAAAAAAAAAAACAATAGCGTGCTGAAGAATATTTATATAATTATGGCTAGTCACTTTACCAGTCAGAATTAATTTCTCTGTTGCTGCCTAATGTAGTTTTTTTATCTCTCAACTGAAGTAATGATAAAGATTATAATTAGATTGAGAATAACGAAGATGATAAGTGTGCGAGAGAGAGAGAGAGAGAGAGAGAGAGAGAGAGAGAGAGAGAGAGAGAGAGAGAGAGAGAGAGAGAGAGAGAGAGAGAGAGAGAGAGAGAGAGAGAGAGAGAGAGAGAGAGGGGGGGGGGGGGAGGAGAAGGAGGAAGAGAGAGAGAGACACTGAGAATGAGAGTCAAACTACGAGGAAGGGAGGGAGGGAGAAAAGAAAGTACATAAAGGCGAGAGAGAGAGAGGGAGGGAGGGAGGGAGGGAGGGAGGGAGGAGGGCAGAGGAAGGAGGAAGGGAGGGAGGGAGGGAGGGAGGGCAGAGGAAGGAGGAAGGGAGGGAGGGAGGGAGGGAGGGAGGGAGCGAGGGCGAAGAACCTGCATGCAAAGGAAGTACCCCGCGAGATAAGTGGTGCGTTCGTGCAAGCAGTAACCAGCGGGGCTTTCGAAGGTGATCCAATTGTCCGCATTGTATGAAATTGGCTTGCGTGTGGCTTAGTCATCGACGGGGGGTGAGGGGGGTGGGGTGAGGAGGAAAGAGGTGAGATGGAGACACAAGGGAGGGGAGGGGGGGAAGAGGGGAGATGGAGGGGGGGAGGGAAGGGGAGGGGAGGGGAGATGGAGGGAAGGGGAGGGGGGGAGAGGGGAGATGGAGGGGGGAGGGAAAAAGAGGGGAGATGGAGGGAAGGGGAGGGGAGGGAAAAAGAGGGGAGATGGAGGGAGGAGGGAAGGGGAGGGGAGGGAAAAAGAGGAGAGATGGACGGGGGGGA
The DNA here is from genome assembly GCF_977035675.1 of Penaeus japonicus. NCBI lineage: Eukaryota > Metazoa > Arthropoda > Malacostraca > Decapoda > Penaeidae > Penaeus > Penaeus japonicus. The sequence continues at coordinate 18,560,031 of NW_028234423.1, read as the reverse complement.
AGAGGGGAGATGGAGGGGTGAGGGAAAAAGAGGGGAGATGGATGGGGGAGGGAAGGGGAGGGGAGGGGAGATGGATGGGGGAGGGAAGGGGAGGGGAGGGGAGATGGAGGGGGGAGGGAAGGGGGGGAAGAGGGGAGACGGAGGGGCGAGATGGAGGGGGGAGGGAAAGAGGACAAACGCGGGGGATGGAGGGGGGGAGGGAGGGAGAAAAAGAGGGGAGATGGATGGGGGAGGGAAAAAGAGGGGAGATGGATGGGGGAGGGAAGGGGAGGCGAGGGGAGATGGAGGGGGGAGGGAAGGGGAGGGGAGGGGAGATGGAGGGGGGAGGGAAGGGGAGGGAAGGGGAGGGGAGGGAAGATGGAGATGTAGGCGAGGGTGTTTGATATTGATGATAATAATGATGATGTGATAACGATAATGATGATGATGATGATAATAATGATGATGATAATAGTAATAATGATAGTAATGATAATAATGAAAATAATAATAATGATAATGATAATAATAATAACAATAGTAATGATAATGATAATAATGACAATATCAACAATGATATGCAAATGCAGATATATGCATATAACAATGACGATAATGATTATCATGAGAACAGGAATAATGTTATTACTAACAAGAATGATTTGATGATGATGATGATAACAATGATAATGACAAAGCAAGAGGAAAACATACATACCTAAAGAATGCACAGGCAATTGCAAGCGACTCCGTTGGTGAAACTTTCAGTGGTAGTAGCGGGGGTGAAAGGGGGGAAGGAAGGGGGAGGGAAGGAGGGAGGGAAGGAGGAAGGGTGGGGGAAAGAGGGAGGGAGGGAGAGAGAGAGAGAGACTCTGGAAGGAGGGAGGGAGGGAGGGAGAGAGGAAAGGAATAGAGGGAGGAAGGAAAAATGGGAGGGATGGAGGGAGGAAGGAATAGGAAGAAGAAGTAGAAGAGGAAGAGAAATAAGAGGAGAAAGGGGAGAAGCAGAAGCACAGAAAAGGAGAGAGGGGGAAGAGGAGGAGGAGAAGGAGTAGAATGAGGAGCAGAGAAAAGGAGAGAGGGGGAAGAGGAGGAGGAGGAGAAGGTGAGATGCCGGGTCATATGCAAGAAGGAGGGGGGGGGGGTTCAAGAGTGAATGGGGGGGGGGAGGGGGCGGGGAAAGCAGGGAGGGAGGAGGCAGGGGAGAGGGTAGGGAGGAGGCAATGAAGTGGGAGGGCTGGAGAGGGTTGGGAAGGGAGGGGGAGGAGGAGGAGGAGGGCGATCCAGGGAGGGAGGGAGGAGGCAGGAAAGGAAGGGTGGGCGGGAGCGGAAGGGAGGGAGTGGGCGGGAACGGGAGGGAGGGAGTGAGCGGGAACGGGAGAGAGGGAGGGAGGGGGGGAGGAGACGGGAAGGATG